>NW_026294584.1:48840048-49440048 GCF_007827085.1 Peromyscus californicus insignis
TGGTGATTTTCATCAGAACCTAAACATTTTATTACATCTCTTTTTGGCTGTGGAGAAATCCAAGCTCAACATCAAAAATATAATTGTATTCTCCCTGATGATGACGATATTTGTCCTGGTTGGATGCTTATGTGGGCATTTTCCTTCAGTCTCTTCTAAGATCCACTAAATTAGGTCTAGGTCACATTTCTTTTCATTTTAACCTGTTTGGCATAGGATGTTCTTGTGATTTGTGAGTTTGGCTCATCTTTAAACCAAGGATTTGGTTTTGTTTTTTGGCACAAAGTGTGGTTTTATTTCCATTTTGTAGGAGCTGAAATTGTGTTCACTTTTACTCTTATTGATTTTCACTTTGAATGTACTGGTCTGTACTCTTGTACTCCAAATCAAACTTGTCACTCTTCACTACTGATCCTCTCTTCAGTGAAACGCCCTGTGACCCTTCTATAGACAGCAGATCTCTGGGCGGATCTTCAGAGATCTGGCAGTCTCTCTCCTCTCAGCTAGCTCTCTTATCCATCTGTTTTCTTCTCCCTCTTAGTTTTGCAAACCCCTATCTTTTGTTTTAAACCCCTCTTATTATAGAGTTGGTAGCAAAGGATTGTATTTTTTTTTCTGGAATTGGTATCTTGCCCCATTAAATGTATTTGCACATTTGACACCGCCCTTTAGCTTAATTAACAGTAAGGAGAAGACAGGGATTCAAGCTTGACAATAGTGCTTCTGGAAGAGCTGAGTCTTCCTCATTGTCTGCATTGGCTCTTGACTATGTTCTTTTCCAGAAACTGGACCCTAGTCTTGTTCTAGGAGCGATATGCGGAAGCTCTAGCTCTGTACTTTGTATTTTTAACTTTTTAGATAGGGCCTCAGTAGTTAGCCCAGGTTGATCTGGAACTTTTGATCCTCTGCCTCAGCTTTCTGAGATGGGTATGCTGATATTATAGCTCACTACCATTCCCAGCATCATTGGTTTTGGGGGGATTTCACCTAGGGTCTTGCATTAGGCTCTTCATAGACTCTGTGAAAGTCAGAACGTTTTACTTGTCTTCATGTGTCCGGTCTCAACCCTTATCTTTCCCTTCCTGCCAGATGCCTACCTTCTCTTCATTTCATTTTCTCTTTTCTTTTATGTTATCCGACTCGAGGCTGCAGGGGTTGAACTCCCGTCACCTATGCCAGCATTTTGTAGACGTGGTCCATGGGACTGAGGGGAGGAAAGCTACAGGAGTGTGCCACTTTCTAGTTTGGAGATGCATCCTGGGAAAGAGAGGTAGTTGCAGCCTGGAGTGCTTTACTGCAAGCCTGGGGTCGCAAACCTCAAGAAATGTTCTTAAATTAACAGCACCATGAAAATGGAAATTAATGACACTATTCCAGGATTTAGATTCATTTTCATGGTTGATGCTAGATGCTTTTTCCTGCATCTTTGTAGGTGTGCATCTTAGTTTCTTTTCCTGCTGCTATGATGAAATACTTGGGGCAACATGACGAGGAAGAGTTTATTCTGGCTCACAGTTCTAGGGCACAGTCCATCGTTGCAGGGAAGTCAACATGGCAGGAACTTACAGAAGCTGGTTACATCACACCCATAATCTGGAAGGAAGTAGAGGGCCATCAATGCATGATGCTGCCCCTTCCTTTTCTCTACTTAATCTAGTCCAGGAGCCCAGCCAGTCATCCTGTGCAGATCTCCTCACCTCAATTAAGCCAGCCAAGATAATCCCCCTCACACGTACCCAGAGGCCCATCTCCCAGGTGATTCTAGACCTTGTCAAGTTGACCATGAGCACGAACCATCACAGTTTTTAAATGAGGACTTTGGTGAGACTGAACCTTTTGTTTTCTTTCCATGGCATACAATCATACGAACAAGCAAATGAGCCTCATACAATATCTTAAATGAAAACCACAAGAAATAAAAAGAATTCCAAATCACACAGCAAGGGATTTTGAAGGCCATAATTGTATAGTGTTGTTCAAACCCTAACCTACAGTTAGAAAATGAGCTGATAGGAATTTACATAGTCTGGTAGATATAACCCTCATTGCTCCTATTGCCCTGACCTTGATCAACCCAGGGTTGTGTTTCTTCCTGTATCCTCAGAACTTTACACACTATATACAGGCAGCTAATACTTATCTAACCTTCCTAACTAATTGGTAGGCAGCAGGAAATACAAAGTTATTCTTTATTGTGACTTTTGGAACATCTGATCTATGTACTGCTTAGCTGATAGATTTCTAGGTTATTCAAATAATCTTTGATTGTGAGGCAAGAGGAAAAAATTTGACTTGGATTTGGAGTGTGAGAGAGTTCAAGAAAGTGTGTAAGTAAATTCAAGATATAAATGGAGACCAGAGTGCAATTCAGTAGTGACTCAGAATTGGGAAGCCGAGGTTGAGTGGTGGCATGTTCTGGGTGTTTGGGATTACAACAGACGGCATCAGTGATAATGCCCTTCCTTAATGTTCCAGGAGGTAGAGACAGGGTGTCCAGAAGTTCACAGTCATCTTTGGTTCTAAATTGTGAGTTTAAGGCTGGCCTGGGGTATTTGAGACCCATTTCTACATAAAATGAAATTATGTAGCCTATGGCAATGTCTTTAATTCATTCAGTGAATGCTTATCTTATTGAATACCTTTTATGTGTAATCATGAATCTGATGCTGGGGTGTAGTCTTCATTACCTGTGTTATTTTAATGATAAATTGAACAGATGGATTCCTGGGCAGCATAACTGGATTTGATCATGTGATTTCTCTCAATATTAAAATGCCAAATTTGTACAAATATAATATGGCTTAAAATAGTTTTATAAAAAACACACCTGTATAAATATCAGTACTAATTTACTGTATATTTGTTTACTGTTCATACAGTTTCTGCAACCCAGCCCTAACTGTGTTTTTGCATTTAAATGTCACTATGTGTCCTCAATGTTATCTTGCTCATGTGGGGCTCACTCTTGGCCCTGAAGCCTCTGGCAGCCGCTTCCAGGTGCTGAAGCTCTGACGCCTTTCCTTTAACTGAGCCTTTTGAAGCTGTCAAACACGGTTGCTTTCTCTTCAGCATGCCCAGTTCAGGTTCATTTGAATCAAGCAAAGATTGCTTTATGCTCCATTTCGCTTCTCAAAGGCCAGAAAGGGAAGATAATCATCCCAGTGTGCACCCAGGTCAGTATCCCGGATCCAGCCTTAATTATGCTTTTCCAATTACCAGGGAAGCCTCCCCCATTCCGTCAGGTATTTAGTTTTACTGATTAATTACTCTCGTCTATTTAAAACTAATTTCCTTAGAAACTCCTCTTGCTGACTCTTAATTATGTTATCCTCAGGCCTGTCTCCTGTCACAGAACTTACTTGGTCTTAAAGAAATTGTATTTCTTTCCCAACAGATAGTCCAGCCTTAGTGGACTTTAAAGCACAGGTGATAACCTGGGGCACAGAAGGCAAACTGAAGAGTAGTGAGGGAGATGGAATAAAGACTTGGGGGCGGGGGAGAGAAATATGTTCCTTTTCTATAATGACACTGGGGTCAAGTTCACTTCTCTAATTCTTGAGAAGAATATGTGGGTGGGAAGAAATTACAGAAGAGCACTTAGGTAGAACATAGAATTTATAGAGTTAGTAAAAAAGTGGAAACATAAAAACCTGGATAGATGAGTGTCTACTGACCTGTCCTTCTGTGATTTTCCCCTAATTCCTGGTGAGAAAATAAATATTTACTGTGGGCAGCTGACTAGTTTGAGAGTTTATATTCTTGAGGATAAATAGACTTAAGTAGACTTCATGATTACTTACTACTAAACAAAAAAAAAATGTTGAGGAGCAAACAGCTAGGTAGGCTTTCGTAAACAAACCTACATTTTGTGGATCAGTGTGACGAAGACACATTTAAAGGGAGAATATAGTTATAAAAGTAGTTATTGCTATGGAAAGTCGTTTTCCTCTTAGCTCATATCCTCTTCCAGCCCAGTGAAACCAAACCAGGAGACAGGGATGAGAAGCTCCCAGCATCCTTGTGGCTTGTGTGATTGCCCATCTGGCTAATCACTACAAGGGTTTGGTGTTGGGTTGTACTACGTGTGTTTGGTTGACACTTTGTCCTTTTTTGCTTCTGCACCACTTTATTGTAGTGCTGAACCTATTGTGACTTATTTTCTCCATTATGAAATGGTCCGAAGATCCCACTCTGATACAAGCAAGGGGATTTTGCCCATTTTTCTCTTACAGTTTAGTGCCACTTTGCATCCTAGATTCTTGAATTGGTATAAACTTTTTTTTTTTTCCAAAAAAGAAGTGCGATTTTACTACTATACATTTTTTGGTAAAGTTCTACATGATATAATCTAAAAATATGTTTACATTTTTAGAAATCATTTGTCCTTTAAACATGGAGTTTGATTCATTTGCCTTAAAATGTGAACTAGACTTAGGGACTCCCTTGCAATAGGACTCAGCAAAGAAGATGTCAGTATCTAAGGCTGGGTCAGAGGCAGGCTGTGCTTCTGTTCTTTTCCGTTATCCTCGCTCTGTGGATAAACCAGTCACTGTGCTGTGAGAACACTCAGGCAGCCCTGTGGAGGGAGACACGGGAAGAAGAGCTGAGTCAGCACCAACATTCCAGGAGAGGTAGCCACTTGGGAAGAGGACCGTCAAGCTCCAGCCAAGCTTTAGGGGACTGCTGTGCTGCCCAGTATCACTGTCCCTTACAGACATCAGTTAGAGATGCTCAGCTTAGCATCCATTAAATCTCAGATCACTAGCAACTGGGGAAGATGTAGATGATTGCTTTGTTAAGCCACTACAACAGCATACAACCATTCCAACACAGGTGTTGATAAAGGGATGCTATCACAAGAGAAAGCTAAAAATACAGGTTTGGCATTGGTTGTGTGGGACAGATACTGAAAATACAGGAAGCAAATGCGACAGGCTTGAGAGCTCATTCGTTTTTAAATTAAGCAAAACAGAAAAAAAAAACAATGCAGAGTTACAGCCATCTTAATCAGGAACTTACTCTAAGTAAATACGTCTACATGGCAGAGGGTGATAGTTTCTAAGGACTCCCAAAAAACAAGGTAAACTAACAGTACGCATTAATAAGTTGGTAGTCTCCAATACATTATAATTTAATATATGGCATTTTTGAATGTGTTAGTATTTTTATTAAAGTTTAAAAATCCTTCATAATTTATGTATTTAAAGAATGCTATTTTAAGGCAACCTTCTAAAGAATCCTTTGGGGAAAAATTCACAGTCCTCTCATGGTCTATGGCACATGATTGAAAATATCAATAAATCTACCACACCAATGAAAACTCTGAGAGCCAGAAACCAAGGGGTGGCTAAATGCTACATGTAGGAACCCAGAGAGACAATGGGAACTTCACTTATCTGTTCTGGATGTCTTCCTTTTTATTTATCTTTTATAGTTATCTTTATTTATATTTAGTTGTATGTGTATGAGTCTCTATGTGTTGTATGTCATGTGTACAGATGCCTGCAGAGGCCTGAAGAGGATGTCAGATCCCCTAAATCAGGAGTTTCAGGTGGGTGTGAGCTGACCTGGGGGCTGGAAACTGAGCTCAAGTCCTTTGGAATAGCAACAAGTGCCTTTAACTACTGAGCCATCTCTCTGGCCCTGTGGTTCTTTTCCCATCTCACCACAAAGTGCATTTATTCAATGATAATCCCTAAGCTTTTCCACTTAAATAAAAATAACAAGTGGGTCCGACCTAGAAAAAACTTCTCACAGTTGGACACAATATTAAGCTTTATTCCCTTATCTTAAACTGTAGATATGGGGTGAGCACATACTTTTGGATAGAAAGCTGTGCCCTGGGCATTAGGACTTACTCAGAGCATGTGTTGATGGTACTCTGTCACAAGTTATTCAAGTCTTACATTTATTTTATATCTATCAGCATGTATATTTGGTCATGCTTGAACAAAGGTATGTGTCCACTGGTGGGCTAATAGATACTTAGCCATTTGTTCTCTAAAACTGAGGATGATCATTATTCTGAATTTTGTTAGTTTTACCACTGTAAAAAAAATGTTGAATGTAAACAACTTACAAGAAAGAAATACTGATTTAAGCTAACAGTTTCAGAAATTTCAGTCCATCATGCAAAAAAGGGAAACACACCATTGGTATAAATTGAAAGTGTACTTGCAAGAACCAAGGGAGAAGCCCACTAATATAAAGAAACTTCCTATCAGGGTCCCCACTCTGGCCCACTGATGTAAATGAGTAAAGAGGTCTTGAATGGTTTAGGGCAGATCACAGCTCACAGGCCAGGTCTGGGTAGCAACACGACTTTAGCAGCTATGTATCCTGACAGTTGGAACAGGTATATGACTGGTCAAGAACCATGGTTTTTACAGGAACACAGAATGCACCAGCGCCCAGCAGCCCTCCACCCCACCCCACCCTGCGCCTGGCCAGTCACTGGGTACCAGACTCCATTCTGAATTTAGACTCGCTTAGCCATCTGCTTCTTCTTGGATTCAACTTTCCTTTAAGTTCACAAATGCATGCTCATCGATAGGATTTCATCAACAGTTCAAGTTTGCTTATAAGCGAAGAAACATGGCTGGTCTACAGCTTTCCCACAGAGACTCTGCGTTGTTCAGCTCCTGCCATGGACACTTCCTTCTGCTTGATTTGTCTTCCAAGGAAACCGGATGTAGTTCTGGTAACAGAACTTCTCAGACTACTTCCTTATGTGGAAACTGAAATACTAAGGATCTCCCTCCACGATACGTCAATTGTCAAACTCTTCACAAATAATAATAAAAATTCCCTTCCCCAATACTTTCATTTTCTCCTTCCTTAGGGACAGTCTTTCTAGTTCACACCCTTTGATCTTGAAACTCAATGAGTCATATTCTGGTGTTCTGAGATATGCAAAATTTACCTAGTGATGACAAGGTGTCTTTTGTTAGCTGCCAAAACCCCTTGTTTGGCTCTTGAAATGGCAGGGTGGCCATGTGTTAGGGAGAGGATTCATGTGTTTGGAGGGAGGATGAATTCAAAGAGAAAATGCTATGCTGTCAAAGTCAGCTCCACAGAGGAAGATTCTACTATTTCTAGGAGCTAATTCTTTCTTTTGTGCCATGAATAACAGAAGTATTTAACTCAATAACTTGCTTACCAAATGTCCTTTTGTTTGTAGTATTTGATGGCACTGCTGCCTGAGTCATTGAGATATTGACATTGAGCCCATAATTCATTTTCCGTGTGCCTTTTCAAGTTTTCTCTATCAATTGACTTCATGAACTTCCTTTTCTTTGCTTGACCTTTAAAATATTGAGATTTCCTGGAGGCTATCTTTTTTTCATCCTGCACACTTTCTCCCTCTTGGAAAGTTTCATCAGTTCTGTTCTCATGGAACTCCAACCTGTTCAGTCTGAACTGGTTCCACTCTTCGTGTACCATGCCTAATAGAGTTTCTCATGATACTGGATAATGAGTGGGAGAAGAAAACTGGAGACTTACTAATTCTTTTCTGTAACTTTCTTGGTCTGCAAGTAGGAAATAAGAAAGCTACTTTTAGCAATAGTGAAAACAGAACTTAATGAGAAATGTGATATTGCCAAATTGTGTTCCATCATTATCAAGGTTGAAATTTAAGTTTAGCTCTTCACCTATCTTATATTTTCTCAGCTCAACAGCTAGCATGCACAGAACACATTACCCACACACTTCATATCTACAGAGGGAGAGGTAGAAGGCCTGCATGTAAAGGAAATAAATTTTGAAGGCCTGTTGTGTTATATGTCCACATCTTGACCCCTCTGTTCCTTGTCTTCTTGCAGATAGTCAGTGTGGTGGTTTGAATAAGAATGAATCCTATAGGCTCATATATTTGAATGTTTAGTCATCATGGAGTGGCAATATTTGAGAAGGGTTAGGAGGTGTGGCCTCGTTAGAGGAAATGTGATTCCCTCTAGAATCACACTTGAGCATTTCCATTCTCTCTCTTTGAGGTTTCAAAAGCATAAGGTAGACCCAGTGGCTCTCTCTTTCTACTGCCCACAGATCTGGATATAGAACTCTCAGCTACTTCTTGAGTGACATGTCTGCCTGCATGCCACCATGCTCCCCACCATGATGATAATGGACTAAACCTCTGAACTGTAAGCCAGCCCCAATTAAATGCTTTCCTTTCTAAGAGTTACCATGGCCATGGTGTCTCTTCACAGCAATAGAACACTGACTCAGACAGCTACTTTAGAGTTTTCTATCTTCCTTTTTATTCTACTTGACATTGGTGAAACAATTGATTTTATGGTTTCAGAGGATGACAGCAATTCTCATTTTCCCTTCTTCCTGTTAGTCAGCAAGTGTTAGACTTTTTTTTCCCTACAAAGTATTTCAGAATAAATTGTGTCTAGAACCATTCTTCTAAAATGCATCACAGGTTGAAAGTTTTATCTTTTTAAACATTCCTGCCCACTTCCAGAAACTGTTTGTTCCCCCTCTAACATTCATTTGTATGCTGGTTCTGGTCGACAATGTATAAAGTCATAGCAGGTAACTCTCTTGTCTGTGTTTTGACCTTGCTTTTCTAATCTGCAGTCAATCAGAGGGAAGTCTCCTCTACTTCCTAGTTCCTATTAGTTTCTTGTCTCCCCCCGACTCAACAGCATCAGCAGGAAGTAGAGATTTAGTGTTAGTATTCTAATTTGAAAGCTGTTCTATTTCAGCTTTATTCCCTGAATGCTACCTTCTCACCTCTCCTGAAAACTGGAGTTTGACATACTTTTAGTTCAACTCACAGGGTTTCATTCAATACACACATTGGATTTTCTTTATGTTAGCTGCTATGATCAGTGCATAGAATACGAAGATAGAGAAGTCGCACTGTGTCCTCAAAAGGACCTCATCATCCAGGAGGAGAGACAGACGCAAGACAGGAAATTACAATACAGAATGATAAGTACTGCTAGAAAGGCTAGCACCAGGAAAGAGCTCCAAGGAAGAGAAATTAATTTTGCTGATGAGTAGGGGAGAGCCTCTTCCTAAGGACTGTGGTGCTTGAGTTATTCCTTGAATGATGAGTACATTAAGTAACCTCTTGTCCTGAGTTTTGTTCCAATTAATGTACAGATATAGAGAGGGTAACATGTCTTCCTCCTCTTCAATAGGGGACATTATGGATGATTAGGAGTCAGACCGTAATGCATGTTCTGATGGATATAGTTCCTCTGTGCAGCTAATCCTTAAAGTCATATTAATTTATAATTCCCAATTTAATATCACTCTAGAATTACACTTGAGCATTTCCATTTTCTCACCCTACACATAAGGGTTATGTCCTCTCATACATCATTTCCTTCAATCTTGCTTATTTTTCTTCCTTCCTTCCTTCCTTCCTTCCTTCCTTCCTTCCTTTTTTCTTTCTTTCTTTCTTCTTCTCACGGTGTTGTCAGAGTTGGGATAATGGAGCTCCCTCCCCATACCAACATGTCCATGCCAGAAGCTATGTTACTTTTCATGAAAAAGGAGCTAATTTATCTGACCCTGAGGTAAGATTATCCTGGATTATAGGGGTAGCCCCAAAGTAGTTATAGGGGTGAATAAATGTAGAAGATTAGGATGGAGGCATGTCAAAATTAAATGATGTGGGAATGACCCAACTTGCTCTTGTTGACTTTGAAGACAGAGGAAAGTTTTAGGAACCAAAGAAAGGTAGTGGCCTCTAGAAGCTGAAAAGGAAAGGGTGCTGGGTTCTACCTAGAGCCTCCAGAGAGAATGCATTGTCACTAACACCTTGATTTTAGCCGAATGAGACCCATTTTGACCCTTGGCCCTCCAAGAAGGTCAAGCCCTAGTTAGTGTTAGAAGCAGTCCAGTTTGTGGTTAATTCATTGCAGCAGCAATAGGGAATGACTATAGCTGTTAAGTCTGCTCTCAATTAGATTTCCATTTTGTCTGCAGCTCACCCCCTTTTTTTCTGTTCAAGGTCTCAAGGAACTGCCCTGCTTTGTGTGTGTGTGTGTGCGTTTTATTTAATTTTTTTACTTACCAATCCCTCTTCCCCCTCCCTCTTCTTCTCCTGCCACCTTCCCCCATCCCACTTCCATCTTCTCCTCATAGGGGGTAAGGTCTCCCCTGGGTAGTCAACACAGGCTGGCATACCAAGTTGGGACAAGATCAAGCCCCTCTGCACTCCATCACAGCTGAGTAAGGCATTGCACCATAAGGAATGGGCTCTAAAAAGTCAGTTTGTGTACCTGGGATAAGTCTTGGTCCCATTGCCAGGGGACCCACAAACACATCAAACTACGCAACTGTCACCGACATTCAGAGGGCCTAGTGCGGTCCCATGCAGGCTCCTCAGCTGTCAGTCCAGAGTCCATGAACTCCCACTAGCTTGGGTCAGCTATCTTTGTGGTTTTTCCCATCATGATCTTGATCCCCCTTTCTCCTATAATCCCTCCTCCCTCTCTTCAACTGAACTCCAGGAGCTTGGCCAAACGCTTGGCTGTGGGTCTCTGCATCTGCTTCCATCAGTCACTGAATATAGGTTCTATGATGACAATTAGGGTAGACACCAATCTGAGTACAGGAGAAGGCTAGTTCAAGCACCCTGTCCACCATTGCTGTGCGTCTTAGCTGGGGACATCCTTGTGAGTTCCTGGGAATTTCCCTAGCTCCAGATTTCTCTCTAACCCTTTAATGGTTTGCTCGGTCAAGATATCTTTTTCAACGCTCTCCCTCTCCTCCCCTCCCCTAACTTGGCCATCTCGATCCCTTATGTTCCCCACTGCCATCCCCTCCCCTCTACTCCGGCCTCCCAGTTTACCCAGGAGATCGTAACCCTTTTCCCTTCCTGGGGCGATCCATGCATGTCCCTCTTAGGGTCCTCCTCTTTACCTAGCTTCTCTGGGGTTGTGGATTGTAGCCTGGTTATCCTTTGCTTTGCATCTAATATTCACTTATGGGTGAGTGTATACTGTGTTTGTCTTTCTGGGTCTGGGTTACCTCATTCAGGATGATTTTTTTCTAGTTCCACCCATTTGCCTACAAATTTCATGATGACATTGTTTTTTTACTGCTGTGTAAAACTCCATTGTGTAAATGTATCACATTTTCTTTACTCATTTTTTTGGTTGAGGTGCATTTAGGTTGTTTCCAGGTTCTGGCTATTACAAATAATGCTACTATGAACATAGTTGAGCCTATGTTCTTGTGATGTGTGCTGTGGGATGTTCTGTATGGCAAATGTGTTGCTCTGATTGGTTAGTAAATAAAACACTGATTGGCCAGTAGTCAGGCAGGAGGAAGTATAGGTGGGACAAGGAGGAGAATAAAGCTGGGAAGTGGAAGGCTGAGTCAGAGAGACACTGCCAGCCTCCATGATGACAAACAGCATGTGAAGATGCCGGTAAGCCACGAGCCACGTGGCAAGGTATAGATTTATAGAAATGGATTAATTTAAGCTGTAAGAACAGTTAGCAAGAAGCCTGGTATGGCCATACAGTTTGTAAGCAATATAAGTCTCTGTGTTTATTTGGTTGGGTCTGAGCGGCTGTGGGACTGGCAGGTGAGAGAGATTTGTCCTGACTTTGGGCCAGGCAGGAAAACTCTAGCTACAGACGTGATTGAGCATCTTTTGGGTATACACTCAACAGTAGTATTGCTGGGTCTTGAGGTAGGTTGATTTCCAATTTTCTGAGATATCACCATACTGATTTCCAGAGTGGCTGTGCCAGATTGCATTCCCACCAACAGTGGAGGGGTGTTCCCCTTTCTCCAACATAAGTTGTCATCAGTGTTTTTGATCTTAGCATTCTGAAATGTGAAAGATGGTATCTCAGAGTCATTTTGATTTGCATTTCCCTGATAACTAAGGATGTTGAACAATTCCTTAAATGTCTTTCGGCCATTTGAGATTCTTCTGTTGAGAATTCTGCTTAAATCTGCACCCCATTTTTTTTTTAAATTGGATTACTTGATATTTTGATGTCTAGTTTCTTGAGTTCTTCATATATTTTGGAGATCAGCCCTCTGTCAGATGGGGAGTTGGTAAAGTTCTTTTCCCATTCTGTAGGCTGCCTTTTCGTCTTATTGACTGTGTCCTTCACCTTACAGAAGCTTCTCAGTTTCAGGAGGTCCCATTCATTAATTGTTGCTCTCAGTGTCTGTGCTACTGGTATTATATTTAAGAAGTGGTCTGTCCTGCTTTTTTTATGGTTTGACCAACCATTGTGTTCTTGTACTTGTTGGTGCACTTACCCATGTCCCTTTGTTATACAAGTAATCTTTGCCCAATTTCTGTTTAGCATAGTGATATTTTAACAAAAAAAATACCCAACATTGCACATTTTACACACACACACACACATACACACACACACACACACACACACACACACACACACACTCACACATTTCTTTGAAAGTTTGGCAATAGACCTAAATCTTCAATCCTGTTTACCTTGGCTCTTGCCTAATTCTTGTCTCCCTCAAATAATTTTTATTGCTAGTCATCTGATTACATTTTTATTTAAAAGTTATTAATTTAAATATGAAGTGGTATATTAGAAGCATCTGTTGTGGTGCCAAAGATGAACCCAGGGCCTCAGGCGTGTTAAGCAAGCTTTCTACCGACTGAGGTACATATCATCTCCTAGAAGCATCTTTTGAATGGAAGTATGCTTGTATGACTAAGAGGATTGAAGGTGCTCTTAGGCTATTGAAAGATTATCAAAGTTCCTTGTAATGAAAAGGTAGAGTCATACGTGGTGGGGATGGGACATGGGTGCTTATTGATTATGTGTGAATGTACAAACTGCCAACATGGTTTTCTGTTCTGTTGTGTGTATCAGTGACTGTTCTCCTAGCCATTTCCTACCATTCTCTAACCCCTGATGTTAGGGTGTTTATGTATGACTTAGTGATTAGGATGTCAAGTGTTCCAGATGAACCTATGAAAAAGAGGTGGGTCAAGGTTCAAATGACAGGAAGTCACTGGAAAATAAATCTTGAAAATTTCAGAACACAAATTCAGCCATTCTAGCACCTATAGAGCTTTGATGAAACATCCATAGGCAAAGTTTTCTAGACCTTGGCTCTACAAAGCTCTTCATAATAAGGTGCTTTCCCATTGCATTTCCCCCCTGCAGTTCCATCTATGGAACATGCTACTTCATGACATCTGGGCAGGAAACAGCTTCAAAGAGTGTCCTGGCTGAAGAGAAACAGAATCTGAGTTAGAGTGACCCTCCAAGGTAAAGTTCACTGACATGTCAACTTACTACAGCCCATGTCAATTTTCTGCTATTGTATCATAGAAGGAATCTAATATATAAACTTCTCCCTTCTGTCCTATGCTATAGAATCCTCTTCAGTTCATTCCAGTGTTTGATTTGCCAGAATTTTTTGTTTTATTCCTGGCTTAGGGAAATGTTCTGAAAATGATTTTAAGTGTGGAAACTCCCTGGAGTGAATCTTCTGTTAAAATACCAAAGAATAATATAATACCAAACATGGTAATTATGTTTTTTAAAGCATCCATTAAATATTTCGAAAGTGTGAATAAAATGCTGAAAGGAGACATAATAATTTTCTACCTGTGGTAAGACTTGAAAGTCTGCAGATGGGAGAACTATAGGCCTTCTGAAGTTAAAGAAAGAACCAACTGAGAATCAATGAAAACCAAGGGGATTAACTAGATATCCCTGAAACTTCCAAAGGTCAGAGTCTCCACAGTCCTGGAACAACAGAGACCAAAGGACAGACTCAAAGAGAAATGCCATGGGCATTTTAAACAACATGGCAATAATATTTAAAAAAAAACCAATTTTAAGTCAATTTAAAGAGTGGCAAGGGAGAAAACAATGGTGCTCTCTAGAAGGATGAATATTATAGGCTGGAAGAAGAAGAGTTGCAATGGATTTACTCATGTTGGGATGCACACCAATGCTCAACACAGTCTTAGGTATTCCTTGGTGTCTCACATAGGTTTTATAGATTTTTATGACTGAAGCACGACTCATGCCAAATGCTCATAAGTAGAGAATATGAATGAGCTCTGAGCCCAGATCCTCCAGCTCTAGGGTCATAGCCTTCCATGACTGTACTGCCTTAACTGAAGCCTTTGACCAATGCACTCTCCAAGGAAGTGTTGCTTCATTCTAAGAATGGGCTGGTACATTGAAGTCCCTGCCACTTGGTCACAACAGCAATGGGAAGAACACTGAAGATTAAAGCTTCCTTTATTGCAACCAAATAGCAGTACTTACAAAAAGGAAAATGATGAGTATTTTCAACACAGTTGATAATAACAATAGTTTTCGAGCATTTCCGAAAGTCTTTATGAAACAGTGAGTAGTGCCTGGGGCTTGGAGGAGATGGGTTCTTGCAGATTCAGAGCCACGGCACCTCAGGAATTGGGGAGAGGGTGTAAACAGAGAACAGAGGTCTGAGAGGGAGAGCCATGCCCAAGCTGGAGAAGGGAGCAACAACTAGCATATGTAATTTTGATCTTTTTGAAGCTTATTAACAATGAAGATAACCTTGGGTTTCATGTGCTGCGTATGCATCTTCCCTTCACCAGGAACCGGGGGCGGCTGCTGAGTTACAGAGCCCGAGCTCTTGATTTTCCAGTGCGGACTTGTGAGCAGCAGCAGGGAGAAGAAGCCTGCAGAGTTCGCAGGCACTGCTGTTCAACTTCATGACTTTGGAAGACAGGTTGGCGGGCTGTCCTCTTGCTTTGTGTATCTCAGCATTCTCTTGTGTTGATAAGGACTTTCCAATCAGTCGTTTCCATTATCTCCTGCCTGCCTTAAGTTCAGACATATTCACATTCATCAGTCTTGTCTTATCTGAACAGTGAGCAGGGACCAGGACCAGGCACAATGGACCGGGTAATATGCAGTGGCTTTAATTATATTCACACTGGAGGAGCCCTGGAAAGAATACTTGCAAAGTTATAAACCAACCGGAGCTGCCTCGCACCTGTTTCTAACTTACTGATGGGGGCGGTTCTGTCACCAGATAGCTTTTGAGTGTCCTTGAAGTGTTCCTTTTGTCGAATCATAGTCAGGACTTCTTGGAAAAATTGGCTCTCATTTGGAAACTTTGGTCAGAGAAATAGAAGGAACAAGCCCTGTTGGTTTGGTGTGAGCTGTGCTTGCTGAGTGCCTTCTGTTGGCAGTGTAGGGAGCGCAGAAAAGGGAACTCTGCTCTCCAGAGCTCACAGTGAAGAGTTGAGCAGATGGATACAAGTCAGTTTAGGAAGAACTGTAGAGCAGCCATTTGGGGGAGCAGAGGGAGATGTGCTCAATACATCTTCAGGATGCACCGACAAGGTTTCCCACAAAAAGGGCTGCCTGTGCCGCACTCCTCAGCTTCTAACCCCCTTCCCTCTGGATTGGATAGATTTCTCTGGTTTGTCTCCTTGGCTGCGCTTTAGAATCATCTGGGAGCCTCCGAAAAAGGAGCCAGGCTGCATCCCAGACCAACTAACTCATATTCCCCGAAGGCAGGAGTCAAACGTTAGTATTTTTGGAAGTTCTTTACGTGATTCCAATATTTAATCAAGTTTGAAAACTATATTCTAGAGAAGCAATTCAGCAAACTCAAAAGTTGGAGCAAGAAGGAGCATAGTATGTTTTGGAGACCCCATTGCTATATTCTGAGAGGATTGGTGAGAGATAAGGAGGGGTCAGTAGAGGTCATTGGCTCTACTTGGCCAGATTCAAACTGTAGGGGTGTCATAGGACTTTACTAATACAGTAGACTTAGAGAAAGAGTCAAGAGATGTGAGCTGTAATTCAACTAAATGGTGGCGATCCTTATATAAGCTTTGTATCTTCTGAAAAAGCTTGGGAAATTTTAAGTTTCGTCTTTTCTTTTTTCTTCTTCTAGAGAGCCCAATCTAGCCTCACATTTGCTATGTAGCAATGGCTATCCTTGAATTCCTGATCCCCCTGCCTCAGTCCCCAAGGGTCTAGGATCACTGGTGTGTGTCACTAAGCTCAGGGAAAGCTCTCATCCTTTAAGGCTGGGAAGTTCACCTAAGAAAGCACAGAGAAAGGAAGTGCACCCATTCAGGCATTGGCTTCCTTATGGATAATTTGTGTCACTTCATTGTATCATCCTACAAATCTATTTAAGGGTTTACATTTTTTTGATTTTCTACTTAGAATTGAATGAAGATGGGACCAGATTGATGCTTCAGAGGTTAAAGTGGTAGCCATGCAAGCCTGGTGACTGGAGTTTGATCCCTAGAACCCATGTAAAAATCTTGATGAAGTAGCAAGTACCTGTAATCCCGGTATTCCTGTGGAGAGGTAGGAGACAGAGATGTGAGAGTCCCTTCAAACCTCAAGGGCCAGCTGATAGGAGCATGCAGTGTGGCAGAAACTAGAACTTTGCCTCAACAAGGTTGGGTGCCAATTCCCAAGAGTTGCTCTTACCTCCACATGGTGTCAAGGCATGAGTGCCATTTCCCCCAAATAAAAAGTAAATGAACAGCTGAGTGAAAATGAGCCTTCCAGACCTCACCACATATTTATGAGTATTTTAATTGAAGGGTATAGTGACACTATTAACTGTGTTATGTTTTGGCATGCCTGCTTTTATTAATATTAATATATATATTATTTTACTTAACTATTACAATGCATTATTCTCATTATTAAGATGAGGCCTGAGGCTTAGGGAAGTTAAATACATTGCCTGGAATCACATATTACATGAAGATGGAAATAAAAGCCTCCTCAATTTGATCCTTAAATGTTCCCCATCTCCTCATCACTGGAAAAGGCAGTGGCTTGGTGCATTTAGAAAATAAACACAGATCTGGGAGCAAGAATGTAAGAGTTATGTGTTGGACTGAACTGCTATGTGACCTGAAATTAGTCAGTTGCCCTCCCTGGACTTTGGTGTTTTATTAAAGTGACCAGACATGAGATTATGATGATGTTCATTCTAGTAATGACTTGAAGTGAGGATGCATGTTTAAGATAATTTTAGAGGGCTACAGTGTGGCTCAGCAAGTCAAGGTATTTGCCATGTAGGTGTATGATCTGCCTGAGTCTAATACCTCAAATCCAAAGAGTAGATAACCAGCTCCCAAAAGTTATCCTCTGACTCCATGCATGCCATGGAACTTATACACCCCCAGAATAATAAGTAAATGAAAAATAACAAAAAATTTTAAATACCTTTAGAGTCTCACATACATGGCATTCTTTTATAAAGTGATTGCTATGTGCACTTGTGTGTTAATCTATCATCTATTTATCGTTCAATCACCTATTTATTTGTAACTTTATTTGGAAGAATGCATAGGGATTCACTCTGCTTGTAGATGAAAATGTTAGATAAGTTTTTTTTTTATCAGAAAATATGACCCTTCTTCTTACGTTACTAGTGGTTGTGAAAACTTGTATGAAAGGCAGGTTCAACTAGATCTATTTCCCTGGTTTGTGGTTGTTGCTTGGAGTTTTTGTTTTTGTTGGTTTTATTAATACTGCTCTGTGTCTTTCAGAGGATGCCCCATCTGGCTCATTCCCTGATCCCTCTTGATCTAGATGGATCTTCTCAGCTCTTGCTCTGAAGCAGGAAGGTTCTAAAACAAGCAGATTGGTCCCCTTGGGAAATTAATCAGGCAGAGAAGGCAGCTCTGAGTCTAACAGGTACATTAAGGGGAGTTCTGAAGCTTGTCTAGCTTGACAGGAAATTGCCTGGGGGAGTCTAAGAAACCCAGACAGGCCTGGCTCCTGCAGGCACTGAAGACTGCAGTTGCTTAGCCTGTTTAATATTGTTAGAACATAGAGAAACTTCAGCGGCAGACGATGCAATCTATTTGGAACAGGATTCTGATCATCTTGTAGAGAACAGACAGCTGGACACTGCAAAGTCCCCACTTTGCTCCTGCTTGTCTTTAGGAATCCTTCATGTTCCTTGACCTCAGCTGTCCCTGGAAGCTGAATAAGTCTGTGTAGCAGGGATAGAACATGGTCTCATTGGCATGTGCTATGTGATTGTCTCGGGAAGGTAGACATAGAATAGAGAGTGGATACTGTTCTGGAAGCAGGGAAGCTGGGTTGAAGAGGAGTGATGCTTCTCTCTCTCTGTGCACTTCCCTGCTCCCTGGTAGTCATGCTATGGTCCCTGTCTCCAGTCAGTGCTTTGCCATCTTTCTCCTGGACCAGGGAAACAGACCCTTGACTGTCCAGTAGGATCTCCTGGGCCCTTCCTGGGTCACCCCAGCCACCACACCATGAAGCTTCTGTCTTGTCAGACTCCAGGCTGATCACCAGAAACCCCCATAGATTTCAGGGTACAATCCTAACTTCTGAGTGTGGCATCAAAATCTCAGCCTCTGATTTCGATCTTCTCCACTCCCAGGGAATGGATGGATTTCATTAGGCCGCTTTCCTCTTGGACTGACCACAGATCTGCCTGCAGGGAGCTGGAAGACAAAGGGAAGAACTTTGAGCCACAATGAAGAGTCTTCCCGATCTTTCCTCTCCAGTCTACCAGCCCTCCACTGGCAGTGGCCAACGTAAAATCTTAAAGCAACCTAAACTCTAAGATGCCCATCTTCTATACTTTCTCACTGTGTAGTCTGCTTATCCCAAATAGGCAAGAGGATTTCCCACAATATATATATCTTAAAAAGAATCAGTAAAAAATATCTCATATAAATTTTCAAATAAGTACATATGTGTCCCACTTCCATGACCAACCAGAAGCCACCAGATCTGCCCTTTCCTTCAGAGGCACTGCAGTTAGAAAAGATAACAGCTGTTCAGGTAGTGTCGACACAGCACAGATATTGGCTAACATGCTCTGGGGAGCAGAATTAAACCAGATCCTGTATTATCTGCTTCATTCAGACAGGGTTGACTTCCTACTTGCTTCAGTAACCAGAAGGAGATTTGCAGGAAGACAAATTGATCAGGTCCTATCTGGGTCTCTGACGAGAGCCCTGGCAATGTGTCACACGGGTCCCTGCATTTGTGAAGTTGACTCAGTAAGATATTTTAACTGTTAGTATGGCAGTTAGGTCAGATCTCCCTTTCTACTCTGGCTTTTGTTCCATTGCACGTCTTTGGCTTCAGACAGGTCTGAAGTGGGTATTTTGAGGACTCAGCTCTAGGGAAATTGGCTTGAGAATGCCTTTAATGGGGCCGTTGAACTGACTCTGGGTATGGGTAGTCAGTCCTTATTTTCCCTTTTGTTGCTGTGATAAAATTCCCTGGCCCAAACAATTTAGGGAGAAGTGTTTATTTTGGTCCAGGGTTCCAGAAGGACAGAATGCACCATGGCGAGGAAGGCATGGTGACAGGTACACGAGGCCTGCTTGTCACATTGTGTGATCTCGGGAAGCACAAAGAGAACTGGATGTAGAGCTTAGCTACAAAGCTTCAAGGTCTACCCTCTAGTGACATACTTCCTTCAGCGAGCCTCTCCCTCACAAAGGCTCCATTATTTTCCAAAGGGTGTCATCAATGAGGAATCATGTGTTCCACACTGTGCCTTTGAGGAACATTTTGAATGCAAGCCACAAACCTCTGCCCTTGGCACCCACAAAGTCATGGCCATCTCAGAATGTGAAATTCATTTAGCTCAACTTCAAAAATCTTCATAGTTCTTAACAGTTGAAACACTACTAAAAAGTCCAAAGTCTGAAGTCTCTTCTGAGATATGAGATACTCTCTTAACTATGACCCACCTCCTATAAAATAAAAACAAATCACATACTTCTAATATACAATGATGCACAATTTGCATTCCAGTTACAAAAGGCAGGAGTAGGGGGATAGTAAGGACTAAGGCAGGACTGAAAATAGGCAGGGAAAACACAAAATTCTGTAGCTCTGTGTCTGGCATCTGAGGATCCTGATGAAATTACAACAGTTGCAAAGGACTCAGGCATCTTCTCTACTCCTCCCACTTTGTTGCCTACAACATACATCTCTCTCTTGGGTTGGTTCCAATACTCTTTATGCAGCCCTCCTTGGTAGACATATCATGGTTCTGGCACCTCTGACATCTTGGGGTCTCTACTACATCCCAGAATTTACCCTCACAGCCTCATGCAGTGAGTTCTCAGGGCATCTTTGTGGAGATTCTGACTCTGCTGTCTGTTGCTTGGCCTCTGTAGCTCTCTGAAACAGTGGAGGAGCCTATGACTCCCACCATCTTATATCTTGTGTGCCTCCCAAGCCAGTACCAGGCAGATGATGTTGCCAAGTTCTGCTTCCAGTTTAGGATAGAGCCTGGCCTCCTTGGACCACATTTGCAGCAGCTTCTGAATGCTGACACTGGTTATAAACTTCTCCAGGTAGTTACTTACTTGCTGTGGGAACCCCATTAGATCTCCCTGTTCACAGGTGGGGCATTTGTTAGGTGGGCTTTTGCCCCCCCCCAACCTTTCCTATTGTTCTAGGGCAGAAGCGAGGCTTCACACTAATGGTGCTAATCTCTAAGGATTACAGTCTTTTTCAGCACATGCTTTGGCTACAACCTTAAGCTTTCAAATGATCTTTTCCTCTCCAAACTGCACATTTTTAGTGACACATTTCTGTCTCACTTGCTGATCTCTTTCATTGAAGACCTTCGTGGGAATAATCAATAACAGCCATTCTGCAGATGCAGTGTTAGACTGTCTCAAAATTTCCTCCCACCAAGAAATTAGTTCATTACCTTTTAAATATTGAAAATAGATTTTTTCCCCATAATACATTCTGATTATGGTTTCCTTTGCCACAGCTCCTCCCTGATCCTCCTTGTCTCTCCAAATCTATGCCCTTTCTTGCTTTCTCACTCATTAGAAAACAGACATGAAAAAAAAAAGAGAAAGCATAAGCAACACACACACACACACACACACACACACACACACACACACACACACACACTCACACTGGCACACATTGACATCCCATAAAGACATAAAATTGGAAACCATAATTGGAAACCTGACAAATCATTATGAGCCCAAACAAAACAAAATAAAGAAAACCCTCCAAAGTACGATTGAGTTTATTTTATGTTGGCCATCTACTGCTGGGTATGAAGCCTGCCCTTAGGTGTGGTTTATATACTCAGTAAGGCTCAGTGGGAGCTGGGTGGTGGTGGTGGTGGTGGTGGTGGCGGCGGCGGCGGCAGCGGCAGCGGCGCATGCCTTTAATCCTAGCACTTGGGAGGCAGAGCCAGGCGGATCTCTGTGAGTTCAAGGCCAGCCTGGGCTACAGAGTGAGTTCTAGGAAAGGTGCAAAGCTACACAGAGAAACCCTGTCTCGGAAAAAAAAAAAAAGACTCAGCTGGAGAAAACTACCTTTTCCTTTGTGAGCGGTTATTGGTAGGAGATAGCTTCTGGGTTAGTGATGTTGGCTGTGTCCACTCCCACTCTCAGTGCTGGGACCCCATCTGGTGTAGACCTGTGCCAGTCCTGTGCATGCTGCCACAGTCTCTGTGTATCAGTCCCATCGTGTTTAGAAGGCCTTATTTCCTTGGTGTCTTCCATCTCCGTTGGCCCATACTGTCTTTCTGCCTCCTCCTCTGCATAGTTCCCTGAGCATGGAGTGGAGGGATGTGATGGAGACATCCCATTTTGGACAGAGTTCCAAGGTCTCTCACCCTATGCACACTGTCCAGTTGTGGTTCCTGTATTTGTCCCCATCTACTGCAGAAGGAAGATTCTCTGATGATGGGTGAACTTTTAAATTTAGCCTCATGCAAGTTTTCAGAATACAGGCAGAGTGCATCCAGATTCTTTGCTAGAATAAACTGAGTAATCTCTAGCCTAGTTTCTCATAAGGGAGGCAGAGTTTTGATCTTCTAAGCAATGGAAAGGACAGTGTGATTTTGGAAATTCTTCATGGTGGTTTTGATTTTTCCCTTCTCTAGTTATGGACACTGATTTATTTATTTTTTTAATGGTTCTAAAGACTGAATCCAGGACCACAATCATGCTAGTTAAGTACTATCCCAATTGAGCTATAGTCTCAAGATGATATAATTTACTCTCTCTTTCTCTTTCTCTCTTCTAATAATTATCTAAATTATTTTATTATTAAAAACGTGGGAGTCAGATACGGGGTTAAAACATGATTGATCAGAGAAATGGCAGAGAAGAGACAAGTGACTTCCTCTCTGTCTTCTTCCATGATCCAAAAAGGCTGTGTATCTTTCTAAACCCCTCTATACTCCTTTCTGTGTCTCTCTATATGTCCTTGGTCCACCAAAACCTCTATGGCTAATTTTGGTCTGCAAATAGTTAGTTCTGCCCTCTGAGTCAAGGTAAACTTTATTGGTACAGCAGGGTGGCAGTACAAACAATTTTCCTGCAACATTCCCCTCCTTTTGTCTAAATAAAAAAAGAAAGGTTTTAATTCTAACACAGTAAAACTATATACAGTAAGAACAATTATCAAACAAGAAACACATTCACAATGTCAAGTTTGTTAGTATTGGCAAATTCAGAGAAAATACTCCATTATCTATCCTATCTTGGAGAGTCTAAAGTTTTACTTTCTATTATAACTATGAAAAACTGTAAATATAACTATCTAATCTTCAACACCATCAGAGACCCAAGAAGGATACAATATTACCTGATTAAACAGGAAGTGCAGAGCAAGCAGCTTCCAAGACTATAGATATGACAGAGACATCTGGATGCCTGGACAGTCACCCCAAGGTTCCTCTGCAATGTTGGGACATCCATCTTTTGCCTACAGGCCTGGAACATCTGATAGATATTTTGTGAAGCAGGAATTTTTGAAAGACTGTCCTATCTTATTGTGGCAAAGTTTGGCATTAGCCTTCTTTGTGTCCTACTTGTCTAATTTGGACAGCATACTGACCAATAACAACTTGTAACTAACCCCCATAAATGATGATAACTATCCATAATCAACTGAATGACCAGAAAGCACCTACTACACCTTTTTGGGAATTTGGGCATCATGTTCTTAAAATTACTTCCTGTTCTGTGGGGGTGATGGCATCTTTGGGGGACCCTGAGACAATTGAGATAATGGTCAAGTCCTGGGAGAGCTAGCTGTTGTTCAGTTTCAGTGTGATGGGAAAGTGCAGGGTTTATCTAAAGTACTGGCTGGAGTAGTCTATGAGGCTGGACCATCATAGCTAACCACCTTGAAATTGTCCTGAGAAGTCTGTAGTCCAAAGCTGATCTTTGGGTGGTGTTTGTCAGTTTAGTGGCATTATCACAATCCACATGGAATTGTCTTTGTGGGACCTCATCATCTTTTGGAGACTTCAAAGGTTGTTGTTAGGAATGATCATGGTTCATTACAGAAAACTTAAACATTTTAAATGTCCTATGCAATATCTCTCAGACCACAATCTATTAAATACATCCAGGGTAAACAAACTTAGTTCCTAGTTATCTGATTCAGACTTGAGCCCAAAATCACATATAGGAAACTAGATGAAGCCTATTTCTAGATAGTTAGTACTCTATATGACCATTAGTATCATAACAGAAGGTTTAAATATATATGATAAATTTGGAGATAATATCTATACCTTAAGACAAGCTTTAAAGTGTCAAAAATAAAACCAAAAGATTATGAGATTAGAGGCAATAGAATAGTCCCTTAATTTTGGTTCTTCTTCTGTCCCACATCAGGTGGCTCTTCTGACATGAGACAGAGATTTTGGATTTTCCTTTAACTAGCATGCTTGGGTTTAGAGAAGGAGAGAGTCATGCTCCAGCTCCAAAGTCTGCTTTAATTTTTAGTTGAATTGGGACTACATAAAAACCATTTGCCTGATATGTCTTCAGAGGACAGCAGAAACTAACATTTGGGAAGATTTATGAACTTTTATCCTGTTGTAAGTGTGCAATTAGGCCAATTTACTCTTTTTCTTGGGACATTTCCTCTGGATGATTCTCCCTTCTTCTTTAGATGTCTTATTTGTCCAGTGGTCTTCAGATTCCTTAGTTGGATGCTTTTATTCTCCTGGGAAGACAAAAACAAAACCCTGCCCCAACCCTCACTTAGGGGAGTTTCCCTTTTTTGGCAGGTTATATCTGATTAAATGAAAGACATTTGTTAGACTTATAAGTTAGTTTAGATTGAATGGCCATGCTGTTTGATGAACTATCACCTCTCCTAATCAAGGGGTCTCTCCTATTCTAACCTAATCTTTATCAATCTTTATGGTATACATAGCTTTTCTTATCATATGGAAACAAAAGCAAAATCTCTTCCCTGAAGTACCACATATCTTGGTTTCCATTCTGAGGTCAATGCATCTTTAAAGTACACAGGTTGATTTAATTCAGTAGTTTTTTTTTTAACTACCGAGTGTCTATCCACAGCTGTTGTTCCTTTCTTAATAGCATTTAAAATATGTAAAGTTTCCCCCCAGCACATATTGAAAACACCCAGGTTAAGACTTGGTACATCCTTTGCTTTGTATGCTCACACCATGATTTACAGGAAAATGGATCATTCTGATTTGGTAGATGGTGGCAAGATGTATTGTACCTCTAATTCTCTTTTCTCAGGACCTTCTTTCCCTTTTCCTTTCAAGGAACTGTCCAATGAAGATCTTATGTTTTTTCACAGGACAATTTGCCACCATGTTTGCACAAATTTAGAGTCTTGAGAGACAACCGATGTGATTCCATCTGTATTTGTTGTTTTCACCTTCAAAATATGTTCAAAATTTGTCAAACACTAGAGTACATGTCCGGCCTGCTGGAATTTATGCTTCTGTATTACCATTCTGAGCAGTCAAAATAACCTCTTTGTTTCTTAACCAAGTCATGCCTCAGTTTCCCATGTAGATCACTATCATAACCACATACTTAATTTATAGTAAATTTAATATACTCATCTAAGAGATACTCATAAAATTTAGCAGCAAATCACCAGGACTGAAATGTCAGCCTTTTAAGAGTGATTTGATTTTATAAGCTCTTGATATATCAGCATACTAAACTGTATAATTATTTTATTTTATGTTTTTTAGTTTCTCAAGATTTCAGCTTTCTCAGTGTAGAAATTCTCTTGGGTGTAGACATGACTGCAACTTGGTGCCTTATAGCCTCCTTGCATAGTATTCGAGGCTACCTCAATTTGCCTTTTTCTATTTGATTTTATTTTTTCATATAGATATATTATGGCTATAGGAATACATATCTTCTGTACAAGTCAATATTCTCTCAACATTCATCTTAAGCAAATAAATTTCAGCACACTAAAAACATATGTAAAGTTAGTAAAACATTGTGAAATCTGTCTCTTGGAGTCTTTACTACCACTTTCTGTTCATTAAGCATATCTTTTAAAGTGCAGTTAGATTTTTCTATAACTGCTTATCCTATAGGATTGTGTGATATTCCTGTAATCTGCTTTATATTATAACATGCAAAAACTGTTTCATTTTACTGAAAATATTGTTAGTTTTAATTTGTACAGGTATCCCTGTGACCACAACTTCTAATAAATGTATAATTACAGAATCAGCCTTTTTAGAACTCAAGGCAGTTGCCCATTGAAATCCCAAATATGTATCTATGGTATGGTGTACATACATTAATTTTCCAAACTGCAAAAATGAAACACATCCATTTACCAAATTTCATTTCTTTTAGTACCCTTTGAGCTACTTCCTGCAGGTAGTGGAGTTAAGTTATAAAAAGAACAAGTAGGATATTTTCTTGGCTTGTTGCCAAGTGATAGAGAAATCTTTTTAAATCCTTGCTATTAACATGGTGTTTCTTATGAATTTCTGAGGTTTCTAGCACATTTCCTACCAATGGATGATCAATTTCATCATTACCTTGTGCTAGAAGACCTGGTAGGTTCATATGAGGTCTGACATGTGTTATATATAAGGGATGATTTCTATTTCTGATTATTTATTGTAATTGAATAAATAACAAAGTTAATTCTGAATTATCTTGGATAAGTTCAGTAGTTTCAATATGTAAAACAACTCTTTCTGCATATTGAGAATCAATAACTATATTAAGAGGTTCTGAAAAATCTAACAAAACCGTGAGAATAGCATATAATTCCAACTTTTGAACAGAATCTTAAGGGCTTTGAGCCACTTTACTTACATTTCCTGATGTATAACCTGCCTTTCCTGATTTATTTACATCCACATAGAATGTAAGGGCTCTAGAAATTGGTGTTCCTCGTACAATGTCAGGAAGGACCTAATTAGTTCTTTTATAAACTGAAGTCTTTTGCTTTTGGGATATTCGTTCCTAATCTCTCCTAAGAAAGTGCTTCAAGCTCTTTGACAATGTCCATTTTCTGCTCATAATGAGGAAATTTCAGCATTAACAAAAGGTACCACAATTTCTCTTGGGTCTATTCCTGTTAATAGACAAAGTCTCAACTTTCCTTTCAGAATCTATTGAGAAACATTTTTCATATAGGTCTTTAATTTTTTTTACTGTATGTGGTGAAAATATCCCTTCTAAGATATTATCTTCTCTCTAGAGGCTTAATAATTCCTGTAGGAGAATATGTATAAGATAGTATGTCCAGGATACAATCAAACTCTGGATCTAAGCAATCTACAAGTACATCCTGTAATTTCTCTTCTATCAAAGCCAATTCACTTTCAGTCTTAGCTGATAATTTTCTTGGACTATTTAAGTCCTTATTGGCTTGTAAGGTTTGAAATAAATTACTTAGTTTTTGAATAGCTAATCTGAATGTGGATTGTATCCAGTTAATATCTCCTAGCAGTTTTTGAAAATTAGTAAGAGTTTGTAATTGATCTCTCCTGATTTGTACTTTGTGTTTGAATTTTTTGTAAACCTATCTTATAGCCTAGGTAATTAATAAAATCTCTTTGTATTATTTCAGGAGCAGTTTATAATCCCCAACAAGAAAAATTTTTATTTACTTCTTCAAACACTTTTTCTAAGGTATCTGCATCTGAATCTGCTAGTAGGATATCATCTATATCATGGTAAATTATAGATTGAGGAAAATGTTTATTTCTAATGACTGTTGTACAAAATATTGAGACAAGGTGGGGATGTTTAACATCCATTGTTGAAAAACTTTCCACTGATACCTTTTAACAGGATGGGGATTATTTTAAGTAGGCACTGTGAAGGCAAAATTTTCTGTATCCTCTTCTTTTAAAGGTATAGTAAAAAAGCAGTCTTTTAAATCAATCACTATAACAGACCATCCTTTAGATAATAGAGAAAGCAAGGGAATTCCAGGCTGTAAAGAGTCCACTGGCTGAATCACCTTATTTATGGCTCTTAAATCTGTTAATATTCTCCATTTCCAGACATTTTAAAATGACAAATGTAGGAGAAGTCCAGGAACTAGACTAGAATTCCAAGCATCTAGCTGCTCTTGTACCAGCTGTTCTAGCGCCTGTAATTGTTCTGATGTCAAAGGCCCTTGTTCCACCAACACAGGTTTGTCAATGAACCATTTTAAATGTAGGGCTCTTGGTACCCTTGAAAGACCACCAGCTCTTGTGCCCTGTTTGTGTGCAACCTGAACAGTCTGTGGCTGTTCTTGATAATACCTTTTAATATTTTTCTCAAAAGCGTTCTTTATTTTATGGTTTGTTTCTGAGATTGGAGGAATGCTAACCTGTGTTTTTCCAGTTGCTGCAACAAATCATGTACCCATATATTCGTTGCTATGTTAGCCACATGTGGTTTTAATTTTCCTATCTGTCCTTTTGGCTCTATACAATTGACCCATATTGTGCTTTGTTTTGCCGGAGGCAAAGTTCCAATCCCAAGAAGCTGAACATTTATCTTTTGAAGAGGCCAATCTGGATACAAGATTTGGTGAAATTATAACATCTGCACCTATGTCTACCAAAACGCTTCAATGCTATTTATATGCATTTTTAGCTTTGGTTTCTGATCATTTATAGCAGTTTGCCAAAATATTTGTTTTCTGCTCTCTCCTGAACTTTTTGTTTTGCCTATATAAGTTGTTCTATCTTTGGTCACATCCATAGAAGTTTGGTTTTTAACAACAGATATCTAGTCTTTTAATTGCTCTGTGGAAGAGCTTCCCCAATGGTGACAAAGAATGATTGAACAAAATTTGACATTAGGGCCTGTGAGAGGCCCCCTAATGTATTTCCCAATGGTAAAGGTTGCTTTGTCTGTCCCTTGTTGATCTGCATTCATTAGTCCAATGCAGGCCTTTCCACACTTTCTGCATAGTCCAGAAGGCTGAGGCTTTCTTTTTAGATTATCTTAAGAAAAAACATTGTTTCTAGGAACATCTTGCCTACAATCCCTTTTTTACCACAAATGACCTTGTTTACTAAAATTCAAACATCTGACACTGTAATTTTTCATAAAATTTTCTAGATCTTATTTTTTCTATTAAAGCAGCATCATAAGCATAAGATACAATATCATCCATATTTCTGATACATTCATCTATTGGTGCTGATCTTGACTTTAAAGGCCTAATCACCCTTTTGGATTCTGAATTAGCATTTTCAGAAGCCAAAGATTCAATTAATTTTTGTCTAACTTTTGAATCTGATATCATTTTATTTCCAGCTGAAGTCACTCTTTGTAAAACATCAGTGAAGGCTACTTTTGGGCATTTTATAATTTTAGTGAATGACTCAGTCCTCTTTCCTGAATTTTTAACCCTGTTCCAAACATTCAAAGCTGCTATACAACATAGTGTTAAGGTGTGATCATCAAATCTAAACTGTCTTTGCAAATCAGCATACTGACCTTTATTGAGAAGCTGGTCTTGGGAAATTTCCATACCTTTAGCCCTACCTTGTGGTTCTATGACCTTACTTTTTCTTTCTACCATGTTTTCCATTGTAACTGAGGGCCAGCTTCCAATATTGCTGTGGCTAAATCTTTTTAGTCTTGTGGAATTATTCTGTTCTGAGTTGCTGAAGAATTTAACATCTGCTTCACATAAGGTTAAAAGACTGCTTCTTTAAATCTCTTCAAGTCTAAAAATTCTACAGGGTTTCAGTCAACTTCTGCATTGCCTTGGGGATGCCTATCATCTGGTGGTTGTTCTTTTATGGTAACTGGATAAACTAAGGTCGGTTTTCTAATAACCTTGGCCCACTCCTCTTCAATTTCATAATGCAATGATGCGGTAGGTTCTTGTCTAAAATCCTTAATCTGTGTCTGAATATTTTTCTTATTTTCATCAGTAGGTCTTTCTAAGGCGTCTATCTTAATCAGTCAAATTTTTCTTTTTTTTTATTAGTAAGTCTTTCTAAGGCTTGCATTTTATCAGTCAAAATTTCATGTTTGGCACAGCTGTCAAACCACTTTTTTAAGGATAAAATAAGAATTGCCAAACTGATATTAATTATAATTGGCATTATGTCAATCCCAGCTGAGTGGTTTATCCCCTCATCTATATGTAAGCCATCCATAGTAGCACAAAGCAGGGCCCTAACTCTCAGCATTGTGATATTTCTAATTCTTAACATGGGAAGGATCCGCCCCCCTTTAAACCTAATTTCTCCTTCAAGAATTTCCAGATATCTCACTAGATCTGCTGACGATGACAGTGAAGCTAACCAGCTGTGTTGGTGACACTCAGCTGGGGACAGGCATGGCTAGCTGTCAGTGCTCAGCATGGCTGTGCAGAGGATGTAGGTGGTGCATGGGTGAGCCCCTTGGCAGCTTGTGGCAGTGGCAGCAGCAATGAAAGTCCAAGCCCCCAGCAGTTATGAGCAGTGTCAAGATGGCTGAGCTGGCCTGGGTTGGTGGCCCAGGGAGGGGGTCCAGGAAAGCCCAAGTGGCAGGAAGTGAGGGTACAGGCTGATGGTGGATAGCTAACCCCAGAGGCATTTGGGGCTGGGGGCAGGCAGCAGTTGGAGGCTACTATAGAAAGACTGTAATGGAAAAAACCCTGGACTCATGTAGAGGGCCTGTGAGGAGGGAGACAAACCTAGTTATGGTACTGGCAGAGAGGTGCAGGGTCCACCACCTTGGTGTGGTTTAATAGTGCCCCACGTTGGGCACCAGATATAATGGTTATTTAAATTATTCTATTATTAATAAAAACTTGGGAGTCAGATATTGGTTTAAAACCTGATTGATCAGACATGAAGTGGAGAAGTGACCAATGATCCCCTCTCAGTCTCCTTCCTCGATCCAAAAGGCTGTGCATCTTTCTAAGCCTCTCCCTACTTCTTCCCATGTCTCTCTGTATGTCCTGGGTCTTCCAAAACCTCTAAGCTAATTTTGGTCAGCTAATATCTAGCTCTGTCCTCCGATTCAAGGTAAACTTTATTGGCCCATCAGAGTGGCAGTGTAAATAGTTCTCCCACAGCTCTCTCTCTCCCTCCCTCCCCCTTTCGAGGTGTGTGTGTGTGTGTGTGTGTTAGGGGAGGGGCATATGAGCCTATGTGTGCAGGTATGTTTGCCTGTGATATGTCAGGTGAACATGGAAGCCAGAGGTCAACTTTTGGCTTTTTTCTCTATCACTCTCACTCTTATTGTTTGACACAAAGTCATTTCACAGAATCTGGAACTGGCTGCTTTGGCAAGACTAGCTGGTGGGTGAGCTTTGAGGATCAACATTTCTCTGCTCCCTATCCCTGGGATTACAGGAACATGTTGTCATACCTGGTTTTTATGTTAGTGTCAGAGAACCAAACTCACGTTCTGGTGCTTGCACAGAAAACTCTTTATCCACTGAGACATTTCCCAGTCCTTCAGTCTCATTTTTAACAAACAACTCTGGGGCACAGAGCAATTTTCTTCTATTTTGTGCCTCACTACTTCCAATATAAAGGAGTTTGTTTCCCTTTGAATTCTCTGATATTTGAAGGACATTAACACGTTTTGCGCTTGTCCTATACTGTTTTACAATGCTTTTAATGCTTTTTGCATAAATATAATATTTTCTTATAGTTTAAATTTGCCAAGAATATATAACATATTTTAAACTTCCTTGGCATTTATGCAAGTAATTAGTGCTTTGATGTGCTAATATTAGGACAGAAAAATAGTTAATAATTAATTCTTTCATATCTCAAAATTACCTGAGGGTATGCTAAGATGCTATTATATACAGCATTTCAAATGCAAATGAAATACGTGTTAGGGATATTGTCCACATTGTGAAATATATATTGATTAAAGATTATCATGGATGATGGACCTAAGAAAGGGACAGCAGCAGCAATGGCACAGAGAAACAGATGCCTTTGGTCCGTATTACTGGCTTTCCTCATTGCTAAGACAAAATACTTGACAGAAAAAACTTGATGAAGGATTATTTTTGCTCATAGTTCAGAGGGTACAGTCTATCATAGCAGAGAAGGCAGGTATTATGATTAATTTTAATTGTGCATTTGACACAACCTAGAATCACTTAGGAAGAAAGGTCAATGAGAGATTATTTGCTTATGTTGGCCTGTAGTCTTATCTGTGGTGGGTAATCTTAATTGTGTTAATCAATGTGAGAAGAGCTAGCTTGCTGTGAGAGCAACCCTTCTCTAGGCAGGGGATACTGAACTGCATTAGAGGGGAGAATGGAGCTGAGCACAAGTGAGCAAGCAAGCAAGCAAGCAAGCAAGCAAGCAAGCAAGCAAACAAACAAACATTGCATTCATTCCCCACTGCTCTAGACTGTGGATGCAGTATGGACAACATTCCTGCACTGACTTCCCAACAGTGATGGACTATAACCTAGAATAGTAAACAGAAATGAATACCTTTCTCTTCTAAGGTGCTTTTTGTCAGAGTATTTTATCCTAACAACAGAAATTAAATTGGAACAGCATGGTAGCTAGAGAGGGCAGCTGGTTACCTACCTACCAGCAGCAGACAGGAAGGAGAGAGTAAGTTTGGGCCAAGAAACAGGGCCAGCATGTAATCCTCTTGGTGGTCTATGTTAGTTAGCTATGTCTTCTGTCCCATAGGTGCCACCAGCTGGGGACCAAGTGTTCTAGTCTATGAGTAAGAATTCACATTCAAATAATAGCAGAGTTGCATATAAAGAGTCAGAGTTCTGTAACAGCACTCTTGAGAATGTTGGGGCAAGCAGTAGTTCAAAGTCAGTACTTACCAGTGATGATTTTAGTGTTGCTGGTTGATAGCCAGGACAGTTCACATCTGTGTGTAACATGGGGCCATACCTAAGCTGGCAAACGCTAAGACAGAAGACCACTGTCTAGAATTAGAATTTAAACATGCAAAGCACTTAGCTAATTTGCTGTACATTTTATGCTCTTATATCTTTTTTTTTTCCCTTCATTTTCATTTAATGATAAGTCATGGGCTTTTAGATGTTGGTAAGACAAATGTAGTTGATTTAATTAGCTGAATGAATTAAAGTGAATATTTTTAGAGGCTACTAAAATTTAAACAATTTAGCATATTCTTCTAACAAATTTTTATTATTATGAATGCTATTTAAAAATTACATCTATGCTAATTGTTAGTTTGGGGAATGACTTATTTGTGTGTTAGTTAGGATTTCTATTGCTGTGGTAAAACACTGTGATCATAAGCACCTTGGTGAAGAAAGTGTTTATTTCATTTCCACTTCTGTGTCACAGTCCATCGCTGACGGAAGTCGGGACAGGAACTCAGGCAGGGCAGGAACCTGGAGGCAGGAGCTGATGCAGAGGCCCTGGAGGAGTGCTGCTTACCGGCTTGATCCTCATGGCTTGCTCAGCCTGCTTTCTTAGAGCACCCAGAACTGCCAGCCCAGGGGTGGTGCCACCCTCAGTGAGCTTGGCCCTCCCACATTAATTATCAATCAAGGAAATGCATCACAGGCTTGTCCACAGGTCAATCTAGTGGGGGCATTTCTTCAACTGACATTCCCTCTTCTTCCAAAATGATTCTAGCTTGTCAAGATGGCAAAATATGCTTAGAATTTTCAAAAATTTAATTTTAGGTATAGCTAAATCCTTTTATTTACTTGCATGTTTTCCTCTGCACCCTTTTTTTTTTGCCTCATACAACCACATACATTTTTAAATTAGAACTTGAAATAATTTAGTGAAATGTAGAGATGCTCTCTTGTTCTGCTCAGTCAGTCTTTGCATCAAAATCTTCACATCTCAGTGCTCAGTCCGAGAGCAGAAGGAAACACACCTTATTACTTTCTGCATCGCCATATTCCTTTTGTTGATGTACTGCTAACATTCGGGACACTCATACTTCCTGTACAATGTGCATTTTGCTAAGGGTTGTTCTCTACAGTACTTAATGGCAGGGAGTGTGCCTTACATCTTGTGCCTTACCACAGTGGCTTCCCAAGTAGCTACATCAGGACCACTTGATATCTTTATTAAAAAGCCTACCTACCAGGGCCCTGGCTTAGGTGATCAAATTTAGATATTTTAAAGTGAGTCTTAATTTATTTTTCTGTAAGCTCATCTACAGTTTTTCTGGACAGTTGGATTTGAATCCTGTCCACAGTGCAGAACACTGCCTTGCATTTAGCGAGTGCTTGAGTATATGATCCCTTTTCATTTATTTCCCCCTCCGCCCTCCGACCCACCTTGTATTGTTCAGGAGAGCCACGTAAACTGGACTGAGTGTGTTTGTTTTTCTCTCTTCTCTGGGCTTCACCATGCTTCACCAACCACCTGACAGAATCTAATTCAAATGCATTCTCTTTTGTTTCGTGGTGCATAATGACAGTCCAATAACCAGGACTCTCTAGTGCCCTTTCAAAGCTACTCGAAAAATCAGACAGTATTTAAAAAGGAATGCATTAGTATTTCAAGACATAAAATGACCCTGTGGACTGTTGCTGCTCTGGGTGGATGTGGCTGGAAAGAGTGATGTGTGGCAGCTCTCTTGTCCACACTGAGTCTACGAAAACAGCATCATTTATCCCAGTCTGCTATTCTTTTCAGACTTTTGCCTTTTTTAAACATATTCTAAATAATGTGTTTGTACCAGAAGGCCCTCTCCTAGCTGATCACTTTGTGCTGTCTGGATTCTCAGCACGTTCCTTCACAGTAGCTGTCCTCCAGGTTATCACAAAGTGGCCATCTATTCTCCATATGTGGCCAACAAGGGAGAACCGTGACTGAGCTCAGCAATTGTCAGCCGGATGCTTCAGCATCGAGTTGTTCAGGCTCATCCTCATATTTTTCTCTGAGCGACTGTTTTGCAATCTGAAGTCCAATAAACATTGCAACAGAGAGGGAGCTTTGCAGGTAGCCACGCTTAGGTTTCTAAAGCTGTGCAGAAACACATCTCTGGCTCATGCTTCACAGGTTAGGAGCAGGTTCACTGATGGTCAAGAGTGAAAAAGAAAAGAGAAAGGAATTGGTATAGGATAGGTGAAAAAACGGGGCAAGAGTTGGGACTCAATATAATCAAACTACATTGTATGAGAATCTCAAAGAATTAATAAAATATTAAAAACATAACTAGGAGATGAGGGATATGTGAAGGATAATAAAGAAGTGTGATGGGGTGTAGGAAAGAGGTAGTTACAGGTAGTGTGACCTACAGAATGTCACTTCCCAGCTTTTATAACAAAGAGACAATTCACTAAGAACACTTCAAAGTTAGTCTTTAATTGTGAGCATTGGGTCTAATCTGCCTTTTGTGTATTTGGATTGCAGCTGAGAGTATTTCATCCCACCTCCTTGTTCAGCTGCCCCCTTTTAAATGGCGTATGCAAATCACTCCTGTTACAAAAAATTGTTTGTTTTTTTCTCCCCAGTTGGTCTAATGAAGAGATTTTTGTTGTTATTTTTGTGGTTGTTGTTCGAAAGATTTAATTTTTCACATGGGTCTCATGTAGCCCAGGCTGGCCTCAAACTCATGATCCTGCCTCTTAAGTATGGAATTGCAGGTGTGTGCCACCTTGTCTGGCTGTAACTTTGTATTTTATATTCATTTGTACATCATCTTCAGGAAGAATTTATCAGATGCTTAGTCACTAATCAGAAAACATTCCTGTTTTCTTGTTAATTTCACAGTTTAGAAGGTTAACTAGTACCGGGTCCAGCTGTGGAGCCCTGTCACCATGTAAATGGCCCTCTCTAGGTATGGGGAGCAGCTCTGTGAAGCCGCATGACACAGCTGGTCTCCAGGATGCTGCTTCTCTTAGTATGTAGTCAGTTTGTGGCCCCTTCAACCTCAGGGAGACCTACCTCGTTTCATCATCCCAGCACTGTCTGAAGCCATGGGATGTCACGAACTGCTTTCCAGCTGTTGAAACCAATCCTATCTTTCCTTTTGCTTTTTAGCCTGGGTAACTAACACATCTTTTCAGTCCAAATTGCAAGTAAAAACCATGGATGGATTGTAGAGCTTGTCTCCTGTGGGCTGCCAAGCTCATCTGCATTTGTGCTGTTAGATCTTTAAATTTTTTTATTACCTTTATTTATTTTGTGTATGTGTTCATGTGCCATGGCAGGTATACGGTAGTCAGAGGACAACTTGTGGGGGTCAGTTCTTTTTTTCTACCATGTGGGTTTGAGGCATCAGACTCTGGTTGTCAGGAATGACATCAAGTGCCTCTATTTGCTGAGCCGTCTCTCTGGTCCTGATTTTCCCTTTTCTTTATTTTTTAAAATTAGGTTTATTTATAATTTTCCTTTCTTTTTAAAAAAATAACGTATAAAAAATTCAAAGGCCATTGCATTGATTGGCTTGCAACGTGTTTTATAATCACTTGAAATTAAGCGTTTTTGCCAGGGTCAAGACCACGACTTTAAGGGTACGCCCAATCCAGGATGACAATGTTATCATGAGGACTCGGCATCATGTTGATAGTTTCCTCGCTATCAACTTATTCTGACAAAGATCGCAGGTCTCTGAGAGTTTCCTGAGCAGTTATATAGTCTCTCTTGCCAGTCTGTGTCTGAAGCAGGATTCTATCCATCTGGTAGGGACTTCTGAGCTTCTTCTCAAATGTGTGGTAGCTGTGGTTCTGCTGAGCTCTGAGATTCTAGCTGAGAGCTAGGAACTAAGAGGAAAAGGCAAGACATGAAACCAGTGATGCAGTGTGAACTTCTAACAGACCCTGGACAGGCGCTGAGTGGTGGCTTGAGGAAAGAGCTAAAGCTTGCACTGACCCCAGACATGGTGAACTGCACTCCATGGGGAAAATGTTGGGTGTTTTTTAAGTGGCATTTATTCCAAAGGCATTGTCCCAATGGTCTATACCATGTATTTGTTTTCTTATGTTAAAAATGAAGGACTCTACAAGTGTTATTTTTTTAAGTTAAGTTCTTGTCTTCAGATTGTTTTCTGCACATTTTCTATTTGATATCTTCTGTCACTGATAGATTTATTTTATTTTATATCATTTTAAATTAAAAATACACTTTTTTATACAATATACTTGTTTTTCCCTTCATAATTTCCTCCCACCTCTCCATCCTTCCAACTTCATGCCTTCTCTCTCTAGAAAACAAACAAGCAAATTAAAAAACAAATCAGAATAAAACAAAGCAGATGGAAAACAAACAAACAACAAAAAAAAGAAAGAAAAAGCACAAGAAACTCATGTACACGCAGAGGCACATACTATTGTTTATCATTCTCCCTTTCCCTCTCCAACTTCTATATCCCTCTGTGTCCTTCCTACTCATTTTCAAATGCCTTCTTATTCTCTAATTGTAATTGTTACATATATAGTTATGTGTGGCATTTTATAAATATAAGCTGCTGAGATCATTTTGCATTGCTCATATGTGTTTAGGGCTTATCTGTAGGGATTGGTTGATGTATCTGTTTATCTATGTATGTATGTATGTGTGTATCTATGTATGTATGTATGTATGTATCTATCTATCTATCTATCTATCTATCTATCTATGAAACCATAAGTTGCCTGTAGTTCTTCTAAAGGAAAAACCCTGTGAGAATTCCCCCATCCCCCAAACCAAAGATGGTTTGACTCCTCGTACTGTTATTTTTAGGTCTTGTTTAGGCAACCATATTGTTGAGGTTTCTTGGGTGTTCCCTGTCATATAGAAGGTACTATTTCACAGCACATGTCCCATCCTGGTCCTCTGGCTCTGACATTCTTTCTGCCCCTCTTCTGTGGTATTCCTGAAGTCTTAGGTATAAGGGTTGTACTACAGGTGTATCAACCAGGGCTGGGCCGCCCATGGTTAGTTGTTCTCTGCATTTTAGCCAGTGAATTTCTGTAATGGTTTCCATCTGCTGCCAAAAGAAGCTTCCTTGGTTCCTTGTTACAGCTGCACTTCGCTGTGGGGATAAATATGAGCACTTAGAATGCATTAGACATTATACAGGTTTAGTGAAATGGCAGTAGCTGGCTCTTTTCTATGGTCTCTGGCCTCACAGCCACTAGTAGCAGAGCTAGGTTTATAGTAACAAGCATGAATTGTTTCCTATTGAGCAAGCTTTAAGTATTGTTGCTTACTCCCAGGATGTAAGTGCCACTATTGTACCTTTCAGGATATCTTGGCATGCTGGTCATTGTTGTTTATATGTGTTACAGCTGGATAGGATCATTGATTACTTTCCTCCAAACACCAGCTTGTGTGGCACCTAGTTTATATCATAATCTGCTTCAGTTACTATCCAGATCTGGCCAATGGTCACCATTTTGTTCCACAACAGTAGGGAATCTTCATATGGATTTGTGTTTTTAATCTCCTCCTCTGAGCAAGATCCATAAACTTATAGCAGTAAGGGATGCCTCTGAGGTCCATAGTTGTTTTCTGTAAACACAGGGATTAGCGCAGTGTTTGAGTAGGGCCTGACAGTTGTTCCGGCAAGAGATCTTCTGACAAACATCAAGATATCAAGGTCTGAAAAAGTTAAGATGTCCTGAGGAAATAGGACCCAGGAAGCTCAACCAGATCATAGTCTGCAGGAACAGACAGCACTGTGGCCTGGGATACATACTTGGGTAAGGTCACATGGCAGAGGTCCACAGGGACTTCCTGGTTCAGAGGGCCAGATGGGATCAATCAGCACCAAGACTCAGATTCAACTGGCAAATACACAGCACAGAGAATATGCCTATACTAATGTATACCAAGAATGTATGAATCTTAAAAGGGATATTTGCATAGACTGTGTATGCTAGACCAGAGGAGGTCAGGGTGAGGTAGAATGGAGTTACAAACAGAGAAATGAGCAGAGAAAGCAAGCTGATGGACCGTCGGGCAGCTCCTGACACCATCACTGGAGTGCTTCCTCTGGACCTGGTAAACTGCTTATATTTGCATATTCTAAAGATCATTTAACTATTTTACTTAGTGGTTAATAGCACTTTAACATCTATTTTTTTTTTTTTGCTTTAAAAATTATATGAAAAGCAAAACTCTTTGGGATGCTTTTACTGTCTGATGTTTTCTGATTCATATTACTTTATTCAGTCTGTCCAAGACCAGACAAAAGTCCGTGTTTTTGTGCCATGTTAGTAGATATTTGGTGCTTTGCTGTAACTATCTCACGAATGCAGAGGGTGGAAGGGCTTGCTGCAAGAGGGACTCACAGAGCTAATGTTTCCACCTCTGGCTTCCTGTTGCTTCTGGAAACAGCTGCAACTGCTTTCAGATGAGCATGTTTAGCTGGGGCAGTGAAACACTAAGAAATTATTTCAGAGTTCAAAGTTCATGTTTTTACTGGTGGATTGAGGACCTCTGCTCCCAAAGGCAGAGGTGAGGCAGTGTTCCCGTTACTCTATGTTCTGGGCCAGGGCCTTTCGGGGAATCCTTCATTTGCTAGCTTGGTTCATCTTCTGAGAAGGGTCAAGTGAGCAATAGCATTCATTACTGGCTCCTCTCAGTGATGGTTAAAAAGGGGTTTCGAATGGAATACACCAGAGTTCAGGGATGGGGAAATCTCAGGAGTGCAGACGGAGTACTCCTATTGTGAGCATTTGCCTATTGTGAGCAGAGTCTTGAGGACAAAAGCCCACTATTTTCACGCTGGCCTCCTGTACAGAAATACATGATTTTGTATTAGGATGTCATGACTGGATAGAAACATAGACAGAAAGATGCTTCCTGCCATGAGTGACCCTGCATGGGGGAGGCATGCAGTTTGGGGCTGGTAATAGGTAGCCATGACAGCAATAAGAGGTAAAAACAGAATTGGATTAAGGTCCCAGGTGAAAAGATGAGTTTCTTATGCTTTAGAAAAATCTTGGCTGATTTTGAGACACTGAATAGTCTGTCCCATGATGTCTGTCATCCTGCTTTGTTCTTCCCAAGGCTCTTGTGTCTTGGTTCTCTTGCCTCTCATTAGACTTTGGCCTTAGTTATTTTCTTTGGCTTTGAAGGGCATGATGAGCTCAGAGATGTCCTTCACAGATTGATTCCTGTGTTTCTATGGTTATTTACATTATATCATTTTATTTCTCTCTCTCTCTCTCTCTCTCTCTCTCTCTCTCTCTCTCTCTCTCTCTCTCTCCCTCTCCCTCTCCCTCTCCCTCTCCCTCTCCCTGTGTGTGTGTGTGTGTGTGTGTGTGTGTGTGTGTGTGTGTGTGTGTGTGTGTGTGTGTGTGTGTGATGGATTAGACTTGGATGGCTGGCCTGGGGATTCTAAGCATGAACTACTCTTTATATGAGTGCTGGGGATCAGTCCTCATGCTTGTAAGGCAAGCATTTAACCAATTCAGCCATTTTTCCCTATTTCCTCTCCTTTATTGTTCCTCTGAACCCGAGGCCCTTCATGAGGCTCTAACCTGCTGTTCATGTCCTTGACCAACAAGTTTTCTAGAAAAGTGGACATTCTCCCTCCCTCCATTTTTCTGCCCCACAGCTCTCCCTGAAACTGAATGCAGCCAACCTAAACCCTTTGTAATTTCTCCCTTCAATGGCTCACAGTATACGTCCTTCCTGGCTTGGCAGAAACTTCATGTTAAGAATTTCACACTTAAGATTTATTGTATCTTATTTTATTATGTTAATGCTAAAATTCTTATTGTCCTTATTTTGTGTCTAGTAGATATGTGACCATTTTATACAGGCTATAAACAGAGTCTAAACGAGCTTAGAATTAGCTTGAGATGGAAGAGGGAGGTGATGTTTAATTATAGCAAGAAAGCTTCTCACTTCCCACCCCAGTTGCATCAAAACTAACAAGGTAATTCACTTGTGGCCCTACAAATATAATAAATAATAACCAAAATATACCAGCTTCACAAGCCCTCTCTGGAGCTATCCACTTGCTTAGATGAAAGCACTAGGGTCTCAAGGTTTAATTCATCAAGTGATTACATACAACACTATGTAGATATTTATCATCTTATGGTTAGGGAGAAATTCAGTGTGTGGAACAGGTTTGGGAGTAGGAAAAAGTGCTAAGAAAGAGTAAGAACAAAAGATTTTGCTGTGATCTTGTTTGGTAAAATATCTTTTGAACAAAGAATCCCTCAAAGAATCAGGAACACAATATAATCAGCTGGAGGGCTCTGAGGATAGCATTGTGCCATATGGATCAAAAGGAAGCCTAAGTTTTTGATCCCTTTTCTCAGGTGGGCAATGGGATTTAGGGGAAAGTCTGCAGTTCTAAGATACTGGGAAGAAGCTTTGAAGACAATGAAAAATATAAGGTAGGATTTGATTAAAAATAGTTACCCAGGGACATGGTGTAATGGCATGGTACAATAGAGTGGTGCTGGATTCTGCATGCAGCCTGGGATGACGTTGCACCAACCACACCACCAGCTCTGAAATAAATCTACTGGAATGAAGTTGCTGTATAAGTCGTGAAGCCGCTTCATGCTCTTGGGGAAAACAGGACTACCAGTGTGGGACTAATGGCTGCAACCCCAAGAGGTGAGTTCTGAGCTGTTTGCCTCAGTATAACTGGTAAATTAAAATGGGAACTATTCAAGGGTAATGGTGCAGTGTTCTGATATCATATGTTGTCAGATACCACAACATAGATAGTGCCTTGCCTCACTTTTAGGTGAAATCTAAAACACATGAAACTCATACAAACAGAGTGGAAAGCTATTTTTCCAATTTTATCAAGTACTTTCTATTTTCTCTTTTAGTTTTAGCTATAAGGAGCTAACTACTAATTGTTTCCCAGAGTGCTTCATGAACCAGAATGATGAATGTGAGAACAATTCTCGGAAGAAATGCGTGTAAGCCAAGATCTATTTGTTACCTTGTTAGTTAGACTGAGTTGCTGTTCCCAACTACTTGAGCAAAAAAGCTTAGAGAGAAGAAGTGATTATCTCAGCTCACAATTTCAAATGTTTCAGTGCATAGTTCTTGGCTCCATTAATTCTGGGCCCCAAGATGAGGCAGAACATGGTGGCCAGAGCATCATTAATAGTTGCTCATGCCATGGAGTGTGTAAGGTAGAGAGAAGTCTGGCACAAAACACACATCCTCATGACTTACTTCCTCCAAGTAAGCCTCACTCTCCGAAGGTTTCAGAACCTTCCAAATAGCATCTTCCAGCTCAAACCAAGAATGAACGCAGGAGCCTATGTGGGGGATTTCATATTCAAATTGTAAAAAATGCATAGGAATCCTCCAGGCAGAGACCAGGCTCAAAGCACTGCAATGAACAAGCAGATCCTTGAATAGAGGCATCCCAAGGAGAGCAAGACACGTCCTTCTCAGGGCTCACATGGCATCTTAAATATATCTTATGTAAGATCATCAAACTGTTGCAGAATCATGTGAAGGCAGATTTTTGGGTGGATCCTCCACATATTCTTGTTCCTGGCATCCAGTACTGTATAAATGCAAAATACAGCATTTCAGTGTTTGTGACCATAAGGATGAATGGATGCACTCAATTTGTTCAATTGACAGTGTATGTAGTTATCATCAAGTTAAGGACCAATACCAAGGTGATGAATATTAGCAGAGGAAGGAGGCAAATGACAAAGTTTATCAGATCAACCAGTATCATCATGCCTAAGGTAAATAAAAGAAAGATATAAATCTTGAGGCTTGCAGATCTATGTAAGGGTTGAAGTAAAGATGAAGGAATTGTGTTGTAGGAGACAGAATCCAAGAATAATAAATAGCACCAGCTTTAGGTTATTGCTATACCGTATGGAAAACCAGAGAAGACTGGTGTTTAGAATAGGGTTGGCTAATGGTGGCTCAAGAATCCAAACTAGCCTATTTCTTATTTGGTAAACAAAATTCCCTTGGGAGACAGCTAGCCTCCTGAATTTGTCTGTTATTTCCTAGTACTATTTTGATGCTATAATGATAGAGGTGACTCAATCTATAGAACCCATCTGGCCTTTCTGGCATTTTCAAAAAATGTTTTCTTTTTTTTTTAAATTTATTTATTTATTACACATACAGTATTCTGCCTTCATGTATGCCTGCAGGCCAGAAGAGGGCCTCAGATCTCGTTACAGGTGGTTGTGAGCCACCATGTAGTTGCTGGGAATTGAACTCAGGACCTCTGGAAGAACAGCCAGTGCTCTTAACCATTGAGCCATCTCTCTAGCCCCCCCCCCCCAAATGTTTTCTGACCCTTTGTTAGTCTATGCCCTCAGAACCTAGACCCTTAGCTATTTGAACTTTTCCAGTCACTATTAGTGACATTATTAGACCCTTCTAAGTATTAGTCACTATCTGGCGTCCTTTATATGTGTTAGACCATTTAAATCACATAGGAGTTCTGTATAGTAGTTGCCAATATATCTCCATATTATGGAAAACAGACTCTTCAAACAGTGGATACAAAGAATTTGCACAGGATAACACAGCTGGTGAGCTCCATCCTTCAACCACATTACTGTTTGACTCTAAGAAGTAACATCTCCTTGCTCACAGGAATGGGCTTAATAGTTTTGCAGGGGTTTTTAGAAGGAAGACCTCATATTTTTGTTGCTTTCAACACAAGCTGAGGTTGAGGGTGCTGGGAAGTTCTTATTGCTTTTTCAGAAAGCTAGTCTGAAAATTCTTGGAAAAACTATACATACAGAATTTGGTGACCATTGCACCTAAGATTTCATTTATTTTATTTCTATTCAATGTATGGATTTTTAAGTACTATTTTTTCCATCCTATCCTGTTATAAGGTGCGAGTTATGGTCTGGTGTATTCAATTTAGTTTTTCCAATTGCACGCATATTAACTGAGATTCCTGATAGCAAGTCTGGAAGTAACTTTGGTTGTTAGTCTTCAAGAATTTTCAGAGTTTCTCTTTGGATAATTGGAACCTATCTACAGAAAAATCTAAGAAGCTTGGAGTGGTCATAATAATATTTGATCAAGATTGTATTAATAGCATCCATTATGTGGGTCTTTGGACTTGAAAAGTGATAAGTCATGTGGAATGTCTTCCTCAAGGACAAAATAAAGGAGAGAGAGATTATACCTCAAGGAGGCTTCAGCCATCACTTCTCCCTGTCTTGCTCAAACAGGACAATGAGGTTTATGATGGATAGCTGTCAGGCTGTGATCATCTCTTGCTTTATTGGAAGCAGAAGAAGGCCAAGTTGACACTGATGGATGGGTGTTGTGACACAAATTGGCACGCTGTAATAGCCCTCGCTGATGTGACTGGAGTATGGCCTTACCCAGCCTTCTCTGAAACATGGATATTCATTTCTACCAGGGGATGTTTTTTTTCCTCTTGATGCCTGTCTTATTATGTAAGCCATTCTAGCTGTATCCATGAGTCCCTGTTCTTTTCTGGAGATGGCAGTGAGAAGGAGACAAGCATCTGTTTTGTATGGTTTGGAGACTTACTTGTCTGGAGGAAAGAAGTTTAATATGGATGATGTCTCTCAGACCCAGAGTCCAGGACCTTAGCTTAGAATGGCTAGTCTGCTTTGCAGTGCAAAGGGCCATTTTCTCCATAAAATTGGAATGACAAGTAGTGAAGTGCTACATTCTCAGACATCATTACCTATCTGAGTATATTCACCTGCATTCCACAGCTATGATGAAATACTTTAGTCTGAGTGCTTTATAAAAAAAGAGGTTTATTTACTTTATAGTTTTGGAGGCTGAAAGTCTAAGATGCCACAGCCTCACTGATTCTAGCTCTAGTGAGAGCCTCTTGGTGACACCACAATGGCAATAGCATGTGCAGAATAGATCATTTACTGAGACAGAAGCCAGAGCACAGACAAGGCATAGTTGTGTTCTTTTATAGCAACTAACAGGGATCCCATAAGAATTTAATCTTTTCTGGATGTCAAGGTCCCCAGTGACCTAGCTGCCTCCCTCTGGTCTTGTCTTAATGGCTCTACCATATATAACACTGCCCCACTGGGGACCAGACATCCAATGCATGTACCCTTGGCAGACGTGCCCAAACCATGTCCAAGTCAAAGCATTGAGACATCTTTGAAATGGCACCAAATCCACTTTCCATCACTGTCCCTCTGGGTCTTGGGGCTCACAGCTTATCACTAATGCTCAAGTCTCTGCCTACGTATAGCCAATGTGACTTCATCATCATGTCAAGAACAAGCACCTGTTGGGCTAATGATGTGTGCGTCACCTGTGCAATTCAAAGAAGTTGGAAACTATTTATATTCCAGAAAGATGTTTCAAACCTTTGCTGGGAGTATCCTATGCATTTCAGAGGTTCTGTATGCCCCCAGAACGGCACCACAGCAGCACCATCTGCCTTCTGTTTATGCTATTGCATTTGTCAGGTTACTTTTTATTGCTATGTGTATTAAACTGTGACAGTGAACAGATCTACTAAAAATAGAATTACAGCATTATTTTAATTACAGCCATTTCAATTGCTCATCAACATAACAATGAAAAATGGAAGGATTACCACAAGGTTGCTGAGTTGTCATTTCTTTTAATAGCTTTCTCTGAGTGTAGCTTGTACCACTGGCTAATTATGAACACTTCTTCCAGGTGGGATGCTTGCCGTTATTTCTAATGACTGTAAGTACTGAATGAGGGTGGCAGGTTGAAAACCTAAGAACCGTAGTCTTAATTTAAGAATTCTACCTCATCTACTCTCTTTCCACCACTGAATTGTTTTAGAGGTTTTTTCTTTCTTTCTTCCTGCTATTACTTTGTTTCTTGTTATTGTGGGGAAGAGACCAGATATACTGGAGGAAGTATGCAAATTGTTTTTACACAGTCAAGTTAAGAACAAAATGGAATCCTTAGGAATGCTGTACAGAAAGTGGATTGTGCTTGGGAGAGGGAGAGTAATATGTTCTTAGAACTTTTCCCAGTCTGCAGTTATTACAAGTATGGAAAGCCTATGATTCCTAGAAAGATCTTCAAGTCCTCCTACTTTTAAAATTATTATTAATTAAATTTATTCATTTATTTTATATCCCAACCATAGTTTGCCCTATTTCCTCTCCTTCTATTCCTTTCCCCCACCTTACCCCCACTCCCCTCAATCCACTGCTCCTCTGTTTCTGTTCAGAAAGGGGCAGACCTCCCATGGGTGTCAACAAAGCATGGCATATCAAGTTGAGGTAGGACTAAGCTATTCCCCTGTGTTAAGGCTGGGCAAGGCAACCCAGTATGAGGAGTAGGTTCTTGAAAACCTGCCAAAGCATTAAGAACAGGCCCTGCTCCCACCACTAGGAGTCCCATAAGTTGATCAAGCTACACAACTGTCACACATATGTAGAGGGCCTAGGTTGGTCCCATGCAGGCTCCCTAGCTGTCGGTCCAGCATCTGTGATCTCCTATGAGCTTAGGTTAGTTGTTTCTGTGGGTTCCCTTGTGATGACTTTGACACCGCCCCCCCCCCCCCCCGGCTTGTACAATCTCTCCTCCCTCTCTTCAACAGAATTCCCCAAACTCAGCCCGGTGTTTCGCTGTGGATCTCTGCATCTGTTCCCATTAGTCACTGGATGAAGGCCCTCTGATGACAATTAGAGTAGTTACCAGTCTGATTACAGGAGATGACCAGTTCAGGCTACCTATTCACTATTGCTAGGAGTCTTAGCTGATATCATCCTTATAGATTTTTGGGAGTTTCCTTTGCACCTGACCCCAAAATGCTCCCCCATTAAGATGTCTCTTTCATTACTCTCCCGCTCCATTCACCCCCTAACCCAATCATGTTGCCATCCCTGTTGGCTCCCATCTACCCAAGAGATCTCTTCTATTTCCCTTTCCCAGAGAAATCCATGTGTCCCCATCCCTCTTTGGGCCCTCCTTCTTACTATTCTCTTTGGGGCTATGGATTATAGCATGGTTATCCTTTACTTTACAGCTAATATCCACTTATTAGTGAATACATACTATGTTTGTCTTTCTGGGTCTGGGTTACCTCACTCAGGATGATTTTTTTTTCTAGTTCCATCCACTTGCCTTCAAATTTACTCAAAGCAAACTTTTTTTTTATTTATTATGTATACAGGGTTCTGTCTGCATGTATTCCTGCAGGCCAGAAAAGGGCACCAGATCTCATTACAGATGGTTATGAGCCACCATGTGGTTGCTGGGAATTGAACTCAGGATGTCTGGAAGATCAGCCAGTGCTCTTAACCTCCAAGCCATCTCTCCAGCCCTCACCTTCAAATTTACTGATGTCATTGTTTCTAACAGCTGAGTAATACTCCATTGTGTAAATGTACCACATCTTCTTTATCCATTCTTCAGTTGAAGGGTATCTAGGTTGTTTCCAGGTTCTGTCTATTATGAATGATGCTGCTATGAACATAGTTGAGCAAGTGTCCTTGTGGAATTATTGAGCATCCTTTAGGTATATGCCCAAGAGTAGTATAGTTGGGAAGAAACTGGACATCAAAAAACCAAATAACCCAATTAAAAATGGGATACAGTTTTAAACAGAGAATTTTCAATAGCAGAATCTCAAATGGCTGAGAGACACTTAATGAATTGTTCAACATCCTTAGCCATCAGGGAAATATAAATCAAAATGATTCTGAGATTCCATCTTATACCTGTCAGAATGGCTAAGATCAAAAACACAAATGACAATTTATGCTGGAGAGGATGTGGAGCAAGGGGAACACTCCTCCATTGCTGGTGGGAGTTCAAACTTGTACAACCACTTTAGAAATCATTATAAAGGTTTCTCAGAATATTCAAAACCAAATCTTCCTATTAATTCATTGATTGAATCAGGGCCATGGACTACAAGGCAAAGATTGAGTTCATATCATCTCGCTTATGAACATAATCATGAATATGTGCTAGAAGTCTTCCATTGTTAAACTGTTTCCATAACTATTGAGTAATGTTTAGATGTGATTATCTTTATAACTATAACTAAAAATTAAATATATAATACAAACCATGTTATGGAGCCTTTACTAACATATAGCACTTGGTATTTTCAGAATAAAGACAAAGGTTTACCCTTAGTAACTTTCTTCAAGTTAAGTTGTTTAAATATCCTGATATGGTTTGGCAATAGAAAAGCTAATCTGTTTTGATTAAATTTATTCATCCCATACTTGGGTCCATTTGTTAATGCTATCAAATAATCAACTAGTCAATCTGTTAGGACCGATCAACCCTCTAAAGTCTACAAAATAATAGTTGATGAACAAATCTAGGTTATGTTGGGACTGCCATTCTTAAGATGTATGGAACTTTCATTAATAAAAAGAATATTGTACAGGCTTATGCATAAAATGATTATTTGTCTCAAATGAGAAATCAAAAGTTATGCAATTAAATAAGTAAGCAGATATAAAATCATCATAAACCTTGAAAATAACAATGTTTTTATTAATTAGTTTCTTGATGTACTTCTATAATTACTGCATTTTAGTTACATTCTCTTTGTTATTCAAATGAAAAATATTTTTAATTATAGTTTGCTATAATGATAATAGACAGATAATATTTTCTCTATCCTGGTTGATTCAAAATTTATTTGATCATTTGGAAACATTTATTTGAGCTTATCTATCCCTCCATTTGTAATGTCATGAAAATTTTTAGAATTTTTGTTAAAATAAAAAATATTGAACTTTGCTTTGTATGTAAAATTAGAAATTCTTTAAGAATTTTTTTAGTGTATTTTGATTATATACATTCTCCCTCCCTCAGTTTTCCCTAGATCCATCTTCTTTATCCTTCCCATCAACATTGTGCCCTATTTCCTCCCATCAAGGCCAATTTATGCTACCCAAATCTTTTGCATGTGTGCTCTTCCACTGGAGCATGTTCAACTGGTGAGGGACTAATGTTTTTAGAGGAAACCGAGCCTTTCTATAGATTGCCAACAGCTCCTTGTCTAGGGGTGGGATTTCCTGCTGTACTCCCCTCTCCGTGGTCTTGTTTAGGTTCTCACAGGTCTTTTGCATGGTGTTACAACTGCTGCAAGTTCCTATGTGTGGCTGCCCTGGTATATCCAGAAGACACTGTTTCCTGGCAGTCATCCATTTCCTCTAGCTCTTTAATTCTATCTTCCTCCTTTTTTGCCATGATCCCTGAGCCTCTGGAGGAGTAAGTCAGTATGTGTGTTCTACCTAGGGCTGGCCATCCTGTAGTTTCTTCCTCTCTGTGCCTGGGCCAGCAGTGAGTCTCTCTGTTGATATGTTGATTGTCATCTACTTCAAACAGAAGTTTCTCTGATGTAGGATGAGAGATTCCTTATTTATCAAGTGTTCTTGGCTAGCATCTATTCTAAATATTGATTAGATAACACTCACTGAAGTTTGATGGGATCTGGATAAACATCCCAGTGGTACAGTGCTATTCTAGCAACTATGAAGTGCTTGGTTTAATACTCAGTACCCCAAACCAAACCAAACAAACAGCAGCACAATCTCAACAAACCACTCAAACAGCCAACCAAGTAACCAAACAATCAAACTTTTACATATGGTGGACATTGACATATGAATTATGTTTTTCTTTGCTAGACTTCTTATTCACTTTGATTTTTAAATTTATTATTTGGTGAAGTAATAGTATACTATCTCTTCTTTTTCATGCTGATGATACTCATCTTCAAGTTTCAGCTTCCACTGTAATATATAAATTTTGATGATGTCATTTTCAGGTCTTCTTTTGGCAATCATATTGTTGAGATTTCATGAGTACAGCTTCCCTGTCATATACAGAAGATACCACCTCACAACAGACATCCTGGGGCTCTAGTTCTTCCAATCTACCTGCCTATCTTTTATCATGTTCCCTGAGCCCAAGGTATAGGGGTTCTGTTGTAGCTGTATCAATTGGATCTGAGCACCCCACCATCACTTGTGGTTTCCTGTAATGGCCTTTTGCAGCTGGAAGTTTTCCTGTGTCCTGCCTGGTCTGCAGCCACTCAGACCCAAGTAAACACACAGAGGCTTATATTAATTAAAACTGCTTGGCCATTAGTTCAGGCTTACTACTGACTAGCTCTTACACTTAAACTAACCCATTTCTGCTAATCTATATGTCACCATGTGTTCCGTGGCTTTACCTGTGTACCATTACATGTTGCTCCCTGGACGGCAGGCTGGTATCTCCTGACTCAGCCTTCCTCTTCCCAGAATTCTCCTTGTTTACTTATTCCACCTGTATTTCCTGCCTGGCTACTGGCCAATGAGTGTTTTATTAAGCCAGTGTACAAAAGCATTATTCCATAGCAGCCTTTGTCTGCTGTAAAAACATTTATTGATGAGAGATGAGAACTACACTTATTTATGGGTATAAGGATGAATATTTACAATGTGGGAAGGAATTACATTGACTTAGAGAAGTGGAAGTACTAGGCTTTCCTGCTTTTGAGAGAGAAAGATTCAATCTTCTCCAGTAATAGGCCTCCTGATTTATTACTCAATCTCAAATGATTAGTCCTAAACACATATACATATGAATATCAATAGGTCAACTCAGCATATATCATATGTTATATACATATATATGTATATATATATATATATACATATATATAAAACAATAATGAAGAATAAGAATAAAAGAATAAAGAATAAAAGAATTCTGGTGGTATGAAATTTTGGTCAATTTATTTTTGTTGTTTGTTTTTGAGGCACAGTATCAGTTCAAAGCCCCAGTTAGGCTTGAACTCACTCTGTGGACTACTCTGGCTTCAAATGCACTGAAACTCATCTACTCTTCCTTCAAAGTGCTGGCATTGAAGATATGCACCACTATGTGCTGTGGATATCTGTATGCTGTGAATGTGTTGCTCTGATTGGTTACTAAATAAAGTGCTGATTGGCCAGTAGCCAGGCAAAAAGTACAGGTGGGACAAAGAGATAGAATAATTCTGGGAACAGGAGGGCTGAGTCAGGAGATGCTGCTAGCCGCTGCCACCATGAACAGCGAGATATAAAAGTACCGGTAAGCCACAAGGACGTGGCAACTTATAGATTGATAGAAATGGGTTAATTTAAGATGTAAGAGCTAGTCAGTAATAAGCTTGAGCAAATGGCCATACAGTTTGTAAATAATGTAAGTCTCTGTGTGTTTACTTGGTTCCAAGCAGCTGCGGGACTGGCCAATGAGAGAGATTTGTTCTGACTACCTGCAGACTAGGGCACAGGAAAACTTTAGCTACAACCATGCCCAGCTCTACCAATCTTACATTTCTATTTGCAGTTTATATCCTTATTACCACATTTCAATTTTAGAACTATCATTAATTCTGTAAAATATAAAATGAACTTGAGATTAAAGCATAAACAGGAGCAACACAATGCATTTTAAATTGCTGCTGTGTTTTATTTAGCTGAAAGCATTTGTAGTCAAATTAATCTTATACCTCAGTTACTTATTAATGGATATTTACACTCCTCTCTGCATTATATTTCACTGGTACCATATTGTGAGTTATTCCATCCACAACCATTAAGCTTTATATTTTAACAATCTCTATCAAATATTCTATAATACAATCTAATATTTCAGGGTGCATGAACCATGTGATATCTATCAGCTTGTGATCTGTGATAAATTCCATATGAAGGATTCTCATGAAGGGGGCATGGTGCATTTGCATAATTAAGCACACCCTTGAGACAAACAAGTTTCAGTTTTGATCATGCTTGTGTGTAAACAGAATCGCAGTGAAGAATATTGCACAGTTAGTGTTAGGCTTCCTATATTTTGACCTTGTTTTTGCTTTCAAGCTCACATAATTCTAGTGCCGGGGAAACTTACAACCTCTGAATGTCATGGTGTACCTCTTGGCTATGCAGCTTAGAGGATGATGCCAGACAAGCTGGAACAGTGAGTTGTGGGAGGATTTCTGGAAATCATTTCTACTCTGGAATGGCAGGTCATAACTTTGCAGAAATGACTGGAAGTTGCAGAAACATATCCTGTTAAGCCCCATCTCAGTGTACATATAGTTGTTTCCTAGCTAAAAACTAAAATCATGACTACACCACTGTTACTCCAAATGGGAGAATATTGTGATAGAAAAGAAGTCAGAGTAAAAGGAAACAGAAATTAAAATCATTGACATCAGATTCTTACAAAAATTATGTGCTATGACAAGAAGCCAGGTCACCTCAGCAACAATACAAGTCCTGTGAGCTCAGAGTACAACTTTGTCTGGGGACTTTCTCTCTCTCTCTCTCTCTCTCTCTCTCTCTCTCTCTCTCTCTCTCTCTCTCTCTCTCTCTCTCCCCTTTTCTTCCTCCCTCCATCTGTCCCTCTCCTCTTCCCCTCTGCCTCTCTCTCTCTCTCCGTGTTCTTTCTCTCTTTTCCCTGTTAAGTTTACATGTGTAAGGCTGGGGAGTGACATCATCCTCTAAGTGTGATAAACAGCAGCAAGTCTGATCTTGAGGAAGGAAGGCCACGCACCAGTGAACAATGTTCCATAGATGGCACACATGACCCGCTGCATCATGTGTGCTTACAGACCCGCAACTTCTCATTTGCTAAGTGACTCTCCATTGTGCTTCTCAGCTCTGTTTAGCATTTTCTGCTGGAAATAAGGCCCATTGCTTCCATTGGAAGGAGCGGATTAAACATCATCAGGCAAATGGGGCTTCCAAGTTTGTATGCTGTGTCATGACACCAACATGGGGCAAGTGCTTAAGTAGTTTTATTTAACTACATAATTACCAGAGCCTTGAAATGCTGATATAAACATCAAATGCTAGTGGCATTTCCTAAATTTTCTTCATTGTTAGAAAAAAAACTGAACCTAGAGACCATCCTGTGTGGCTGACCTTAAAGAGAAACTGAGTGCTGTGTTTCCAGTAGCCAAGACCATGTGCAAAGTCTACACTGGCATTCCTCCATGAGTGAGCAGCCATGAGAAAAATCAATGCTTATGCTCAGTGATAACAGAGCCTTTGATCAGAACCTGTTCCTGGAAAAAACATGAGTCACTCAGGAGTGAGTGATTGTTACATTTATACAGATCTTAAGATAGGTGGCATTCAAAGCAAGGCTTAAACAAATTTTAACAATTCAACACACAAAATGATCATCCTGTGAATAAACTCAATTATAGGGTAAAAACCTTTGTGGACACTTGTTCCTACTATAACCAAGATGTCTTAAGTGTACCTGAACCCACATGTAAGGTGAACTCTATCTATTTGATTGTTTTGGGGTCTTATCATGTAGCCCAGGCTAACCTTGAATTTGTGATCTTTGTATCTCTTTCTTTTAAGCACTAGGATTACCAGGATATGCCACAATGTGTGACTGTAAAGGTGACTTAAAAATGGAAGGGGGGGATGAATTGTAAGAATTGAAGGTCATGGGCATGGGAGTGGAAGGAAAGACACAAAATGAAGACAGATAGAGGGTATACATTGCTGATCAGGGCCATGCTGAAGGCACAGGTTGCTGCAGGCAGCTGTGTGCTTGAACTGTCTGCTCTGCTGTGTGATCATGACTCCTGATTAATTCTCCTGAATGTCACTGCCCTACCTCACTGCTGTCAAAATAGTGGGCTGAGGAGTTAGCGTAGTTTGTAAAGCCAAGATCAATCCCGAGAAGCCAGGTTAAAAAACAAGCATGGCATGGTGGTGTATGCTTGTGTTTCTAGCTCTGGGTGAGCAAAGATTGATTCTTGGGACTCACTAGTTAGACAGCTTAGTTTCAGTCCAGCAAAAGACTTTGTCTCAAGAAAAAGAAAGGTAGATGGCATGTGACAAATGACATGTGAGGTTGTGTGCTCTGGCCTCCATACATGGGCACTTGGAGTGCACATGCACTTTCCCTCCCATTTCTGAAAAAAGCAAATCCCGCTGTGTGGAGTGAAATGAGAGGAGAAAGCTGTTGATGGAAGAAAGATGAACATGTTGAAAATACTATACGGTATGCCCTGTGAAAAACTGTAAAGGGCAGTCTTTTTTTTCTAGCTATAATTAAGAACAAGAAGAATAAGTGGAATGGCAATTCCATGAATAAAGTTATAAGAAAAAATTATGGTCAAAAAGTCATGAGTTCAAATCTCATCCTGCCAAGTTCTGCCCTGTTAATTCATATGCACAAATAACGCAATTGTTTACTAATGTTATACCTCATTGGGTGGTTGTGACAATTAGATATTTCATTATTTGATGTTTAATCAAAGCCAACACATGTTACTTTTATCACTGGTGATCAACACAAATTAAGATTAAGTTTAGGAATGTTAGAGGCTAGAGAAAAATGACGCTTAATCCTTTATCATCTCCATGATTATAATATGGGCAGATTAGTTGTTACCACTAACTTGAGCACCTATGACATCTAGATAAGGCACTTCAAAGCATGATAGCCTTGAAAACTGTAACAGTGATCCTCTTCAGTATCATTATTATACAATGGGGTAGAACCTGGGTCATAGCAGTGAACACAGCAGACATCACCCTTGCAGTTTTCTAGTGTATATTCAGCTGACAGGAGGAAAATAACAAATACATACATGTAGTGACATGTGCAGTGACAAAAACAACCAAGGTGATAGTTGAGAGGGACAGCAGGTATGCATCCAAACTCTTTGTTATGCATGGGTACTCTACTGTTGCAAGATAGTTTGTTTTTATGTTTGTTTGTTTGTTTGTTTGTTTTGGCTGTCTGATGCAAGGTCACTCTGTTCACTTCTAGACTATGTGAGTACTGGCTTTGCTTGTGTGTGAGCAAAGCCACACTTAAAGTATAAACTCCTGTCCAGACTAACTTGCCAAGCCCTCTCCAGGAAGACTAGGTGAAGAAGCAGCAAAGTGATGGGGAGGAAAGAGAGAGCCCATATTCAAGGAAAGGTGACATTGGGCTCCACGCTTAGCGTGATTCTCAGGTTTCAGAAACTTTTGTGGGTAGGCAAGGGAGTATTAGGACACAGGGTTAAAAGACTAAAGTGTGCTTTTTTCCCCTATTTTCTTCATCCAGCCATGGGTCCACATTGGAATGAGAGCACCTAGAACAGCCTTGCCTTCTGCAGAAGGCTCATCTTTGGGACAGTTAACTAGGGACTGGGTTCCAGAGGGTAGTCTCCTGAAGGCTGCAGGGTTCTGAGTTTCAGATTCCTTGCAGTACAGACATGTTAGCAAGCACATGGTGGTGGAAGAGATAGGGGGCCTTCAGTTCTCATTCTTTGCCCCGTCAGTGTGGTCAATGGGTTGACAGTCAACAAGAGGGCAATGTCCAATGGGAGCTAGCTTAAGAGCCTATTGACTTTGTGGCACCACCATCAAAGTCCTAACTGTGAACAACATAATAGGAGTCATCATGGAAATATTGTTAGAAAGGAGTGCTTCAAATCAAGTCTAACTGAAAGGCCTGAGACATCAATTCTTTCAGTGTGAAACTTTCTTGGAAATACATAAAAAACAACTATATGCACCAAAATGTGAGACCTTGTTGTGTACATCAGCTTTACCTCAGCGTGAGACTGAGCTTTTATTCATATGTGGTTGTGAATTCAGGCTCCTTCCATATAAACCTACGCTATGGACACTTTGCTATGGAGACAGATACAAGGCTACTGACTCTAAGAGTTAATGAGGCAACAATACCACAATGCCTGAAAGCCCTGGGGATTGGCTTATAGATGTCTCCTAACTCAAACTGGTAACATTTAGATAAAAATAAAAGATGTCTAAATGTGGGAATACCATATGAATTGAAGTTGGAAAAACATTTCTAATGCCATCCTTTTGTTACCCCTTTCCATTCTTAGTTTCTTCTTGCTAGGATCTCTCTGTCAGGGTCAGTCTGCCACTGTGGTCTTCACCCATACGGAAAGATGTTTATCCTCAGATGTCTGCTCTTACTTCTGCTGAACAATTAGCAACATTAAACTCTGTGATAGACAAGGCACAGAACATTCTGTAGGACCTACTCTTTCCTTGATATCTTCACATACTATGTTTACTGCTTAATTTCTTTGGCATAGAAGTACAGCAAACTACATAAATCATATTTGTCAACTGGGAGAAAGGAAAAGTATTTGAGGACAGAGGCAGGTCATTGGGTCTACTGTCAGTTATTCTGTTAAGTTTACAGCTGACATTGGTTTGTAAGTGGCTATATTTTATATAGCACTAAAAAAATGGTCATCAGTTAAACCATGATCTTAAAATTTTATCTTAGAATTATCAAGACACCATTTCACACTGGTTTTCTCTTGTCCTTTGCTTCTTTGGGCCTATGTAATCAAGGAAATATAAGTGAGATGAATAGGTTGCTTTCAGTGAAGGACATGGAATTATAGACATTAGTCCTTGTAGACTGTTTTCTCCCATTACTATATTTTTATTGTTTTGTCTTGCATCCGTGATATTGTGCATATACAATCCCACTTTAGTGATGAGTAGCAGCGCTGTCTTTAAGAGGCAGTGGTGAGGTGCATCCTTCAATGTACCAACAACGTAAATCCCTCAAGTAGAGTGACAACCACATGAAGATCTAAGACTCAGTTTGTACACACACAGATATTACAATTTCATCACACCTGCTGCCCAGGTGACAGTTATCTGTGAGATGCCCTTTGTTAGAAAATGCTGTTCACTTTCAGAGACATTTAGTGTGTGAAAGGAAAATAAGCATCCATCTTTTGATAAAACACAGTAATCACAGTGAGAAATACCTGTACTGTTTTCTAGGTCCAGAGAATGAAGGAGGAGAAGTGATTGGAGCATGTTAGATTTCAGACTCATGATGCATGTCTCTTTGATTCCAATTGAACTCTGGCGTATTAGAAATAGGAGCTGTTTTAGGAGATGAGAGAATAAGTTCAGCTGATTTTCTTTCTCTGAAGGAGAGACTGGATTTTATAACATTGCTGTTGATATGCAATGAAAGCACAAGTGAATTTCAGTGCAGGAAAAAAAAAATCACCAATTGCCTCAGAATCCTAATAATTATTTTTGCATATCACATGTCACTGTTTGTCTATAGATACATTTTTAATCTTTTAATGGCTGTAACCATTATGGAGAAACAACGTTTTTATTCATTTCCACTAGATAGTATATGAAAAGAGTATAATTATAATTTTATAGCTATGTAAAATTCCACTAGACTATCCCCAATCATTTACTTAAACATTCCTTATTATACACTTAGGTGACTTCAGATCCTTTGCTTCCTTGGACAGAACCACAAATAACATCATTGTGCACTTATTTGTTTTCTTCTGTTGAGTTATTTCTCTAGGACACATTCCCAGGAGTCGAATTTGGGGGTTGAAGAAAATGATACATTTTTATGGCTGCTGGTATAAATTGCCATAAAAACAGGCTTCAATAAAATTTCAGTGGCAATTTCTCCTTGAGGATCCTAAAAAGGACAAGGGACTGTTTAGTTGCCTTTCAAAGTCTGCCGCCTCCATTTTCTGGGCTATGGATGTCATCAGAGGCCTGGATGGTGTGAGGACAGAGGGGATGACAAATGAGACATCTCTTGCAGCCCAGATTCTGCAGTTCAATTACGGACTCTGCATTTCTAGCTTTCTTAGTTCTCTGAGATAGGCTATGCTGCAGTGGGTGGCCATTCAAGGGATGGCAGACATTACTAAGCAGGACACGGAGTAAGATTCCCTCGAATCTTTCAGAATTGGATAGACAAAGGTAAGACTTAGATAAAGGATGGATTGGTGACAGTGCCTGTTGTTTTTTGTTTGGTACAGTGGCTATGCCTTAATCTACTGCTATTTCAGCCAGCAATTGTGACTCCGCAGTTACCGGCCTGCTTCTCTGGCAGCAACCCAGCCACTCAGGCTGCAGCCCAGCTGGAATTCTATTCCCACAGGTACCAGCTCTGTTGCTGCCACTAAAGGTAGCTTTAACTAAATCTTTATAGTTCTATTTATAAATAAGACTCGAGATTCAAAGGCTGGGGTGAAAACCTGCTAGCTCAGAGTGGTTGTGTAGAAACTAGCTAGCCTTCTCTCCTTGCTGGCGTCTCCCAAACACCCGTCCTTCCACTCTGTCAAAGCAGAAAAAGCTGAACCACTCAAAATTCCTCCCTGCCACTTCTAGTGCATCTCTTTATCTCTTCCAGATGCCCTCTGACGCTCTGTGATTACTTTCCACAACTAGTTGCTAACTCAGCCTCCTGACCCAAGGTTAATTTTATATAATTAACACAAATGCTAACCCAGGGTTCACAGTGTGATTGAATATCCCCCAACAAGTGCCATCTGTCTAGCTGTTCTGTGGAATTTTCCCAGTCCAAAAAGTAAGAATGGTGGTGTTTATTCTGTCGGGTTGAGGATAATACATAGAGTCATAGGCTTTGAAAACAACATCTCTGAAAAACAGCAGTTACATCCACCAAACACAGGCTATGACTCAAAGTCAGGAGCACATAAAGATGACATGCAGAGAATGGAACTAAATTTAGGAGGGGACTGTGACTCAATGGGATGTATGCCATTGGGAAATTTTTTAAAGAAGGTTTTTGGTCATATCTCGGTTTCTAATGTATATTTTTCACTGCACTGAGAAAGATGGCAACTGAAAAGAGAGGAGAGGTTTGTCTCTTATTGTACTGAAGGAAAAAAATGAACCAGGCACCAGCATCTCTGCAATCTTTATGTGGGTTGTGCTCATCATTTAGGAAGGTGGCACTGTTGACTTACCCTCAGTAGAATCCACGCTTTGAAATTTTGCTTTCTAATTAATCAGTCTCATTCATGCCACAGATTTGCTCTCCATTGCAAAGGATTTAAAGCATGTGATTTGAGAGAAAGCACTAGGGTGAGACATACCATCTGTGACCATGGCAAAGAAAAACAAAGATTTATTTCTAGTAGATATCACCATGGTTATTAGAACACAGAAATTGCTATCTGCTAACCTGTGTTAGAATCATCTTAACACTGAATCTCAAAGGAAGTCTTGGGACACAGTGGTGCTATGGTATCAGAAAGATTCGAGCTCAGATTTTCAATTGTTTTGTTCTCACATCTTTTACAATAGAAGCTGGTAAAACATAAATCTGGGTCTTTCTAGTATTGACTAAAGAATTGCATGCCTAGAACCAAGGAAAAATATATGTAGCATATACATACATACATACATACATACATACATACGTACACACACACATACATACACACATGTGTGTGTATGTATGTGTGTGTGTGCCAATAACAGAAGAACAGCACAAATGTGTGAAGAGGGAGCATGCTGGTTCATGTTATAGGATGTTTGACTAGTTTGTGTCACAACAGGATTGAGGGATTTGAATAATTGAAGTACATTTTTATCTTAAGCTATGTTTCATGCTTTTGTAAATTAGGGTGTATCTTTTTTTCACACAGACTTTAGCCACATTATGGGAAAGATGGGCAGTGGGAACCCAAATTAACTAGTATTTATGACTTACCAGAAAAAAGACAGATCCGGGCTCTTGGTACCAGATTTCAAGATAGCTTTATCTGGTCTTGTTGGTATCATTTGCCCATCTCTGATAACAAACAAATGAACAAACAAAAGAACATCTCACCAAGCTTAGTTGTACTTAGGAAAATAAGGTTGTCTGACTGCTGAATCTGGTAACAGTGCATCCCTTGGAAATGTGGAACTAGGCTTCAAGATAGGTTATTCCCCAGAGAAAGGTGTGGCTGAGATAGTGTGATATAAAGACATGGCTAACAAAATAGGCTAAATGACTTCTAGACAAATTCCACAAACCTTTGGTCATTATGAAGGTGACTCTAAATACCAAGAGCCAATAAATGCTTATGTTAGAGGAGATTGTCTCAGTCTTTTCACTTTCTTTGGAGTGTATTTGTCATGATTGCCAGACGTGTGTTTAGAGGGTTACACGACCTGCCCTCTCTTCTTATGTATAATTAAATGTGAGCTTCAGATAAAAAGATATAAAACTTCGGACTCTCATTTTTGGACTGTTCTCCCAGTTTGTCTAACAGTTTTGCTTAGTGGTCTTTGATGTGATGGGATTTATATCCAGGCAAAACTTGGTTCTCTAACTTTGTAGTTGGTTTTCAGTGATTCCAATACTATACTTTCTTATGACAACATCTGCCTTACCTACCAGCAAAATTAACAGACATATCAAGAGCCCCAACTTGAAGGATTTTTCTCTTGAGATATAGATGCTGTGTGACCCTTTCTACACACTTATTCTTAAGTATGGATGCATCATGCCAAGTGGTTTTCTCTCAAGTTTCCCTATGGGGTCATTGCCTTGCAGCTTACCAAGTGGCAAGCTTTCTCATTTGAATGAACTCAGTTCCTTCAGAGGTACACTTTTTATTTCCTTAAGAAATCTTATAGGACTCAGACATTGTCAACAACTCTGTCTTTATTCTAGCCACTGGCTGATAGAAAAACAGATTTACCTTCTCTGAACCAACTTACTTCTTAAGATTCAGCCATCAGAAAGTCCCTCAAGAGGTTTTCTATTTTTCCTGTATGCAAGCTGAAGGCTTGGACTAAAGCATGATTATTCCATGACCCAGAAAAAGGATAAAAACATTGATGTGGCTTGGGAAAAAAGCCTGCTCTCTACATACAAGGGAGTACTCTGCTTTTCAGTTGTCTGTGTTTCATCTGAAGTTGAAATTGGCTCTCCCTTCTCTTTCCTCTCTTTCTTCCCAATTAAAATAGGTTCAAAATGAGAATCAGTCAATGTGTGATGCCATCAATTTTTAGTCTGATTTCCTAAGAAATATAATGCTTTGTGTTAAGGAACAGGAGGTTGTCTCACAATTTATGAGGGTAGTGTTATTTACATAAAAATTGAGAACAATTTGTGTTTTTAGAATGCATATTTGGAGAAAAATCCTTAGGTTTTTCTTAGATTTTAGAAAAATCCTAAGATAAAGAGCTGGTTCTAGAGCAAAGAGGTTGCTAATGCTTTCCAATTTAAGATTAAAGTGCCAGGGAAGGGATGGACTAAGAACCTCTTTTTCTGTTACATCGTATATGCTTTTCCAAAGCCACGATGAATCAGCCGATCCATAGTTCCATGGGGGCTGAAATGACAAGGTGGGTTGATCAATGGCCTCTCCTCACCTGAGTTGACTGTGCAGCTCTTGAGAACACCTGCTTGCCTTCAGTCAGTGAGTCCAAGTGTTGGATGGGGCTGCCAGTCTACAGATGAAGGACTTCATGTCTTCCCTCACCTTTCCACTCTCAGTGGTTGTGGTTTGTTTTTCCAGTTGTTGCTCATCACTCAGCTGTTTCCATTCTGGAAATTCCATAGACACAGAGATACACGCTCACATGTATTTATCTGAAGTCTCTCTTAGTGGTTTCAAGCATGTCTCTCAACTTCTTACCTTCTTGACATCTTTTTCTATTTCTGAGCTAGTGAATAACAGTTGTCATAGATGAAGAAGAAAGAGCTTCCTATGTACACATTGGGGAAAAGTACATTTTAAGTTTTGAAATGAAATAAGATAAGAAAAAGCAGCATTTCCTCCCAAGATTATGCATTATATTCTAGAGTTCTCAGTTTTTGCCTCTTTGTAGTAAAAATATTTTTCATCAAGCAACATTTGAGCTACATTTTAAAAAATCTTGTATCAACTGGTCCTTGTCAACTTTTACATTTATTTACTTATTTATTGGGGTTGTACACATGGAGGCCAGAAGAGAACTCTTGTTAGAGTCTTTCTTTCTCCTCCCACTGTGTGTGGCCTGGAGATGGAACTCAGATTTCAGGCTTGACCACAAATGCCTTAAGCAGCTGAAGTATTATTCTACTGGCCCATCTTTGCTTTGTGAAAAGTTTGCTTCTTTTATATATTCGGTTTATTGAAGCTTTAAAAAGTGAGTAGAGCAGATTTTCAGAAGGAGTTGAGTGAAAGCATTAACTGACAGCTGATTTATAGCAAATATGTACTCTGTATTTGTTTAATAAATTTCTGGTCTCCACAACTATGTTTGATAATTTCACATGAGGTGGGGTGCTTTTTTTCCCCTGAATGAATTTAGGTGCTAATTTTATTTCTTCTTATTTGAATAAATAGAATAAAAATTAAAGCCTGTCTCCCAGAGCCACTTAAAGTAAAATGCCCTGTCTGATGCCTGTGAATAGCACAGACATTAAGACAGAGCTTACGTAAGAAAATGCCACTGGAGTACAACCTTTCTTTCACTTTTCCTTTTCTGAGGCAGATAGCAAGGAAAAGTCAGTCAGATTAAATGTTCCCTCTTATTCCCTTTTGTTTCTTCTACTTCCTTATCCATTTCCTCCTCTTTGCTCATTCCTTCTCCTTCTTTGTCCTTGTCTTTATCCTGCTCCTCCTCCATCTCCTCCTCCATCCACAGCCCCTCCCTGTCTAGCCAAGGGTGGCTTAAAGCTTGCTACTCAGACTTACTGTTCTCCTGCTCTTTCCCCCGTGACTGAATATGGGCATGTTCCCCAGCCCTAACTTACTTTGCATACATAGTGTTTATTTTTAAAATCAAAATAGTATTGTAAAGTCTAGTGATAGTGCTAAAAAAACACACAAAGAAAGTCTCAGACCCCAGGAGCTACCCTTTAGAAAGGGAAGTAATTTCACGTAGAGGTGAGTGGTATTAAGGATGATATTGTTATAAGTAGATACTGAAGTTCAGGGGACAGCTGCTGGGATTCTAGGTTCTCTTGTCCCTGAACAACAGTTTGGACAGAGACACAGATATAAAAGAAGAAAGAGCATATCCAGAGAGAAATGGGAGAGTCAACATAGGCCAGAGCTGGGGGAAGGTCAAAGGCTCAATGATGCTCATTCTGGGCAGACTGAGTGCTGTGGATATCTGTATGCTGTGACTGTGTTGCTCTGATTGGTTAATAAATAAAGTGCTGATTGACCAGTAGCCAGGCAGGAAGTATAGGTGGGACAAAGAGAGAGGAGAATTCTGGGAAGTGGAAGGCTGAGTCAGGAGACGCTGCCAGCCGCCACCATGAGAAGCAACATGTAAAGATACCGGTAAGGCACAAGTCACATGACAAGGTATAGATGAATAGAAATGGGTTAATTTAAGACATAAAAACTAGATAACAAGAAGCCTGCCACGCCCATACAATTTATAAGTAATATAAATCTCTGTGTGTTTACTTGGGTCCAAGTGGCTGTGGGACTGGTGGGTGAAAGAGGTTTGACCTGACCATGGGCCAGGCAGTACCAGGAAAACTTTAGCTACACTGGGTCATTTGTACCGCATGCATTTATATTGGACATGCCTTGGTGCAGAGGGATCTCTAGTACGGTGTCTTTCATATGCCAAGTTTGATCTTACTCTCCTGCTGTATTATCAAGGGGCACTGAGAGGAGACCATGGAGAAGTTGAATAGAGAAGTTGCATAACAACTTTAAGTACAAGGAGGTAGATCTTCTTGGCAGACGTTGTGACCATCTAAGTGGGCAGGAGAATTTGAGGGCAAGAAGTTTAGCACGGCTGGGGTGTGAGACAGTGGAGGGAGAGCCAGGCCTGTGGTAGAGTTCCGGTCAGTCAGATAAACCACACGTGGCTTCTGAGTTACATTAAAAAAGAATTCGACTTTAATGTCTACTCAACAAAAACAAAAACCCAGTGGAAAATTTAATCTGTCAGCTAATTCTGAGTAAGAACCAGGAACAGCCATTTAAAAAATTCCTTTGTGACATGGGACTCCATTTTCAAAAGTGAATGATAACAGCTGAAGAACTCTCCAATAAATTGCATAAGTTACCTGGAAAACAGATACTTATGAATTAAGTTGACACCACAGTAACTCTCTGAGACCATGAACAAAATAAGATCACGCCTTGAGAAACTTAACAATCAGTATGCTGTTATTGAGCCCCTCAACTGTCAGGCAGATGTCACATGTAACTTTGCATCTTTTAGCAGTCTTAGATAAGTCATACATCTCCACTTTACCAATAAAACTCAGTATCACAGAGGTAAATTTGTCTTAGGATCCAAAGCCCCAGCATTGTGGGAATACATCTCTACTCTGGCCTTGCTCTTTCAAGAGGGAATTCTGAAATGAATGATGAGCAGGGCTGGTTGTGGCACTGGTTACCTCGTGGAAAGGTCATGGTCATGACAGAATCCAGTATTAGTTTCAGATTTTTATTAGGAGGAAGGGGGTGGGGGGAGCATTGCAGAGAGCAGAGGGAAGTGAGGTGGGGGAGAGAGAGAGAGCAGAACAGAGAGAGAGGGTCTGCCTCTGGATTTTTAAGGGATCCCAGTGAAGCGGGCTTATGGAGCTACACCACGCATGCACTGATTGCATGACTACGCCGCACACACATAGTTGCCAGCTCACACTGATGACATAAGACGCAAGACCCTTTGCTTAACTCCTGAACTGCACCTGTGCGGTCATGTAGCTGGAGTGAGAGCAGAATTCTAACAAATTCTGTTTTGCTGTCATGCATTGCTTAAGAGAATTTATCTAATGTTTATTAAGTGACTTGCACTAGTTATTTCATGCATCATAAACCTGTTTCCCAGGTCATGAGAAAAATGAGAGGAAACTATAAGTTATTAAGACGTTAGCTCAGAGAAGTATTATTTGCTGTCCTGGGGGCTGGTTGCAGCATAACTGACTGAGCCAAAGAGAGAGTTAGGGCTGGCAGACTTTTTATTGTGTTCAGTGGGGGAGGGTGTTTCTGGAATATGGGAGATCATGCTTGTTTCCTTGCTTACCGTTTATCTGAAAGTAATCACACCCAAATTCGGGGATTAAAGAAAATCCAATCTCCTCAGGGCTTCTTTAACCATGATTGGTGCTAAGTATGAAATGGTAACACATGTACATAGCTGTTCCTGGGCATTTTCTTTAAAAAGAAAGACCAGTAATTTCTTAAATTATATTTTAATAAAGATTAGTGTTTTATTGAATGTTAAAAAAAAGCATTCTGCCAAAAAAATGGTCTCATGGTGAAATAAATCTGTAAATTCTTAGTTATTCACCGTCGAACATGATCATTTGGGTTAGATTTCTTAGTGGTACTGGAACCACACTCTGGGTTCCCTTTGGCTCCTTGGTCCTTGTGTCTCCATCCAAAGAATTCAGATGAGACATACAGAGTCTAGAAGAGAAGACAGGAAGGATCTATTATAGAGCAGTGTAACACACCCTCAAGGGTGAGCCTGGAGCCTTGCAAAGGGGCCATCACCCCCATCTGTATTTTAGACTTGCCCATAATATTTTGAAGTCTCTGAAGGGACAGATTTCCTGAGGAGCATTTTCTCTCAAGGTGACTGACATGTCCATCTGAATAGACTCTTAAAGGAGGGGATGGTGTCATGGCTTTGCTCCCTATCAGAAAGACTCCCATGAGAAAATAATCTCATAAAGTCCAAGGCTCCTGGAGCCAGGTTTAGATAATTATCAATAATGACCTTCTGGAAGTTCAGGGTGCCACATGTTCTCCTGGGGCCTGAGGTCCCAATCCTTTGATGGGTAATTAGAGCTCTGTAGCTCCAGTTTATGGTTTTACAAGTTGTGGGATGTGATGAAGATGTCTAGCTTCATTGTCCTCTAATCTTGTTAATATCTGACTATCTATCTAATAATAAAATAAAAACATGATTCATGTATTTGTACGTGTGTGTGTGTGTGTGTGTGTGTGTGTGTGTGTGTGTGTGTGTGTGTGTGTGTGTGTTTACGTGTATGTACTTTTGGAGGCCAGAAGAGGGTGTCAGATCCCCTGGAGCTGGAGTTACAAGTGGTTGTGAGCCACCCTACTTGGGTCCTGGGGACTGAACTCAGGTTCTTTGTAAGAGCAGGAAGTGCTCTTAGCAGCTGAATCATCTCTCCAGCTCCACCATTTAATAGGTATGCTATAAACATTACGTTTTAGGCATTCTTTAAACCAAGTAAACCAGAAATTCCTTACATAAGCATCAGCATTTCTGCCAGGAACCCACCAACTAGCATCATGAGCCATTGTTGGTTCATATCCTCAGTCTAGAGGTTGGTTGTTTTTCATGTCTCCAAGAATGTGTTGCAATGGGGAATAAATGATGATAGATGACACAAAGTATGAAGGCTTTTGTTATTCATCTTGCATTCAGTCTTTATTCAATGAAAGTCAATTTTGATCAGATAAACATGCTATGAATCACTCATGATGGGAAAACAGATGCAACTACAGAGGGAAGGAAATGACCAGAAAATAAATGACAGCCACCCTGTGTCTCCTGACTTCTGTCTGCATTTCCTGGTTTATATGGAGGCAGCAGCCAGGATCCCCCCATAACCCATAGACTCTGCTGCCATCTTTTGCCCTGGGCACCTAGAGCTGCAGCCAGCCACACTGAAGGCTGAAGTCCAAATCTCATTCTTTCATCTTTTCACCACAGTCCTTTGATTCAGACAGAAGCTTCAGGTCTTATTAAGCAGGTTCATAGCCTCTTGGTCTACTCTATTTGTCTAAAGCTTTGAGATGAGTTCATTATAGATTAGAGAAGACTGTATTGATGCCCTTTCTTTATTCTTTTCCAGAAGCCCAGAGGCTGTAGGACTCAGAGAAAACCCAGAGAGAAGTAAGTGCCCTTTCTGAGAGGCTGGCTCAGCGTTTCAGCTACATCTTACACCTTTTCCAGGTCTCTGTCTTGGCTACACTCCCTCTCCTACAGTTTCATGGGCACTGTTTCTTCTTCATCTTGCTAATCTGCACACACTCCCCCTTGTAAGAATTTCCTTGTCCATTTTCTGGCTAATTCCTACTACATATGGTCTCCATAATTGAGCTCAGAGATGGCCTTTCCTGGTCATTTGTAACTTCCCTCCCTTGTACCACCACTTAAGAACCCCTCGTGTCCTTGTGAGGGGCAGCTCTGTGAAGATGCTACCATGGGATTTACATTCATATCGCTCTAGCTAGGTTTCAAGCTCCCTTATGGCAGGAGCTCCATTTTGACTTTCCTCCTTCTCGGCTTAATGCCACTGGCATACCCCAAATCCATCTTTTACATGAAACCTCTGCTGGTCCTAGAGGATTTGCATTGTGTGTGTGCATGCCACCGTGCTTATGCAGAGGTCAGAGAATAACCAGTGGGAACTGATATTCTCTTTCCACCATATAGGTCGGGGGATTGAACTCGGATTGTCAGGCATGACAGCGAGCACTTTACCTGCTGGGCCGCCTCTCACTGGCCCTGATGTATAAAAAAATTTAACTAATATTGAGTAATGAAAAAGTCTTATCTTGCTTCCCCACACAGTGAACATACACGTTTACACATCTACATTTTGATTTCCATTTAGAAATCTTCCTGGGTTTCTAAACTATCTCTCTTACTTATCAGTTGCGGTTCTGGTTGCATCCCTTCAGGACTGACTTCTATTAACTTATATTTCATTTTTTTTTTACTTTGTAATATGTATGTAGCTTATAAAAATATGTCATGTATTTTATATCCCTAGGTAGACTATGAAATTTTCAAGGTCACTTGTCACCCCTTTCTAACTTCAAGTATATATTAAATGATCATAATTTTGATAACGTAACTCAAGTCAGTGTTTTAGCTTTATTGTGTTCCTTCCTCTACATAGATATTTTCTGTTATTGTCATCCCATTTGTGGCTCTGGCAATTGACTTCCTGTCTAAGGGAACTGTAGTGTTCCCTTTTAAATCTCTATTTTAATAGACCAGTTTCTCCATTCAATATATATTAATGAGTGGCCATTTGAGTTTCAGAAAAGACAACAGTAAAATAAAAGATTAAATTTGCTGCTTTGAGGTACTGAGAGAGTAAACAAATGCCCAGCAAAATATACAGTGCTACATGATGATAAGTATATTGGGGCAGGGTGCTCTGGAGAGATGGTTCAGCGGTTAAAAATACTCATAGCTCTTGCAGAGGACCTGGGTTCAATTTCTAGCATTGACGCTGTGGTTCACAATCATCTCTGTCATCTGTAAGTCCAGTTTCAGGGGATCCAATGCCTTCTTCTGACTTGTATGGGCACCAGAACACATGTGGTAAATATACATACATGTAGAAAAAAAATCCATACACATAAAACATTAAAAATATTTTGAGAAGAATATATAAAATGAAATAGAGAATGATGAGGGAATTGCAGTTTCTGTGGTGGTATTGTGTTCCCCAAAATATTGTGTACCTTAATAAACTTATCTGGGGTCAGAGAACAGACAGCCACTAGATACAGAGGCTAGAAAATGGTGGCACTCACGCCTTTAATCCTAGCATTCCAGAGACAGAAATCCCTCTGGATCTCTGTGAGTTCAAGGCCGCATTGGAAACAGCCAGGTATGGTGACACATGCCTTTAATCCTAGAAAGCGAACCTTTAATCCCAGGGAGTGGTGGTAGAAGGCAGAAAGGTTTATAAGGCATGAGGACCAGAAACTAGAGATTTGCCTGGTTAAGCATTTGGCTGGTTAAGCATTCAGGCTTCTAGCAGCAGTTCAGCTGAGAGCCATTGGGATGAGGACACAGAAGCTTCCAGACTGAGGAAACAGGACCAACTGAGGATCTGGCAAAGTGAGATAGCTGTGGCTTGTTCTGTCTCTCTGATCATCCAGTGTTCACCCCAATAACTGGCTTCAGGTTTGATTTTATTAATAAGAACTTTTAAGACTCATGCTACAGTTTCAGATAGAAAAACTCACAGATAATGTGACTCTGAATAGGTTGCATGTGTTTGACAGGGAAAGAAAGTTCCAGAAAACAGAAGAGCAGGTGGAAGTGCTCTGGCAAGAACATGCTTAAGAGACTGGAAGAAAAGCAAATATGTTAGTGTGGCTGCAACAGCACACAGAAAAGAGCTGCAAGGGTAATGGGAGAAAATAGATACTACATACTAAAGCTCCAAAGGCAAAATTCTAACCCTTGTTGTGCATCCACTGTAGAAGCAACGACATTTTAAGTAGCTTTCAGCACACAGAAGTGAAGCAAGCTGCATCTTGCCCCAGGGAGCCCTAACTTCAGTAGTGTGAGAGTAATTGCTACCTTTCTGTTAGTGTAACACATACTCAAGAAATCTACTCCAGAAGAGCTAAGCTTTGTTTCGGTCGGCTCACGGTTTTGGAGACTTCACATCACGGTTGGTCTATTGCTTTTGAACCTGTGGAGAGGAAGCACATCATGGCGGGGGTGGGGAGCAGGGGAACCTGCTTACCTTATGATGAAAGAGAGGAGGAGTGCCTTTCAAGGGCACTCCCAGCACCGCCTAACTCCTTCCCATCAGGCTCCAGTGCCCTAGAGGTTCTACCGCCTTCCAACAGTCCCAGGGCCTGGAACAAGACTTCCACACTTGGGCCTTTGGGATTCATTCAAGGACAAAACAACATTAGAGGATAGGGTTTTCTTTGGAGAGAACTCTGTCTTAGATCCTGAGAGCAGGCCAAGTCCTGACTTGTATACATGGCTGGGGAGGGTGGAAAGTGTGATAACTTTCTTCTCCCCAACATGCAGTCTGGCAGGCATAAAAATTTCAAGTTTGTATGCTCTTTACACTAGCAGTTTCATCTGTAAATTTCTTTCCTAAAGAAATAATTATGCAAAGATATGTAAGCAAGTATTTGTGTAACATGTTGTTTGTAGCAATGATAAATCAGATACATAGCAATGGACTTCGACCAGTCAAAAGTGATAGATCTAATAAAATAATTTATTGTTATTTAAAATGAAATGACTATTGATACAGAGATGCAACTGTGCTACACAATTAAGTGTAATAAAATTATACAACAGCATACAAAAGAAAAATCGCTTTGATAATATAACAGAGAGAGAGAGAGAGAGAGAGAGAGAGAGAGAGAGAGAGAGAGCAGAATAGGAAAATTTTTTGTTATTTAACCTATTTGTTTGGTCAGGTTACATTCATGGGATTATGTTTCTGTTGTAATCTTAAAATGATTTTCAATTTTTAAAAAGAAGAAGATAAATGGTGAATCTATGTAAACCCTTTGGTCAGCATGACTGTTGATTTTATCCTCCATCTGACTCCAATATTGAGACAGAGTAGACTTCCGGGTGGCTCCCCAATGGACTTACTTGCATGGGGGCAGAGCTTTAAGGACAGACACATCACTCTGGTCCTCACTTTTTTCCACCCCTACTAATTTTTTTTTTTACATTGACTACTTCAAAGTGGAAATAATACATGGGAACACCACAAAACAGAACCTGTATTTACCAGCTGAGCCGACACAGTCCATGAGGTCGACTTCTTTGTGGAGACCCCAGTATGAGACTTTTTAGTCCCAGATTAGAAAACATTTCCAGGTTCCCAAGGACACGTACTCCTCATGGCTGTTACCTTTTGGACATTACTGCTGCCTGTTCAGGATTTGATGGAAGTTTAAAAAATGGATTTGTCCATATATAGTCCCCACTCAGTGAAGCAGAAAAAAAATTAATCGAGTTCTGAAAAGACCACATGTAAGCTATAGTTTCCACCCAGTCCCTGTGGAGAGCTGGAGATACCTGGCTGCAATTTGGAAGTATTAATTCTGTCTGCTTTGACTTTGCAAATAGTGTTTTATTTCTTTCTTGTGTCTCTCACTGGGCAGGACAATGCTCTGCATGTCTTACAGCTTCCTGCATGTGCTTAGGTAGCAGATGCTGTCGAAAGTGCCCTGAATGATATTACAACAGCTCTCATCAGTGACATTTTCTTCTTCTTATAGATTTCCCAGCTCTCTGATAGGCTGCACCTTTGATTTAGGACTTCAAAAAGACTTTAATCATTAAAGAAAGCCCTGTGCGCTGGCTTGAGTCCTCTCGAAAGCAATTGCCTTTTAAATCTCCAGGTACCTAATCGTTCTTTCACTCTGCTCCTCTCATGTTCTGATCAACATGTAAATAATGAAGGATGTTGGTGACTTTACCTCAGGCAAATGAAATGGAAAGGTGGAGAGGAACCCAGGCTGAGCAGAAAGGGAAAGATATGCCATGGGAGAGAAATAACCAGACAGTGTGTTCATCCGCTCCACCAGGGGAGAGCTTTAATTGTCTAAGGTTTTATATCAGAAGTATGGGACTGTTCTGTATGAGTTTTCCCCAGAGCGTCTTGCAAGAGAAAGTAGTCCCATGAGATACTTTAAGATAAGTACCCCAAAGTCAGATAGGTTTGGGAAGCAGTATGTACTGTATACTACTCTTGGTGATTTGCAGTGTTTATTAGTGCTAGCAAGGGTGGCTGTGCAATTCTGTTGCGTGTATTATTGTCCTATGTTATTTGCCTGCTGAATTTTTTTTAAAAGTTGTTTATGCATTATTATTGTGTGTGCACGTGTGTGTGCATGCATACATGCACGATGTGTATGGAACCAGGTGTCACAGTGCGTTTATGGAGGTCAGAGAAACTTTGTGGAGTAGATTCTCTCCTTCCACCTTCTAGGGACTGAACTACGTTGATCAGGCTGAGTGACAGGTGCCTTTCCTGGCTGTGCCATCTCACTGGTTCCAGCCTAGAGTTAGTTACCATGCCTGCATATTTATTCTATTATTCCTTTTAGAAAATTAAAAATAATAACAAATTCATTGTAAGTGAGACAAAAATATGTATTCATATGGTGGTGGTAATTATGATGATGATACAGGATGAGCTGATGATAACCACACTGTTGTGCTAGGTTAAAATTAATATCTTAAGGAGTCTTCTGTGTGTCTTATTTTACTGCTCCAGTTTTCTTGATTGCTGGGCCTGCACACATGTGCTGTGGCATGCAAGCTCACATAGCAAAGCCGGACACAGTAGCTCCAGTCTTCTGTAATTCCAGTGCTCCTACAGGGAGGTGGAAGTGGAGACAGGAAAATTCCCATGAACTCTGAGGCCAGCTAGCCTGGTGTACACAGCAGTGAATATTAGGAGACCCTGTTTCAAACAAGGTATGGAAGACACTCGAGGTTGCCCTCTGACCTCTTTTGTGTGACTGGCATGAGCATAAAAAATAAAAAATATGAAAATGAATAATAGAAGAAAGCCTCATCTTATTAGGAAAAAATGAGTTCGGACTACATTAGAACTGCATGTTCTAAGTGTTGACGAGGGATGCTGTTAGGTCAGGATTCTCTCCTCTCCAGATAAAAATAATAACTAAGGATGAATGAAAAATAGATAAAAGAATTTTTTATCAGTAGATCTGAATTAGAGCTGGTGTTGAAATTTTGTGCTGACAGGAAAAGTTAACAGAAACGGCCAGTTTCAAGGTATCCGTGAAAGTGAAGTAATCAAGACAAAATAACATATATATCATATATGTAAATAGTATACATCATTGTCATAGAATAGGGAGCTCTGAAGTAAATCAACACAGATACAGGTAACTGATGTCCTACAAAGATATTCAATTTTTGTAATATATGTACGTAATATATAGTCTCTCCTTCCACCTTCTAGGGATCACATATGTGTAATATATGCACGCACACGTATATGTATACTATTTACTACCTTTCAATACTGGATATTGAACTATGGCCTCAGGAACGCTTTGTAAGTGTTCTAACATTCAGGTTTATCCCTAGCCCTTCTGTGTTTTTTATTTTGAGTCATGGTCTCAGGTTTTTGCCCAGGCAACTTTGAAATTACGGTCCTCTTACCTCAGTCTCCATTGTTTCTTGGATTACTGGCCTGAACTATGAAGCTCAACTCATTTCATGTAAATCATATCTAAGCAACTAATGAACTTTAGTTACTAATGTATAGGCTGATAGATATAGGGGAATAAATAAATGTCTTCAATTTACTAAAATACACCAAAGCAAGATACATTTGTGGATAAATAGGTAAACAGAAAGTGAGAAAGAAGTTTTGGAAAATTCTGGAACCCAGGTGCTAGTTATAGTATCTACGGTACTATTTTCTCTGTACATTAAAAATATTTTGAGAGAAATGGTATAAAAACTATGGGTCACTTAGTATGGACTGGTAATATGTGAAGCTCATTGTTTTTATTCTCAAAGATGTTCTAGTCTGTGGAAAGAGACAAACACACAAGCCATGTAGTAGTGTACGATCTACTCAAGAGATTTGAGAGCAACTTTTATGGCAGAATAGAGAAAAGATCCAAACTGAGGTTGATGGGTGTGATAAAAGGTGCCTTGTACTAGGTGATGCCTATATTGAGTCCTAAAGGATGAAAAACAGTCAAGTAACTTGGAGAAAGAAGGTAAACAACGGAAAGGGCATTCTGGGTAATGAAGACAGTAAAAACAAAGACAAGTGAGCAAAAGAAGCACTAGTTTTTGTGAACACTTGCATCTCTGTGTAAGTAAATTTTGCCTTATAAAAGTAAACTATGGAATATTAGCTATAGGTTAGGCTTGTAATCAATATAAGCTGTAAAGAAGTTGCACACAGCAGTTTGAACTCATCTATGAAGAGCTATGATTTAAAAAAAACATAACTTGAGCACATTTGAGCTTGCCAACTACCCTGTCATCTTTTAAATATAGAATTGAAGTCTTGCCCCTACACAACAAATTAGAAGGTGGTTACAGACTTGATGGAAGTTCAACCTAGGACTTATATTTTAAAGCTATGGAATCGAGGGACTGGAAACACAGAAATAAGCCAAGGTTGGTTCTGGGTATAGGATTACTTTAGCATTGGTCATTTATAAAGGGGACTTTTGAGAGTAGAAGTTGCTATATTTTATACTTATTTATTTCATTGTATGTGTGTTTTGGCAGTGTGTTTGTGTGCAGGACCTGTGGAGGCCAGAAGAGGATGTCAAATCCTCTGGAACTGGAGTTATGGGTGCTGGGAACTGAAACCGGGTCCTCTGCAAGATCATAAGTACTCATAGCTACCTCTCTGCCCACCAAAGTTGATATTTTAATACTCAAGGCAGGACGATGGCCATTGCATAGAATAATCTAGGAACTACTGGGAATATTGTTATTCACCATATATACAACCTGCTTTTGACACAAGAGCCTAGAATATTTGAGTGCCTGGTATATCAGACAGGTAGGAACTGGCTAAATGTGAGAAGAGATAGAAAGACTTTGCAGTCCAGAGAAAACCCAACTTGTTGCTGACTACAGTTGCCAAGGATAAAAGTGTTACCTAAACTAGATAAACAACAACAACAACAACAGACATTTAGATTTCCAGAAAGACAAAGGGAAAAGTAAAACTGAAATGAGCTGTGTGCCTAGAACTCTGAATATAATTTTCAGTGGGGCTGTTCGGATTTCCAAGAGTTATAAAATGAATATAACCTATGGGGTCGTTATTAGAAGTTTAGGTATCTATGTGAGAAATAGACGCAAAGATGATCTACGGGCACTGATATTTCATTTTCTAAATTATTTTTACTAGTTTTGGACTGGAGCAGGTGACTGGATCTGTAATGACAAGTGTGCTTTTTAATACCAGCTCTGTGGAGATGCATCTTGGCTCACCACATTGGGATAGAAGTGCAGTAAGGCAGAGCTATTAGTGACAAGAATATTTTACAGATTCTAGGTAGAACTCCTATCCACTTCAAAATTACCCACCCCTGGGAAAGGAATCCACTGTCTCGTCCAGAAGAATGATACAGATGACGAGTGCCACCAACTTCTGTGCCATCATCTTATCCCTGTGAAAAGAGCCAATTGATTAATATAAAAGTCTTTCTCTTTATGCCAGTGAGCTAGCTCACTACTCGTCCTGTGTCAGGTAGTAAATAAATGCGGGGGAGGGCTAGGAGTCACAGAATATCTTTCCTGGTGTAGAAATTACTTCATAGAAACATGAAAACTGGAGACTGGAGACTAAGTCAGACAAAGCTCGTTTGCTGAAAGCCTGGCCACCAGCTTGTAGTCTTATAAAAACATCTACACAATGTACATTTATAGGTAAGTAGTTTGATGGTTTCATTGGAAAGGGATGGAAGCTTTCAGAGATGAGGCCCAGATGGAGACAGCAGTCACTTGGAGGTGTGTACTTAATGGCTATGTCTCATCATGCGCTCTGTCCATGTTCTCTCTCACCCTCTCTCCTCCCTTCCTTCCTCCCTCTTTCCCTCCCTTCCTCCCCTCCCTCTCCTCTCTATTTCTCTGTGTCTCTCTCTGTTTCCTGGCTGCCACAAGGAAGCAGGTTTGCTGCACCACATACTCTACTACAATGGTTTTCCTCACCTTGGACCCAAAAATAATGGAGGTCATGGCCAAAACCTCAGAAACAGATAGTCAAGACAAACATTTAATATTTCCTCTTTTAAAAAAATTTTCTCTGGTATTCTGTCACAGTGATAAAGTGTCTGACTAACACACTTCTGGATGCTCTCTGTATCTTTATCCCAATTCAAGTCCAACTTTACAGTCAATTAAGAGTATATTCTGTGTATTCTCTTATAAAACATCCTGGCTATGGTAGCCTGCCTGCAATTCTCTTTTTCTTCCATGCAGTGATTTCTGGGCATCGACATAGTTTCAGATTTACATTCTGTTCCTAACTCCTTAAGTTATAACTCTATTCTGCTTCCATTTTTGTTTGATCGAGTTCTTTTGAACAAGCATGCCTTTCGATCACTTTCCTCATAATAAATTCTATACCACCAGTAATATTTCTGAGGTAAAATTGATCTGTGCTAGACTCAAGCTCACCTTAACTTTCTCTCTCTAAATCCAGGTTGTATCTGCTAAAATAGATGCAAATTTTTACACTTTCAAGCACGGTTTTCTTTGAATTACTGGATACCTCATCTACTGTTACATATACACAAAGCAGGAAGTGATGGTGGCTCTATTGATATTTTATCTACTTTAACTGGGATTATTTCATCTCCCTTTTTAATTTCAAGATAAAATCCTCTCAATCAGAATAACATATTACCTTCTTAATCATTATATTTTTCATCAGAACATTCCATAACTTCTGGTTGAAACCCAAGGATGTGTTTCCCCCTCCTCCACACTCCTCACCATTAGACTGAAAGACAATCTAAATTGTGGTGTGTGGGTGGAAGACACTCTCAGAACTGGATGACATCATGGTGGGCTCTCTTCTTTTATTTCTCAGGCAGATGGACCAGAGGGTGCTTCTAGTTGAAAACAGGCTGTGATCATGAAGGGGGTAAAAACAAGAAGAGAAGCTTAGAACAGCTAACGTAAGTTTGTCTCTCAGCCTCAGTAAATAAGAGCTTTTTGTTGCCACATTGTCATTCAGGGAGAATCATGTTCCAGAGATGTAGGGTGACACTTGGGGGGTGGGTAGGACCATTTGGGTTCATTTTAGTTAGAGCTTGAAGTCAATATGTTAAAAAGTAAAAGCATGGTTCTTCCAGTCCAGTGGTAGGCAAAAATCTTCCAGACCTTTGGAGGAAGCAGTGCTGGTGAGACTTTTATCCAATGTTGCCTAACAAGGATAATGAATTAATTCAATTGGAAAGACTGCGGAGTGCTTGGAAGCCTGGGAAGTTCCCATCAGCAGGGAGCAAGGCTGCTTCTCTATGGCTTTGATGACTCAGGGTGTGCCTCTTTCTCTCTAGGTTTGGCAGGGACTTAGCTGAGAAGCTATCTTCATTTCAGGTTTTTTTTTTTTTTATTTTTTTTCTGGTTCTGTCAGTTTGGTGTTCTGTATGCCTATTGTTCTTTTTTTTATTACGAGATTTTCTATTCATTTCAGGTTTTTAAGGCTATGGCTATATGGCACCATCAGTATTTGTTATTTACCCAGCTTTAAAGCTGAGGAGTGAGAAAAAGGAGTTTTCAGGGATCATTACTTCTCTGATCAAACTTTTTGGCAATGGGGACAGTAATTTGACATCAATTTAGCTAGTTACTGTGTTTGTGCCAGGAGGGGACACAGGAGAGTGGCAATTTGAGTACAAAGCCAGGAATGCCACAACACATTGTTCTAGAGCAGTGGTTCTTAACCTTCCTAATTATGCGACCCTTTAATACAGTTCCTCATGCCGTGGTGACCCCCAACCATAAAATTATTTTTCTTGTCACTTCATAACTGTAATTTTGCTACTGTTATGAATTGTAATGTAAATATCTGTGCCTTCTGGTGGTCTTAGGTGACCCATGTGAAATGCTCATTCAACTGCCCCCAAAGGGATCATGACCTGTGGGTTAAAAATCAGTGTTTTAGAGCAAAATCTGTGTAGGTTACTCTCTCTCTGCAATGTTACCAATTACAGTGTCAAGGAGTCAGAGCCTCACAGTGTCAGTCAAATATCCCTTTCCCTCAGCCATAACTAATACTCTAGCCAAAACTCTGCTGTTTGGGAACTTTTAAGTATAGTTGTAGAAAACCCATCTTTCTCTATAGATGTTGTCTTTGTTACTCTTCCATTGCTGTGAAGAAACACTATGACCAAGGCAACTTACAAAAGAGAACATTTAATTGGGGCCTTGCCTACAGTTTCAGAGGATTAGTCAATGACCAGTCTGTCAGGGAGCATGGCGGCAGATGGGCAGGCATGGTGCTGGAGCAGTAGCGAAGAACTTACATACTGATCTGGAACTTGGGGACAGAAAGAGAGAGATTGGGCCTGGCATGCGATTTTGAAACCTCACAGCCTAGCCCCAATGACACACATCCTCTAACGAGGTCATGTCTCCTAATTGGGTCCCCAAACAGTTCCACCAACTAGGGACTAAACATTCAAATATGTTAGCCCGTGGGGGCCATTGTTATTTAAACATCCGCAGAGATCTAAACCTTATTATTTGTATGCATATAAAACATACTCTCCAATACTTCACAGTTCACTTCTAATATTCTTTCCCTTTAAAGCTCCAATACAATGAGTGAAATGATGATTCCATATTTATGCTTCCAGAAGCAAAGATATCTTAGACATAGGTCACTGTAATTAGATCAGTGTCAATATGACATAGGACTTACCAAGGGGGAAAGCATGTGAAATAATGTAGAAGGACACATACAAATCCCCATAAACTTTAGTGTCAGAGTTGTTGATTTGGCTTGGGTAAAATAGCGTGAATACAACATGGCCAGTGGAGAGGACTTTGTTCCTGGAGTGTTCCCCATGCTTACGAAGACTATGTATTTATATCTATAGACTGTATATTTATGTTCATAAAGAAAGTGTATTTTAGGAACTCATTACCCAGATCAGAATTGGCAGTATTTTTTAAAAAGAGCTAGAGAGTAAGTATTTTTAGCTTTGAAGGATACAGATTGTGTTGCAATTCAACTCTGCCTTTACAGTATGAAAGCAGCCATGCCCAGTCTGTACATCGAGGGTGGGAGTCACTATCAATCAGACTCTGTTTAACAGAATGGCTTGTGGGCTAGACTTTTGCCCATGGAGACATAGTTTGCCACCACGTTATCTAGATAAAAATGTAGATATGAGCACTTTCTATTAAAAAAGTGGTCTTTAGTGGAACAAAATATAGGAGAAAGAAATTTGTGCATCCATAGACGAATTTTTTTTAACACAGGCACCAGAAACACACATTGGAGAATTATTAGGCCCCTCCAGAAACAGTTCGGAGGAAACTGGTGCCTGTATATATTGAAGGAAGGAAGTCAACCCCCATCTTTCATTATATATGAGCATCACCTCATAACAGTGCAAACACTTAAAGGTAAATTTGAATCTGTGAAACTACAGGAAGAAAATAGGGGTCAAATATCATGATATTGATACAAGTAATGAAGTCTTAACTAAAACTCCAAAAGCATATCCCAGGAGAGCAAAAATAGGCTAATGTCTCAAACTAGGAAATGGTACCACCTACGTTTGCGGGAGGGTATCTTCCTGTCTCAATTAACCCAATAAGAAACTCTTCACAGGCATGTCCACAGGCCAACCTAATGTAGACAGTTCCTCACTGACACTCTCTTCCCAGGTGGTTTTAGACTGTGTCAAGTTGGCAGTTAATACTGACCATTGTGAATGTCAATCTAAAGTAGTAGCTCCCTTCTAAAGATCTTTTTTTTCTTTTCAGATATAACAAGAGAGTAGAATAGTGGCCGTGGGAGATGAGGAAGGGTTGGAGAAGGGAGATGGAAGTTGAAGATGGAACTAAAGCAGTTAGGTAGGAAGAATAGGTTATGGCATCCCACAACACAGATGGGTAACTACAGTCCCCAACTATTTATTATATGTTGTAGGAAGAATTAGAAATTTCCCAATGCAACAACATGATGAATGTTTGAGATGGGCATGCTAATTACTTGATTTGCCACTTACATATGTATCTATCAAATGATATTAACCCATAATAGGTGCCATTAGTATGTGTCAGTTAAGTATAGAACAATGGCCTTGGTGTAAGGGGAGAACTTTTGGTGATCAGCAGCTGGTGTCATCCCGTGCTTCTGATGAGGTGACTGGACCTGATGACTCAGCTCTGCTAAGCTCTCCAAAGTGATGTGGAGATAAACGTCCTAGAGCAAACTCTGTGAAACTAGCATTCATCTCAAACTAATCTACAGCAGGAGATAGGAGTCACAGCACAAAAAGGATGCCTGACATCCAGCCTCCAATTTATTAACTACTTGACTCACTCCAGCAGGCCGTCTGCCCCATGGTGTGACTGAAGCTGCTCAAATAGTCTTGTTGGAGCAAAATCTGAAGTCTGTGTCTCTGTACCCTTTGCTACCGTGCACTTTGTGGCTGTCATTCATGGCTTCATCTCTCCAGAGGTACTCTTTTTTTCCCTTGGCTTCTAGGGCACCACATTCTCTTTCTACTTCATGGGATGTTCTGTCTTAGATTTTTGTGTTGGCTCCTTCAGCCCAGCCTCTAAGTTTCAGAGTTCTACACAGTCAGCTTTTTCTCTCTCCCTGTAACTAATCGCATTTAGTCCTTTGGTTTGAGTGACGTTTCTGCTCAGAAATTCAAACCTTCAGAATACAGCTTCAGCTTTGTCCTTGAAATTCAGCACCCTCAACAGAATACTTGTTTTATGTCTATATTTGGATGAATAATAACCCAAGATTAATATTTAGGAGGCCCAAGAAAACCTGCCTTCACCCCCAGGTTTCCAGTTATTATACTATATTCCCACATGGATAAATAAAAGTGACCCCCTCTATTTTTCTTTCTCACGAGCTGCGTATCTGAACCACAATAAGGAAGCCTGCACAAAACAGCCTCTCTCCTTTACTAATCCAAACCCTTGCAGCCATCCATTGACTGTCTTCCAGTCTCAACACTTCTGGTAGGAACACATTCTCTGGGAAACAACCAGGGGACTGTTTAAAAGGCAAACTGAATCATGTCTGCTTTCTGCAGAGAACCTTTAATTACTCCAGGGCATTCTCACAGAAGACTTGCAGTTCTTACATTATGTGCATTTCCACCCACAGTTCCCCCCCACCCCCGGCCCACCTCCGTCACTTGCTCCTCCCCTCTCTCTGCTCAAGCTAGGTTGCTCCTTGCTACAGAACCTGCCACTCCAGCTATCTCTCCCGCCTGTCATTTTTGCTTCCCTCCATTCTTCAGATGACCTACTCTGTCTCTGGGATTTATCTCGAAACCCCCAAAGTCAACCCCTCATTTTCCTTATCAATTATTTAGTATTTCGGTCACCATCCACAGGTTCTGTCTGTTGAAAACTTATTCTTGCTTTCATTATACCTTTTACCATGATTATAAATACATATGCCTATACATTTATGGTATGCATCCTATTGGGAAATAAATCAGTATTTAGCAGAGAAGGCCCTTCAACGTTTATTGAAAACGAAAGGCTAATAGAACCTTAATAATATAGCCTTTGTATCTTCTCCTTCCGACCTTTAACAGGAATGTGACCCGATGTCCATTTTCACAACATCACTTCCTTAGAAGTTGTATCTCTCAGCAGCAGATCACCAAGAGTTAGGATGTGCTTCTTCTTCTTGAGGTGGCTGTTAATTTTCTGGTTGATATGAGGCTATAGAATTTCCTTGATATCAACAACTCCTTGGTATTGCTGTCCTTTCCTCAGAATGTGACTCTGGAATGCCTTCATATTTTCTCTTTTGGACTCTGTTCTACACCCACTCATTTTGCCTGCTTTGTATTGTACTTCACTACAGTATTTTCCTTACACATTTGTTTTATGATGGTACGTACTTCTGTGCCAGTAATCTATGAACCCTTGATGCCAAACCAGGGGCAGTTCCAGTTCACACTCATAGCCTCTGCATAATTACTAGTTGTGGTCTTTTATAGTCTCCAAACCAATACATATGGTTCCCTCACTGTTAAACCTGTGTTCAGGCATTCCTGTGTACTTCACCATAGATCCCAGCCCTCATCATTTTTCCGCCTCCAACTAAGGGGCCTCAGGTGGCACTATAGTCTCAGCACATCCCCAGAGAGACCTCAGTATGAACTGTCACATCTGGCCGCTGGACTCTGATTTGAGCTTTTAAGCCACTGTCTTCTCCAACACGAGCAGACAGACTAACTTATCTAGGTGAGATGAATGAGCAATTAGCAACTGGCCTCCCTTAGAGTTGCTGAGCTGGACTTTGCCTGGCGAATTGCCTGCCTCAGAAATCTGAGTCATCAGCAAAGAAGGCACAACCTTCAACAGTTAAAAACTGCTTCTATTCTGCCAAATGCATGCCTTGCTGTTTACCAGAGCCCACTGACCAGCACTGAAACTTCTGTCTTTCTGTTCTCCTTCCTGGCTTTGCTTTGCGTTTTGTATCACACCAGTATATTCTTTATGTCCCGATGGTAAATTGTTTTACTTATTGATTGCGTTTGATTTAGCAAGACCTCTCCATGACCACATTTTGTTAGCCAGCCATTGATTTTTATGACTGAAATGCTATTGTGTACTTCATTTAAACTGTGTATAATTCAGATCTGTACCAGTGGTTTATACTAGTTTTTAGCTAAATTAATTTAAATTTACCTCATTTTACAAGGGAGTCTAAGATACAGGATAGTACTTCACATGCCACTGTTGTCAAGGCTCTTGATGCCTTACTATTCTTTCATAAAGCACATTTTTATTTTTTATTATAGTTAAAATTTTTCAAGATTGCAAGTTATTTTGACATAATTTCCCTGACTCTCTCTGTTCATGACATATATGCACATATTGCTGCCATGCAGCCTGCTTTGTATGGTACCACTTGGCTTTGGAGGCCTATTTTCATCCTTGAGGATACGTACCAACTCAGTTGCATGTGCCTTAACATGCACATACTGATTTTATTGATTTATATTTAAATAAATAATGTCTAGGATTCCTGGTTCAAGATTTTCATTATATTGCTTAGATTTTGCTGTGGAGCCAATGGTCTAAAAAAATTAGTTGCTTTTGTTCAGGATTCATGTAGGTGGCATTTTGGGTTGAATTTGTCCAGGAACATCTTGTCTTGGCTCATTCATAGCATGCAGTGACAACATTCTCTCTATTTCTAGAGAGTAGTCGGAAGTTGATTGATGTGAGGGGCTGCTGGACCATGTGATCCTCATCATCCAGGCTTCTGGATTATTCACATGTTTTCAGGGGAGCTAAGAACATCAAAAGGATAGTCTCCTTTGCATGCTGATTTTCCACCCTCTGTTCCTGATACATTTACTATTGTTGGCCAAAGTATGTCATCTAGCTAGGACCAGAAACAGGCTGGGGGACAGTACAGGATTCTATGAATACAAGTCACAGCGTTACTAGGTTTTGTTTTGTTTGGAAGGGTCTCTTTATATAGTTTAGATTGATTTGAAACTAGTACTCCTTATGTCTCAGCCCGAGTACTGGGGTTATTGTAACCTTTGGAAACACATTTCTTTTGAATTTGCTAAAATTTAATATTAAAACACTGCTATAATCACGGGTTTCATAAAGAATTCTGTGAACTCAACACAAAACCTCAGGAGGTTTAGTTTCAAAAGAATGAAGAGAACCTCATTAGAACTGTTTACCCAATTATATCCCATGACTCTGAAGATAATTTGGCAAATACTGTGGGCTGAGCACATGGTTCTGTAATTCTTATGTGAAAGCCTTTTGCTTAGTAGTTCGAACTGTAACTGTACTCAGAATTACGGCCTCCAAAGAGGTAATTAAAGAAAGCTGAAATCATATGGATAGATCCTAAAGCAACATGACAGGTATCTACATAGAAAGAGTGAATTAGGACCCACACAAGTCTGTGTACAAAGGAATGGACCCACAAAGTCACAGAGAGGAGATGGTCACTAGCAGGCCAAGGCTAGTAAGTTCTGTAGGAACCAACCTACCAGAACCTTCACCATGGACTTCTAGATCTATTTCATATTATGAAGTTTAATCACTGTACAAAATGAGTAGATCCACCATATTAGTTTGCTAGGGCTACTGTAATGAAACACCACAGATTGGGGTATTTAAACACCAGAAACTTATTTTCTCACAGTTCTGAAATCCAGAAGTCCAAAGAAGTAATTCTGAATTAGACCAAGCCTCTTTGAAGTAAAAAATCAAACCAACTACAAATTAAACTTTGATCAGACTAAGCAATTAGACCCTCACTGATTAATAGCAACAAGGAACGAGCTCAGATGAAACATATAATCACAGAATCATTTAGAGCTCTTTTAGACATAATGTCTGGCATAGCATCAAGAATTATTGGCTGTCTAAGGAGGCAGGGTGGGTTGACTGAGAAAACTGAATACAAAGCTGTAGAAAACACCTAGAGATGGGGAAGACTGGGGATTGAAGCTATTGCCTGCAGACCAAATGTTCCAGAACCTTGTTTTTAAATAATATTTTCTTAGAATAAAATTGCATGCATTGTTTAAAAAGAAATACTAGCCAGGTATGGTGACATGCCTATCTTCTCAGTGCTTTGATGGGGAGGCAGGAGTATTAGGAGGTCAAGGTCATCCTTGACTGTTGAGAGTTCAAGAACTGCCTGAGCTATATAAGAAGCTATCTCAAAACAAACAAACAAACAAACACACAGAAGTACAAGAAGTGCTTACTTTCTCCTTAGTAGTATAATTATTAAGACTAACACAAGGAAATATAACCTAAAAGTTCTCTTCTCTTAGCTTAAGCAATATCCCGTATTTATCACTACAAAGTATATTGCAAACATATTTCTTAGCAATAAAATCAAAGTAAATCAAAACAAAATAAAATGATGGGTGGAGCCCTTTAGCCGTTCCTTCAAGCACTTACTGAGTTCTGACTCTGCCCCAAACTCCATTTTACTGTTATTGTGATCCCTGAACCAAACCAGATGGTAACTCACTGGGCCAGACCAGGTCAAAGCTCCAGGGACAAACATCGTGCTTGTTCGAATGTGGTACCTACTCAAGATACTCAGCCCTTTAAGCTATTATTGCTTAGTTTTGATTGTGTGTTCCTTTGGGATAAACATTATTTACTTCATCTCTGCTTTCTGTTACCTAACAACTAATACATTTTTTTTTATTAAAGTTAACCTTGTAAGGAGCTAAAACAAAGAGAAGCATGGCATGCTCAGTCTGTGAGAGAACGTCAGGTGTAGTTCACTGGGGCTGGTAGCAGTGATGACAGTGTGAACATTAAGATATTCTGAAGCTCTTAGTGCCCAAAGTGCCATTTCTAGAAGCAGATGTTCATGACAGACAGGAGTAGATTTTTATCTCTGAGTTATTCGTTGCATTTTGGTTTTAGTAGAATTGATTTGTTGGTGGTTGGGGTGAGGACTAACTTTGCAAACGTAGGTGTTTAATCCTCAGTTATTTAGTGTTCTGGAGTCTTTTAAAAATGCTGTTCGGCAGGCACTCTCCTGGTTCACGTGAGCAAATAATGTCCACAGTAGGTGTGTGTCACTCCCAAGCTCATAGGCTCAAACCCTGATCCCTACTGTGGTGGTGCCTTTGCTAAGTGACTAGGTCATGAGAGGGGTTTGTGATCTCTCATGAGTATGATTAGTGAGTTTTCCAAACCAACCCGGTAGAGCAGTGCACCTCCTCTTCATATGGCTGTTTGTTGCAACCCGTGGTGAATCCTCACCAGAACCCAACTCTATTGACACCCTGATCTTGGACTTGTAGCATTAGAACAGTGCAAAATCGACTTCTGTCATTTGTTGGCTACCTGCTGTATGCTATTTTGCTGAAGCAGTTCAAACTGACTAAAATAGATGGTGTTCATAAATTCAAAGGAAAATCCAAAGGCAAGAGAATAGTTGCTTTGGAAAACACTGAAAAGAAGGTCTTACTGGGAAGGTAAGCCATACGATTTTCAGCTTTAAACATAGATCAGATCGTGAACTCAGCTCAGCTCTGTATAGAGAATCTGCAATCATTCAAATTCCTGAAAGGGAATTGGTTCATTTTATAACAGGAGAGTGGGCGCCATGTCTAGCCCACTCTTACTGAGTCTTCCCTGGGTGGCCTGGCCATGGCTGTAAACATGTCAATCATTGAAATATTTCCAGAGAGAATAGAGCTAGGTTGGGATATTTTAGAGCCAACAACTATGGGAAATGACCTCCTCTGAAGCTGACGAGAGGCTCAGGTGTGTGGAAAATATGAAATACAATGTGTGAATAGAAACAGTGTTCAGATATATTAAGCAAAAAAATTCAAACTGTGATAAATATTGCTTTGATAAGTTGCAGAATCATGGAAATTGCTTCTGTCTTTTGGTAGATTTAGTTGCTAGCTAATTTAAAGAATTATACTTGTCAGAAATCTCACAGTGACAGAGACCGTTACTTTATTGCTTTCATGGACATGGAATAATTAGCATGTATTCAAGGAATCATGTGGATTTAAGCAAAATAGTGCAAAACTATCTAATTCAGAAAATGCTTAAAATTGGCACAAGGAAAAGATGTCAGCATGTTTTATTGTTACTGTCTACATTTATTTATTGTGTATATGTATGTGGGTGTGGTATTGTGTGTATACATATGTGATTGTATGTGGGTGTGTTAGTGTGCAGATACATATGTGTATTATATGGGTGTGTTATTTCGCATATGCATGGATATATATATATATATATATATATATATATATATATGTGCATGTGTATGCCATGTTGTGCATGTGATCGTCCAAGACAACTTACAGGAATCAATTCTTTCATTTTACCATGTGGGTTTTGAGACCCAAACTCAGGCTTGTCAAGCTTGGCAGGCAGCATGCACCTTTACCCACTAAGCACTTCTGGCCAGCCTCCTTGTTTTGATTATTTATTTGAGACAGATCTCATGTAGTCCAGGCTGGTTTTGAATTCATTATTTAGCTTCAAATGACCTTGAATTTCTAATCATCACACTTCCTCAGAAGTGCTGGGATTGCAAACATGTACACGACGTCTTGTTTATGGGGTTCTTGGGATGGAACCCAGGGCTTTGTGCAAGCACATTACCAAACTGAGTTCCATCATTGGCCCTCAGATATCAAAGAGGAATGTAAAAAGTCAACATCCTGAAAATCATTTGTATTTTATGGCAATGTTTTTTGGTATGAACATAATATTGGCTTTTGATGGAAAGCATGTCGGCAAGAGAATCAAAGTAACAATTTCCTCATATACAAGATCACGTGGAGATTGGAAAGAGTGGTTATGAAAGTAAATGGATTTGGACTATGAAGTGGCAAAGAGGCGGAGCCTCCTCGGGTGGGTAGGATGAGTAGAGGCAGAGGATCAGAGCAGGAAAAACTTTCTCTGGCTTCAAAGAGAATAAAAAATGAATTGCTCTCCTGACCACTTTTATTTGAAGCTTATATATTTGAATAAGTAATATATCCACAATAATAGAGTGGCAAAAAAAATCTTGAAACTACAAAGTACAAAATGGTAAATAAATATGGCCTTTCCATCCTTTTTATTATATATATATATATATATATATATATATACATACATATGTATTTATATTTATTTATTTTATTTTATTTTTTCACTTTCTTTTTTAAAATTTTATTTTATAATTTAATTTAATTTTACATATCAGTCATGGATTCCCTTGTTCTCCCTCCTCCCCCCGCCTCGGCCTTCCCCCCAGCCCACCCCCCATTCCCATCTCCTCCAGGGCAAAGACTCCCCTGGGGATTGAGTTCAACCTGGTAGATTCAGTCCAGGCAGGTCCAGTCCCCTCTCCCCAGGCTGAGTCAAGTGTCCCTGTATAAGCCCCAGGTTCCAAACAGCCAGCTCATGCACTGAGGACAGGTCCCGGTCCCACTGCTTGGATGCCTCCCAAACAGATCAAACTAATCAACTGTCTCACTTATCCAGAGGGCCTGATCCAGTTGGAGGCTCCTCAGCTATTGGTTCATAGTTCATGTGTTTCCATTCATTTGGCTATTTGTCCCTGTGCTTTTTCCAATCTTGGTCTCAACAATTCTCGCTCATACAAACCCTCCTCTTTCTCGACAATTGGACTCCTGGAACTCCACTTGGGGCCTGGCCGTGGATCTCTGCATCCGGCTTCCCTCAGTCATTGGATGAGGTTTCTAGCATGGCAATTAGGGTGTTTGGCCATCCTATCACCATAGTAGGTCAGTTCGGGCTTTCTCTCACCCATTGCCAGTAGTCTATTGTGAAGGTATCTTTGTGGATTTCTGTGGACCTCTCTAGCCCTTTGCTTCTTCCTATTCTTTATAATATATATTTTTAATTGACCAATTTCAGTATTTGATGATGTCATACAATGTATTCTGGTTGTCCCCTCCACTCTGTCTCCCTCCAAACTCTGTCACGTTCCAGTCTGCATCCCTAGCAATCTCCTTTTCTCACTTCATCACTTTGGGTTTTGTGTGTAGATTAACCCAGGTCACCTGTGCAAAGGTTGTGTTAGATTATCCCCTGGAGCCTGCTGGGCTCATCAAGAGGTGCCCAACTAAGGATTGCAGTGGATGTCTTTCCAGGAAGACGCCATTTCCAAACATTCTTCTCAGTTTCCAGGTCTTACATTCTTTCCATGTCTTCTTTGCAGTATTTTCCAAGCCCTAGAGAGAGGGTGGTATAAATGACTGAGCGCTCCTCTGCCATTTACCCTCAGCGCCCCGTGTAGCCATGAGTCTTTGCACTCACCATTTTGTGCCTGAGAGAGAGACTTCTCTAATTAGGCTGCGAGTATGAGTTATCTATGGGTATCAACGTATATACTTAGATGCTAGGTCAAATTAGCAAACCAACAGTGGGGTGGTTTGGATGTGAATGTACCCATAGATTTAGTTAGTTATTTGAACACTTGGCCCCTAGTGGGTGGCACTGTTTGGGGGAAGTTATGGGGATGGGCAGTTTTGCTGGAGGAAGTGCATCACTGGGGGTGGACTTTGGGAGTTTATAGCCTCACCCCACTTCATGTTTATGGTTGAAGATGTGATCTCCCAGCTTCTTGCTTTGCCTTGCTGCCATTATTGATGCTCCCTCCTAAACCACATGTCAATTAATGTATTCTTCTGTAAATTGCCTTTGTCATGGTTCTTTATCACAACAGTAGAGAAGTAATTAATACAAATTGTGTTACGTTCTCTAGGGCCTGTGTGCTCTCTCCATAGGTCTCTGACCAGTTTCCTATTCCTACTGGCCTGTTCTTACTTCACTTTGGAGGGGTTCTAGGGATTCATGTGCATTTCAGCACACACACACACACACACACACACACACACACACACACACACACACACACAGTATCTTTAATGGCTGGACACTACGTTAGGATATTTTGTACCTTGTTCACTTTTTACATCACACAATTTGAACATGTGCCATTTTAGCATGAACAGAAATACGTAACTAAACAAGATTCAGAGTATTCTCTTCTATGATCATGCCTTAGATGTTCCCCAGGCCTTGTAGTCAGATCTTAATGGTTCAGAGTTGGTTTTACTCTCCTGTAGTTTTAAAAGGGAAATCTCCTCATTATTTTCATTCTTTCTTTTTGAACAATAAGGATATTTATGGAAAGGTTCATTTATATGTAGTCTTTCTCCCAGAAACATGTGCATAATGCACCTTAATTGTTAATCATTTCTAAATTACCTGAAATTTCAGTTTTGATTAGTTTTTCTTTGACTGAACGACTCCTGGAATGTGCTGTTATAACAGTCACAATCTGACAATGGTCCCAGATGGTGTTATCTAGTGTCATGACCCTCTCTTAGTTCGTATGAATATGTCTTGCTGTCTTCACAAAATGAAAAATAATCACCCAGGACCACATTTCTCAAAACTTAGCCCTGATTCTAAGTGACAATCTCTGTAGTTTAAAAGTTATTTTTTCAATTTTTAAAAATACTTCATTTTGTGTATGTAAGTGTTTTGTTTGTATATATGTCTGTGAACTTTTGGCATGCTGGTGCCTGCAGAGGCCAAAAGACAGTGCTGGATCCACTAGAACTAGAGTTACAGACAGTTGTGAGCTGCCGTGTGGGTGCTGGGAGTTGAACCCAGATCCTTTGGAAGAGCAGCCAGTGCTCTTAACTACTAAGCCATGTCTCCATGATAAATAACATCTTTTTATCATAGTCTAAAAGCTTTTTTGTTCTCCAAAGAGATAGTTGTTTTATTATGTTTTGACTATTAAACTGCGTTTGGCTTCCTATTTACTACCTGGTTTATATTGTTATTTTAACAATAGCAGTTTTGAGAGGGAGAGAGAGAATCTATAGTTGTGGAAGTAGTACTCTATGGAGGAGTCTCACCTGGTAGTGTCTGAGAGAGTCCTTCATTCCCATATCCTAACCCTGGCCCTGATATGGCCAACTATTAGAATCACACAATTGTAAAAATTTAAGAATTGCACACCGCCATCCAGTGAATAACAGTGACAACAAATGCAGGTAAATCACACATTCCAAGCCATCAAAACAGAGTGTTACTCTGTTACTCATCACAAACTAGCAATTGATGTTTCCTGTCATAGTCGACAGACTCATAAATCCATTTTTTATTTCACATAACTTGAAGAAACTTTTATTTGTCCTTGACAAGAAACATTAACTTTGAAGGGCAAGCTTTTTCCCCATTCTCTCTTCAGGTGGCTAATGCTTTATTCACGACTTAAGGTGATGTTTCTTACCTTTTGAGTTAACAAGTGCAGCCATTTAATTTAATGGAAGTTGCAGTGTGGCCAACAATGATTTGGTGCAGAAATTAAACTGCACTTCTTAGAAAGATTAGTTCCATTATAGATACAGGGACCCTGTTATAGCATAGAGTATTCATTGACTACAGTACTCTTGCAAGATGTGTGTACAGAGGAACTGATGTAAAAAATTTAGTTATTGGCGCAAGCTTGTTGGTCTGCCTTCAGGTACTGAAATGGAAAAGTCCTGCCCAGGAAATGTCACTCTGCATCTCCTAAGTATATGTGTTATTAGTTATACCCAAGAGGGTGGTAGACAAGGTATCTTTTTCCTCTTTATAAAAGACAGTGATTTGGGGGCTATCAGGGAAAACAATGTGATGGTGTGAGTAGGTTTCAATGAATCAATAATGTTATAACTACCAAGAAATGGATCACTATGAGAATAAGAGGTACAACAGAATAAGGAGTCATATGATTTTAAATTTTATTTTCCACTTTATTCTCTCCAAATGATTTTGCGGTAAAAGTAGTTTGTGGATTAGGAATCATTAAACCTTTTATGTTTGGGAATGATGTTGGCTTACATAGCAAAGCACTCTGCCAATAATTATGGTGATATTTTATTTGTATTAAAATGTTATTTGTAGGTTAATAAATAAAGTTGCCTGGGGGTCAGAGCTATTAGCAAGCCATAGGAAAGCAGGGCAGTGGTGGTGTACTCTTGTAATCTCAGCACTTGGTAGGCAGAGCTGGGTAAGTCTCTGTGTGTTCAGGGATACAGCCATTATTGGATACACATGCCTTTAATCAATACCAATCATGGAAAACCTGGAGTCCTATACAGACAGGCCGTGAGGAGGCAGTCATGTGGTTGGGTTTACAACCAATGAGAAGGCAGAACAGGAACTCTATATAAAGACTTTAACACAGGGGTAGCTCTGGTTCGGAGAGGTAGGACCATCGCAGGAGGAAGGGTAAGGTTTTAGCTCTTAGCTTTGACCTCTTGGCTTTCTTCTTTGCATTGGTTCTGTGTTTCTTATTTAATAAGAAGGTTGGTTACATCTACAAATAATACCTAAGTGACTAGCTCCATTTATGAGAACTCTCTGAGCTCAGAATTATAACCATGCCTTACAGTCATTCATGAACCAATAAACTTCTTGGAATGAGTAATGCTTTAATACAAAAAAATTAATCAGATGTGTGGTTGTTTGTGTCTCTTTTCTGGAACAGGGATGATCCTTGCCCCAAGAGGACTTTTATCGATGCAATTCTTACGATGAGACCCTTAAACAAATATAAAACCTCTGCTAAGAGCCTAACACCATGAACGTGGCCTTGAGAGCCCAGGTTCTCCTCCTAACTCTCCCACCAATATGCAAATGATATTGTGCTTATTATTTATCTTCCTTGGTCTTCAGTTTCGTTATCCTTAATCCAATAGAGTTAAGAGTAGAAATGTCAACTTCCTCATTACTCTAAAATTTGGAAACTGGGATAAATACGATATCTACATCCCTCAGAAGCTCCCAGACAAAAGATATAATTACCTGGATTTCATGAAAAATTTATGCTCTTTCTTTCCTTTTACGAATCATTAATTTTCATGGAAAGTTGCCTGGGACAGAATTTTTTCTCTTTAATGAGAAAAAATATACTTGAATAACTACTGATCAATGGAAACTGATGTGTCATCTAATATAAAGAATGATTATTTTCTTATCCACAGGCAGAATACATACATGTTTCTTATAACAATTTTAGCCATGGGAAAATATATGAGAAAATGAAGATTTTTTTTAAAAAAAAATTGTTTTATGTGTATGTGTGTTTTACCTGCACGCATATCTATGCACCCTGTGCATTGCAGGTGCAGGAGCCGGAAGAGGGCGCTGAGTCCCCTGGAACTAGAGTGATGAATGGTTGTGAACTCCCATGTGGGCGCTGGGAATGGAACCTGGGTTCTCGGCAGCCATCACTCCAGCCCTTTGAGAACCTTCTTCACAGGCTGACTTCTGATTCCCCTGACTGGCAGTAACTAACCTACTTCTCAAGCTCGGTTGTTCTCATTTCGTCTTTGTTCATCCAGACTTCTTTGCAGCATGGGATGGCGTCATCCAAGTTTAGGTTTTCAAAGAGATTCTGAAACAGTCGGTCTTATCTGATTATTCTTTTGCTCTCTGTACCAGCTTGTCTATTTCCTCCTTTCTTGGCTGGCTACATGAAAAACTTCACTCCAATATGAACAGCTGGGCAATAGTTGTTTTTAACTTTGTTGTTGTTTGTTTTCGTAAGGAACATCATTACTTAAGTGTCTCTGTCACCTAATACTGTTTATCTTCTTCCCTCCCCTGTGACTAATTTTACAGTTTTCCCCATGTCATGAGGTACAGTCAGCTCAACATTGGATAATGCTTTATGGCTCTCTTTGCTCTATTGCCATCCAGGTCTGACTCCTGGTGTCAAGTACTCTCTTCCTCAAGCGGAATGCACACTTCTTCCTCTTCACTTATTTCAAATCTCACTTTCCTGTCCTCATTCCAGGTAAACTCCTCACTTTGGTGTCAAATCTCTCAAACTACATTTCACTTCCAATGTACTATATACCAGACTTCTCAGACCAGTCTGTTTCCTGTTTCTTTGGCATTCTTCTTACTGACTTTTTAATCACTTGCTTCCCATTTTCTAATACCTGTGTTTCCAGTAGGTACAAGTGATCTATCAAGTTCATTTCTACTTCATGCTGATCATCTTATGGAAAATTCTATGCAGTTCACAGCTGGCACCATAAGAATCCAGTTAGTTTTCATAGTTCTACATGATCTGCGTTTTTGTGTCCTATTTATTTATTAGTTCCTCAAAGGTATAGTTCTCCATGCCTGCTATTTTACTAAAGATTTTTCATCAGATAGAAAAACACTGTAGGTTTGGAATAGCTGAAAACAGACAGGTTTGAAAATCTGCCAAGGAAAGTTGTGAAGAGTCTTCTGAAGCAAAACAGTCTTAGCTAGATAGCCTTTGTTTTCCCAATGTATCTCTTTGTTGTGCAGTTGTTGAGATTATGTTTTGGGAAGCAAAGCTATAGATTCTGGAAGGAGGCCAGGGTGACTGGAGCGAGTTGTGGGTACCAATTAAAGTTGAGATGAGGTTTGTGAGCCGATTGCCCTGCATGTGTGTGTCAAGGTATAATTGGGCTCTTTGTCATAAGTTAGGATGTGACCAGATCGTTTGTTGACTGTATTTTAAAATCAGTCATTAAATTCTGTCAAAATTTGAACATTTTTAGAAGAAACTTTTGGCATTGTTTGTACTCTGACATTATATGGAAGTAGAGTGAGAGACATTAATGAGACATGTGAGTCCAAAAAGCTAAGGTGGTAAAATCTGAAAACCTGAAGCTCTCCACTGTAGGACCGAACATGAGATGGAGTTACATTTTGAGACCAGCTTTATTAACCTTGTTGTTCTTTTAAAATAACTTGTTTTAGGTTTGCTGATTTTGTCTGTTTATTTGTCTTTAATATTTTCTATTGCTCTCCTCATCCTTAAGTTTATTTTTTTCTGATTTCTTAACAAGAACACTTTTAAAGTGTATTAATTCCAGAGCTTTCTTTTTAACTAATAGATACATTTAATACTATAGGTGGTCTTTCCAAGGGTTATGCCAGCTAGTTCCCACACATTTTGATATACTATCTGCAAGTGTTACAGCTCTGGAGGGAAAGGTAACCTGCCTTGTGGGAAAGTCAGGCTATACCTGCAAGTGTTACAGCTCTGGAGGGAAAGGTATCCTGGACACCTACATGCTGTGGGATGTTCTGTATGGCAAATGTGTTGCTGATTAGTCAATAAATAAAACACTGATTGGCCATTGGCTAGGCAGGAAGTGTAGGCGGGACAAGGAGGAGAATAAAGCTGGGAAGTAGAAGGCTGAGTCAGAGAGACACTGCCAGCCGCCACAATGAGAAACAGCATGTGAAGATGCCGGTAAGCCATGAGTCACGTGGCAAGGTACAGACTTATAGAAATGGATTAATTTAAGCTGTAAGAACAGTTAGCAAGAAGCCTGCCACGGCCATACAGTTTGTAAGCAATATAAGTCTCTGTGTTTACTTGGTCGGGTCTGAGTGGCTGTGGGACTGGCAGGTGAGAGACATTTGTCCTAACTGTGGGCCAGGCAGGAAAACTCTAGCTACAAATGGCGCCCAACGTGGGGCAAGAGTTTCCACCTAAAAACTGAGAAAAAAGATTCTAAAACAGAGCTAAAAACAGTTCCTAATTGTCTCTCTCAAATGAGCAGCAGCTGCCGGTTTAAGCTACTTGTGGGTTTCTGGTGTGCGTGCTCGACCTGCAGTATGGCGGGAATGAGGCCTCTGCAAGTGGCACATTAAGCTGCATGGTGGATTTAGACTTTGCTAGTACAAAATAAAAAAAAGAGGTTTCTGGGCTACACGCTGCTTGGCTAAAAGCATAGACCCATGATAGCTCCCTGAGCTGGCAGTAAACCACCGCCATGTTGGGAAGCTGAGGTGGGTGGAGCCAGCAGCTACAGCTGCTTCAGTTTAAAGCAATAAGATTCACAATAAGACAGATTCAGGTGTAATAGTTTACAATGTGTGTAAAATATATGTAGGCTTGAAAGAGACAAAAAAGGTGATATATAAAGTTATATAAACAAATACATAGTTTTAAAAAATAAAGTCTTTAAAGAGACAGTAAAGGTAATATGAAAAATAAGCCACGTAAAGATGAATATTACACAGAGAATCTGGATTGTGTTGTCTTTGGGATTTTTAACTGCAGAAAAACATTTGATTGTAAAAGCTGTTGAGTTATGCCAAAATGTATATTTTAAAGGTACCTTGACTTCAAAATTTGGATATAATGATATGTTACTTTGGAAAGGAGACTCTGCTTTTGTTCCCACAGAAAGCCAAAGGCTATGGATTTGTTCCAGATTAAGATACATCAGGTTTGACCAGCCAAGACCCCCTGAAAGATCTCTGATGACACCATGGCCCAGATGATCCAACATCCAGAATGGTTTCAAGGCAACTGGCTCAGACGATACAGCCTCACGGACTATTCCATAATCCCAAAATTTTCTTTGTGTCCCCATAAGATACAGCGCCCCCCTCCAGCAGGAAGTAGTAAGAGAAGCTACGCCCAAATTCCCAAATTACATGTAATTTTATTTTGTTAAGGTTAAAACCTTCCTTTTTGAAAAAAAAAAAAGGGGGGGAAGTGCTGTGGGATGTTCTGTATGGCAAATGTGTTGCTGATTAGTCAATAAATAAAACACTGATTGGCCATTGGCTAGGCAGGAAGTGTAGGCGGGACAAGGAGGAGAATAAAGCTGGGAAGTGGAAGGCTGAGTCAGAGAGATACTGCCAGCCGCCACAATGAGAAACAGCATGTGAAGATGCCGGTAAGCCACGAGTCACGTGGCAAGGTACAAACTTATAGAAATGGATTAATTTAAGCTGTAAGAACAGTTAGCAAGAAGCCTGCCACGGCCATACAGTTTGTAAGCAATATAAGTCTCTGTGTTTACTTGGTCGGGTCTGAGTGGCTGTGGGACTGGCAGGTGAGAGACATTTGTCCTAACTGTGGGCCAGGCAGGAAAACTCTAGCTACACCTACAGCTCTGCAGGGAAGGTATCCTGGACACCTACAGCTCTGGAGGGAAAGTATCCTGACTTGTGGGAAAGTCAGGCTATACCTATAGCTGTGAAGGGAGGTATCCTGAATACCTACAGCTGTGAAGAGAAAGGTTTCCTGACTTGTTGGGAAGTCAGGCTATACCTGAAGCTGGGTCCAGTGGGGGATGGTCTCCCCGCAGGATGTGACAATCTTGTTCCTCTTCATGAAAGAGCCTTTACAGCTGAGCTCTACTATCCCTCTCGTCAAAGGGAGCTTCCCCGCAGAGGTATCCATTTCTTCTTAGCTCGGGCCCAAGATGTTCCTTCTTCTGCTAAAGGGAAACCCCCTGCAGAAATGTAGCAATTTGCTCCAGCTCTGGTGAAAAGTTACTTTTGCTCCGCTGTGCTGAGGGAACTTCCCAGCAGAAGTATCCATTTCTTCTTCTGCTCTGCCCCACGAAGTGAGCTTCAGAGCAGAGATTCTGCTCCAAGCCTGCAAAAGATCTTCACCCAAAAACTCTTTCAAGAAAGAGATTTATTTGGGAAGAAGGAATCCAGGAGAGTGGCTGCCTCTGTCAGGGTGGAGAAGTACAGCTGCCAATTGAACAGGCAGAGGGGCTTATATAGGGCTTCTTAGGGGCGGAGTTTTTCCAGGGAGAAGATTTTCAGGGAGGGAATTGGTCAGACTTGGATCCCCTTGAGTTTAGATAAACTCAGATTTGCTAGATTTCCTGCTCAGGCATTGATTGGTTTTGTGTTCAGTTGTTCAGGGGGCAGATTTGGCTCTGGTTCCAGGGCCAAAGTGTTTCTTTCAGTGGCTCTGGGTTCAGGGCCAGGGTGTGTTTCTTTCACTGGCCCTTTTACTCTATACTATCATTTGTGTTTAGATTTAAATATTTCTAACCACATGTTGAAGCCTAAACCCCAGTGTTATGTCATGGAGATGGGGCATTTGGAAGGGTAATTAGGTTAACATGCAGTCATGAGGGTAAGCCTGATAATGGGGCCAGTGTCCTGTTAAGGAAAGTGACCAGTGGTCTTTTTTTCTTTACTATATGAAGGGACAGCAAGAAGGTGCCAGTGCAAGATAGAAGCAAGCCATCTCCAGGAATTCAGTCTGTGGGTGTCTTGATCTTAAGCTTCTCGAACTGTGAATAATAGATTTTCTTCATTTAAACTGTCAAGTGAATAGTATTTTGTTACAGTTGATTGAGAAAACTTAGTGTTTTTTCTTTTGGGAATTCCTCCATTTCAGTGACTGTTCCATGTGTGCTCGAAAAACAACTATATTTTGTGTAACCACAGATTATTGATTAACAATTGCTGTAAGAACCATTTTATTGGTTATGTTCTTTGAGTGTGAGGTATATATATATATGCACACATGTGTGGGTATACTTGCGTGGAAGCCAGGAAGACACTGGTCGTCCTCCTCTGTTTCTTTTCCACATCTCTTTTTGAGACAGTTTGTCTCACTGAGCCGGCATCTCAACATGCTGGGTATCCTGGCTGGCCATTGAGTCCCTGGGATCTGCCTGGATCTGCCCATCCTTGCTTCCCTCCTGTCTCAGTCAGTGTTCTCTTGCTCTGAAGAGACACCATGACCACAGCAACTCTTATAAAGGAAACCATTTAATTGGGGCTAGCTTACAGGTTCAGAGGTTTAGTCCATTATCATGGTGGGAAGCATGGCAGCAAGCAGGCAGACATGGTGCTGGGGAGGTAACTGAGAACTCTACATCTGGATAAGTAGGTAGCAAGTAGACAGGCACACTGGGGCCTGGCTTGAGCACTCTGAGACCTCAAAGCCCACCCCTTAGTGACACACTTCCTCCAACAAGGGCACACTTCCTCCAACATCTCCTAATAGTGCCACTCCCTGGTGGCCAAGCATTCAAATCTATGAGCCTTTGGGGGCATTCATATTCAAACCACCATACCTCCCCACTCCTAGTGCTGGAGGTAAAGGTGTGCACATGCGCACCCAGCTTTTACATGGTTGTTGGGGGCCCATTCTCAGGTATGCTTGTCCAGCAAATACTGTGCCCACTGAGTCATCCCCCCACTCCTGAGTGTGTGCTTCAGGCCTTGGAGGCACTTATTTTCTTCGCTTGGTTCATCTTGTAGTGAGAGTGCATGGTAGAAATCTTCCAGTGTGTTTCTCTTTCTCTCTTCTAGTATCATGTAGATTTTTATTTTATTTTTTATTTTTTTGGTTTTTCGAGACAGGGTTTCTCTGTGTAGCTTTGCGCCTTTCCTGGAACTCACTTGGTAGTCCAGGCTGGCCTCGAACTCACAGAGATCCACCTGCCTCTGCCTCACGAGTGCTGGGATTAAAGGCGTGCGCCACCACCGCCCGGCGTAGATTTTTATTTTTATAAGTGGCTCCTGAGGATCCAGCTCATAGATCTTTGTGATCTGTGTTAATCTGATTTGTGGCTTTTTATAATAAAAGCTGACTTCTGTTTGATATTTTATGCGTTTGGTTTCCATTTTGTTTGTCTAATATAAATCCCGTTACTGTTGCTTCCTTAGCTGTGCTTGCCTGAGGTATTTTTACTCAGTCCTTTATTTGTCTTCCTGAATTCTGTTTTGGTGTGTCTCTTATGAGAATTTATTATTCAGTAAGTTAAGTTGCATTTTACTGAATGAATTAAGCTAATATTTATTTCAATTATTATATGTGAACCAGGCATATTTGTTGTGGTTTTATGATATGTCTATATTTTTTTTCTTGGCCTGTTAAAATAGTTTAAAGTTTTAATTTGGTGTTCAGCAATAGCTTCATATATTATAGTTAGATCAATATTATTGGCTATGTAAATATTCTATTCCTCTTGTTTTCTTTTTCAAATATCTACCAGAGTTATTAGGTAGTTACATTGCTGGTGGTTGGTTTTTGTTTGTTTCTTTTGAACTGTTTTTGTTTTTATTAGCTTCTCAATCATCTGGAAGAAAAAAACCTTCCAAGTAATGTCATTACAAACAGGTCCTGTGAAGCCCACTCTCTACCAAGAAGCTGGTACAAGATGTCCTACATTTGTCTAGCTATGATGGTAGTGTTCTACATATACAATACGAGAGCAAACAATTTCAAGGGCTGATTTGAGACTTGATTCTGCTTTCCTGGGGTGGTTAGTTTTAATGGGAACTATAGCTCCATATACTAACTATAAAACAATCAGATTATTTTCTATTTCCCTCTCCTTTTCCTATTAGCCCACATTTTGTCAAGACTTTTAATACACAGTGTGTATCACATTATTTTCTATTTCCCTCTCCTTTTCCTATTAGCCCACATTTTGTCAAGACTTTTAATACACAGTGTGTATCACATACCTCATTATTTTCTATCTTATCCCCATTTTTCACTCTTATACCTTTACATTTTAAGAATAATTTAATATAGTAAATGCATAAGAGTATTTAACACGTTAAGTAATCAAATTTAATAGGAGTTGAATGAAGTTTATCTCTTAACACTGCAGTCTTACAAACCGTGACCCTCCTGCCTAGTCTAGCACCCTGGGGCAAAGCAAGCTACATTACATTTGTTCCAAAGAAACTATAACTGCTTTCACCCTAAGAAGTCAGAATGATTGACAGCAAAAGGTTACAAATCTTTACTGTTTGTCCATTCATAGAAAACTACTTGTTAACTTCCTGTCCAGTGGGCTTGGGAAAACAGGCTCATGGCTCCAGAATTCCCTAGCCTAAGTTAATACTGACAAATTTTTTTCTATGGCCTCCATACTGGTAGACAGTTCAGCTATTCCATTTTTGGTTCATGCCTCCTTCCCTTAAAGCTTTAAACACACTGTTCTGCAGAGGCCCTACATTGCTGTTGATGAGCAGGCTGAGGCAAAACTAATGCTGTTTCTCTAATCTACTTATATTTTACCTGGAGGGACTGAGTTAAGAAAATCTGATTTGCCTCATTTTTTTTTTGTCAGTTTATGTTTCCAAATTGATAATTCTGAGTCCGTCTCCTATGTATCCTTGCTGGTCCTCACAATGTCTTAAATTGGGTCTTTCAATTACATGCATATTGTATCTTCATGCTGTGGCTTTCATTTTATGTTTCTTTTTTAATCCTTTTTTTATTAGTTTTCTAATCCTTAATATTTAGCCTCATTTTTACTCTTTTGATTTTTTTCAGTCTTGTAGTTTTATTAAACTTTCTTCTTCCTTGGATCCCATATGATGCAATCATCCCCAGTATAGTTTTGTTATTTTTTAATTATACTTCCCATTTTATCAATTATAATTTTCTTTATTTTCATTCATTTCTGTTTTTAATTTTAAATGTTATTTATTAGTGTGTGTCTGTGTGTGGGGTGGGTAGGTGCGTGGTTGTGGTAGTTTGAATGAAAATGGCCCCATAGGTTCATAGGAACTGGCACTATTGGGAGGGGTGGCTTTGTTGGAGTAGGTGTGCTATTGTTGAAGGAAGTGTGTCATTGGGGGGGGGGTCTCAGAAGCTCAGGCCAGGCCTAATGTGCCACTGTAGAATTCTTAGTTACCTCTTCAGCACTATGTCTGCCTGCATGCCACCATGCTTCCCTCCATGAAGATAATAGACTAAACCTCTGAAACTGTATGCTAACCCCAATTAAATGTTTTCCTTTATAAGAGTTGCCATAGTCATGGTGTCTCTTTACAGCAATAGAAATCCTATCTAAGACAGTGGCTGTGAGTAGACATGTTTTGAGGCCAGAATGGGGTGTCCTTCTCTATCTCTTCCCTATTCCTTTGAGGCAGAGTCTCTCACTGAACCTGGGGTTCTTGTTTGCTCCAGCTATGGTGGAATCCAGAGAGCCTCACTGATTCTCTTGTGTTATGGGATATTTGTACACTGTGTGAAGGTGTATTGCTGTGATTGGTGCAATAAAAGATGAGCAGCCAATAGCTGGGCAGGAGGTATTGGTGGGATTTCCAGGGAAAGAAAGGGAGAAGAAGAGGAGTCTAGGCATGCAGGAGACACCAGGAAACATGGAGAGGAAACAGGAGGTGCAAGATGAAAGAGAGGTAACACTACACGATGGAACATCAAATAATTAAGTGGGTTAATTTAAGTTATAAGAGCTAGTTAGGAACAAGCCTAAGCTATAGGCTGAGTTTTCATAATTAATAAGAATTCTTCATGTTATTATTTGGGAGATGGCTGGCTGGACAGAAAAAGACTTTCTACACTCTTGCCTCCACCCTATCTTAGAGCTGGAGTCACAGAAGTATGTCACATTTGAGGCTTGCAATATGTGTTCTGGAGCTCCAAGTGCCTTTAACCACTGAACCATTTCTCGAGTCTCTATGTTTTTAATTTTATTATTTATTTTTAGTTTACCATGTATGGATGTTTTACTTTCACGTGTGTCTGAAGAAGAAGGGTTTGGATCCTCTGAAACTGGAGTTATAGATGGTTATGAGCAGCTGTGGGGATGCTGGGGAACTAGAGCCCTATCCTCTGTGGTAGTAATGAGCATGCTTAGCTGCTGAGCCATCTCGCCAGCCCTTCAGTTTACACTGGTTTAAGTCATGATTCTTCATGTGCTCACGCTGCTTATGTGACACTGTTTAGTGTGGATTGTAGGCTTACACTGCATCTTCATGCAGGCTTTGGGTGAGATGACAGTGTATTACTTACATCGTTTGAACTTGAACTATTTGCTTTATTTTATAGTAGCTTCATCTAGATTCCAATGGCGTGGCCCTTAGATTTCTGTGCACAGGGTCAAGATGTGTTGTTACATTGGTACTTCAATGATGGCCTCCCGTATCCCTGTAGTGCAGTATGGATTTTCGATTTGGAAGCCACTTCTTTTTTTGTTTTAAATGTGCTCCTTTGATTTTCAGCGGGGAGTGAGGAGTGAGTTTTCAACGTTCCCTTGAACTTAGATGTATTTTTCTATATATTTACAGATCTTAAATTTCCTGTTTCAGTTGTTCTCTGCTTCCCTGCAGGCATTTCAAAGAGCACCTCCCCTCGTTTTGGCCTTCATCTTTCTCGGCAATGCCACTTTCACAGACAGTTTTTTTTTTTTTTTACAGCATTAGCACATCTTTTGCTCCTTCATGCAGTCAGGTTGCTGGTCCACCCGTGACACACACATCTTTCTGTTGGCTGGCTGCCTCTTACAGCCGGGGGTCACTCTCACATTTTGGTCCCTCCGAGCACTGCTCTCAGCTAAGGCAGGATTTTGGAAATAGCTTGCTGAGTTTTGTTTGTTTCTTTGTTTGTTTTGTTCTCTTTTCTATTTATGTGAGTTTTAGAGGTTAACACTGTCTTATCAAGAGGAGAACTTTGGAGACCACGCTGGGAGTTTAGGACTTACCCCATTGCCACTGCTGAATTTTAAAAGTATACTTCTGAACCATGGAAATTTAGAGCAAAAAAAGAAGTGTGAAGTACGGGCAGATAAATTCATAAATTGTTTCTGAAAAACTTCAGCCCTGTCTTGAGAGCAGATCAGTGTCTAGAGTTGGTAACATATGTGGCATATATCTGTGTCTGGCTGATCCACCTGCTTTCTAAAAGTAAGGAGTCAGCATTTAATTTTAATATTTGTCATAGACTCACATGTTAGTGTTCTGTGGTAATGAGGGAACGGATCTAAGAACTCCCAAGACTAGTTTGAGAGGCCATTTTTAAGTAAGTAAAGCCTTAGAAATTGAGAGTCGCTTTCTCAGAGTCACATTGATAAGCAAAGAAGTATCTTATCTTAAAATCTTTCTATGAAAATATTTTGCAAAGCTATTGTGGTGGTATGAGTGAAAAATGTCTCCAATAGGCTCTTGTATTTGGACAACTTGGCCCCCAGTGGATGGTGCTGTTTGGAGATTGATGGGACTTTTAGGACTTGTTGGAAGAAGTTATATCACTAGTAAAGGGCTCTAGCAGGCCCAAGTGTGGCAAACATGGCTCTGGCAGGCCTTTCCCCTCCCTATTCCCTCTTCCTTGCTAAAAATTATTAGATTACATTCCTAAAATTAGCCACCAAGGTCTTTTTCCTTATTTGGCCACTTCCTTCTCCTGAGGCTGACTACCAAGGTCCAGCCATCAAAGTATTGAAGTCCAGAAATCAAAAGCCCCCCTTTGGCCACCTTAATTAAACTGTCTAATCAAAACTAAACACTTCATTCTAACAAGTTTTCCTCTTTTACCTGTAAAACTACCTTTTACCTATGAGCCATGTCTGTCTCTTCTCTATCCAGAGGCAGTCCTGTGTCCCTCTGGGACAAATATCCCCTCCCCTTCTCCTTTGTTTCTTTCCCCTTTTCTCTACTCCTCTATCTCCTGTCCTTGTCTCTTATTCCTGCCCTTTTTCCCTCTGGGGCAAATAAATCTCCTTTGTCCCAAGAACTTGGTCTTGGAATGTCTTGTTCTGACACTGGTCCCTTCATCTGGCCACTGGCTTTGAGAGTTTACAGCTGTTGTGTGACATTATTCCTGGGGAGACATGATCAAGCATCTACTTGCCCCAAATAGAGAGCTGACAACAGATCAGAGTATGGACATGACCAAAATTCCACCTTGGTGAACCAATGAGTTTTATTAGAGTTACTTTCAGGAATCTGGGTGAGGAGTCACTTACAGGAGCAGGAATGACTCAAACACAACGGTATCACCAAAGCCCACCCCAGCATGTGTGACAGGTCACAAATGTTGGGAACCTGGAGAACAGAGCAGAGCCTGCAGTCAGCTCAACAGATTGGAGAGTGTCCTTTCAGATTGCCTGAGCCTCTTATGGGCACTCAGCTGGTCTCTGCTTCTTCCAGGTAACTAGGTTTATCTCAGATGATTCTTTGCAGTTTGGTTGATCAGAGTGGCTCTCAGTAGTCTTTACTGCTTGTATGCTCTGGAAGAGGGCAGAGCCTAGTGAATCTGCTCAGTTTCAGGGACTTCTTGAGGCTATTTTGAGTTGTTTACTTCCTATGTTAATGGAGTTAACGGAAAGTTTCACCTTCCCCTAAAACATCCTGTTGTTTCATGTAAAATTAAACATTCTGTCCTAAAATATCCTATAGTTTCACTTTCTCTTTACAGCCTATGTTTTAAGAATTTTCCCTCTAAGATGAAAGGTTTTAACCTCAGAGGAAACTGCTACACAACATAATCTTGCTTACTTCCAGTTCTCTCTCTCTCTCTCTCTCTCTCTCTCTCTCTCTCTCTCTCTCTCTCTCTCTCTCTCCTTTGTGAGGAGCTTCCTGCTCCAGCTGCCTGCTGCCACCAATTCTCCCCCTGACACTATGAACATGTAATCCTTTGTAACCATAAGCCAAGGTAAACTGTTCCTTAAGTTATCTCTGGTCACGACATTTTATCACAGCTACATAAGAGTAACTAATACAGCTTCTCAGATAAAAGAATGCTTAAGTCAGCAAAGAGAGTTAGATGGGTCAGGATCTAGACACGGGGCTTTTTGTAGTATTGCCCATGCTCTTGTGCTTATTCATTCATTCTTTTGGGTGTCCTTCCTGGAATCAATTTGTATTTATAAGCACTGGTTGGTCTTTGTAAAGCAGATATGCTAACAAAAATTAATTCAGGCAACAAAAACCCATGAAAGAATCCAATCAATGACTTTGATTTTAAAAATATAATTAAATAACTTGAACAACCTTTTGCTTTTGCTAGATTCTATGATAATTGATTCCATGTTTTTCTCTTATATCGAATGGGGAGTGCAGTAACAGAATGCGATGTGTACAGTGGGTGTTCATTCACTACAAAGTTCGAGAGTTGAATTTCACCTTTGAAATTTTTTTACAACTTTTTTTTTTTTTTTTTTTTTTTTTTTTTTTTTTTTTTTTTTTTTTTTTTTTTTAGGTTTTTCGAGACAGGGTTTCTCTGTGCAGCTTTGCGCCTTTCCTGGATCTCACTCTCTGGACCAGGCTGGCCTCGAACTCACAAAGATCCACCTGCCTCTGCCTCCCAAGTGCTGGGATTAAAGGCATGCGCCACCACCGCCCCACCTTTGAAATTTTTGTTTTTTAGGAAAAATTAGTAAGTTTCTGATCAGAGGTCAGTCTTGATCAATGTTATCCTAGTGTTTTCTCTGTATTGAGAGTTGTTATACCCAAGAAAAATGAAGGATTGACCACAGGATCTCCCTAGATGAAAAGGTCCTTAAAAGTTTAGTAGCTGTGTTAGTTACTTCTACCCCTGCTGTGAAAAAATACTTGACAAAAGTAAGTTAGGAAGGGAGGATTTGCTGTGGATCAGGGTTTGAGGGCACACTCTGTAATGATGGCTGGGCAGGGCAGCAGGAGCCTGAAGCAGCTGGTCCCATCTCGTCTGCAGCTAGGGAGCAGAGTGATGAGTGCTGTTGTTCAGTTTGCATGTTCCTTTTGGTTAAGTACGGGACCCCAGCCTGTGAATTGGTGCCATCCACATTAGGGTGGGTCTTCTCATTTCAACCCAGTCTAAAAACCCAATCACAGATATGCCTAGAGATTTATTCCCCGGGTGATTCTGATGCTGTTGACAGTCAATATTAACAATTGTCAATATTAACAATATTAACAGCAAATAATCAAACCCTCGTCCCTACTAATGCCAGCCCTTGTCCCCTGCTTATAATTTGTATTAAGGAGATGTTCAGAGTCTCTTTTTATTATTTCTGCATTAGTCGCTTAATACCATTTTTCATTCCTTCTCTTGTTATCTCTATTACCACCACAGCTGCCTTACCTGATGTGATGTTTCACATTGAGGAATGGTGTGAGTTGGTACTCCAGCGGATCTGAGCCTGTGGCAGTGGGGAGCCGTACTGTGTGTGTGGTTACCTAAATTAACTACAAAAAGTAGCCTCAGATACTCTGCTGCATATTAACAGTTTTTTTTAGTTCAAGTTCTTTCTGGATTTCTGGGTTCAGAAGAAAACCTGTCATCAAAACTGTTGCTTTGATCTTTCACAGGCAAGGCCTCTGCTGCTTGTGTTACTGTCTGTGAATTAAATGCACTAAGATAATCAATAAGACAAGTTACACATGAGGAACTCATTCTGTTAATTGGGTTTCTTAACGGGCTTTTGGGGAGGCCTGAAATGTAATTTACTCCACAGTCGTGTATTTCCTGTATAAAGTTACATTGTAAAGCACTTGGTTGGCTCCCTCTTGCTTCTGCTGTATCCTATTTTGTCCTTACAATGATGTCATCTAAGTGAGCAATGCAGTATTCATATATATTGTCCAGAAGACTTCAGTAAGGATAGGGTTTGTTTTACTATTTTAAAAAATGCCAGCTGGGTGAGGGGCTGCAGTCCTTTCCACAGAACAGGCCATCCTTCTGCTGTACTATATCCTAGGTTCTAATATGAAGCTGAGTGGTGGTCCATCTGTCCTGCTGTCAAGTTCCTAGAGAGGGAGATAGGAAGGCTAGATACTCTTTCAAGACTGTAGACAATTCAGGATGTCAATCTGTTCTAGAAGGTTCTGTGATCTAGAGATGTTTGAAAATCCTCTAAACATAAACTCCAGTCTGCGCACTTACTCTCTTCCTTCCCTGTTAGAATCATTTCCAGGCCGTGTCGGTGAACTCATCCACGTACATTCTCACAGACTCCATCAAGGGCAAGTGGTACCCTGAAGTGGATGGTGAGGAACTTTTCTCAACCTGCTAACTAAGATAATATTCCAGGAAAGGGGAGGGAGAAGTGCAGTCTAAAGTAATCGTCCTCCTGTGATTTCTCTAGTTCCAACAAGGCATCAGTGAAATGGATTTGGAAGACCTCAAACAGGAGAAACATGAACAGAATTCTGACAAAAGAGAAGAGCTACGTAGTTCTAGCTCAGGTTTCCTTTCTGCTTCAGACTAAGACTCTGTATGATGTTAGCAAAACAATGCCGGCACTTGCTAAGCAGGTTATGGTATTTGGATGGGAGAGTCCCCTGGATTATCTATAAATATGACATAGCCAGAAATGATAAAGATGTTTTTGAAACCAAGTAAAAAACTGAGACCTACAAGGAGACTTTAATTTTCTAAACTATACCAAATAATGACTTATTTGAAGAGATGAGCCATTATCTTCCTCTTTTCTGTTTCATTTCTTTATCACTGAATTTTATTGTTTTTCTAATGTATTTTATAAACAAATTTAAAAAGATATTGAAAAAAATTAAAAATATAAAGTGAATGTTCTCTCAACTCCAGACCTACAATGCGTCTCCCCTTCTCGTCCTGTTCTTGATTCTTCTGTTTACTTCTAATTAACATTCATTCATCACTCTTAATATTTTTATATACATAATTCTTCAATCTTAAAGGTCAACTATAGAATTCTTCAACAAAATGCTAACTGGAAATAATCTGGTATACTCTTACACAGCTCCCTTCTAAGGTTTGCCTTTTTTTTTTTTTAGTTAGAAATTCTTTCTTGGGGGTTTTCTATAAATGAGATTCTGCAGTCTTTTTAAGCATGACTCCAAAGGTAAATATTAAAAGTTAAGTGAGAGAGATTATGAATCAAAGAGACAGAGGAAGAGAGAGAAGGGAGGTAGAGATAGAGAGAGAGAGAGACAGAGGAACAGTCATAGAGAGACAGAGAGAGAGAAGGGAAGGAGGAAGAGAGAACTGAGTGAATACTACGTTTGTAAGCAGGCAGTCAAGCAGTCTTTTGGTAAAAGTATTGAATAGAAAATTAAAAGAAAAAAGTAAGTGGGAAAATGATATATACATGTATTTTTTGTTGACAATCAGACAGAAACACTTAAAAGGCAGTACTTTGTCAAGTGGCAAAGAATAAAAGGATGCTAACGCCTGTTGTCTTTGTTTATTTGTGTATTTTTAAAAGCCCCTGTATTAAACAGCATGGTCCCCAAACCCCAAGACTATGGGGGTTGCGATGAGGAACCTTTAAAAAGTGGGGCCTGTAATACAAATTGCTAAACTGCCTTATTGATAAGAAACCTGGATCCAGATACTGGGGTGCTGTGGGATGGTCTGTATGTCAAATGTGTTGCTGATTGGTCAATAAATAAATCACTGATTGGCCCGTGGCCAGGCAGAAAGTATAGGCAGGACAAGGAGGAGAATAGAGCTGGGAAGTGGAAGACTGAGTCAGAGAGACACTGCCAGCCGCCATCAGGATAAGGAAGATGTAAAGTACCGGTAAGCCACAAGCCACGTGGCAAGGTATAGATTAATAGAAATGGATTAATTTAAGCTGTAAGAACAGTTAGCAAGAAGCCTGCCACGGCCATACAGTTTGTAAGCAATATAAGTCTCTGTGTTTACTTGATCGGGTTTGAGCGGCTTGGGACTGGCGGATGAGAGAGATTTGTCCTGACTGTGGGCCAGGCAGGAAAACTCTAGCTACACTGGGGTAAAAACTGAGAGATCAGAGGAATAGAACAAGCCCAGCCGCAAGTTCTTACTGCAAGGAAATCTTCAGCCTAAGAGAGAGCTACTTCCTGTGTACTCACACCTATATACCTTTCTGTGCCCTGCCATCTTACTTCCTCTCCACCCAGCTACATCACTTTCTCTTTCCACCCAGCTCTATCATTTCCTGTCTGTAAGGCCTCCAGATCTCTATGGTTAACTAATGCTGGGATTAAAGGCATGTGCTACCATGCCTGGCTCTGTTTCCAGTGTGGACTTGAACTCACAGAGATCCAGATGAATCTCTGCTTCCCAAATTCTAGGATTAAAGGCGTGTGCTACCACTGCCTGGCCTCTGTGTTTAATGTAGTGGCTGGCTTTTTCCTCTGATCTCCAGGCAAGCTTTATTTGTTAGTGAACAAATAACATATCACCACAAGGGCCTGGTACAAGGAAGTCTGTTCATATGAGAATGCCCTTAAAGGGGATATTGTGTTTCTGGGCACCTCATGCTTCTTTTTTGATTTCTGGCTGAGATAAGGGAAACAGGCCTTTTCTACCACGTACTTTTATCCTGATGTGCCACAGGCCCAAACAGCATGGGGAGTAACCATAAAACCTCTTAAGCCACCAGTCAAGTTAAAATCAAAGTTTACCATTATTAAATTGATTACATCAGGGATCTGTTGAAGTAAGGAAATCTCATTAATATATGGGTATTAACAATGGCATGAAAGCGTTATGGGAGGGGCATAGGTGGTTTAATATTTACTATTTCTGGTTGGCAACTTAAAAATAGGGCAAAGTTTAATAAGGTGCATATTCCCTGATCAATTACACATTAGCTATTAGCAATTCTCCTAATAATAGAAATGTACGGAAGCACAACATTGCGTGTAGTTTTAAATTTTAATGTGTGTTTTTAGTAGTATAACGTTGGCAATAACTGAGATATCTGAAATACTAAGTGAATAATAGTAGATCCATGACAATAATACTATGTGACTAGTGATGAAGACTCTGCATATATTTATTTGTATATAAATATATTATTTACAAAGAAATATGTTAACATATAAATATGTTTATTTATAAAGAAATACATTAACAGTGGTTAAACGGAAAACTTTTGATTTTAAAATGTATGTTCAGTGTGGTCCCAGAAGACAACTTCATGTAGACAATGATTAACTTTGAGTTGTACGATTATGTCTGACTTTTTAAAAAATGAGTAAATTCAGTATTTTTTTATTCAAATAAAACAAGACTACAGAATTAAAGAGGACTTCTCATTGCCATTCTAGTTTTTTTTTTTCCAGCAAATCACACTCGTTCTTAACTCTTTCTGGATTTCTCGTAGTTTGTTTTAGCCTTTCTGATTCCTCTAAACAACATAATCTCATCCACTTGTTGGCCCTTAGGGGTCAGGGAGAAATTACTATGTATCAGAGACATGCTGTCCTCAATTCTTTTCCACACTAACAGTGTCTCCTTTGTCTTAGCTACCAAGTTCTCAGGGGAGTATTTTTAAATGATAGCTTTAATGCCAGTAAAGCTTCTTGTTCAGTATTTTCAACCTAAATAACTGTTCCTTCAATGTTCATGTATTTAATCTTTTGGATACACAATAAGGAATACTCCCAAATACCAAATCTTATGTGTAAATGTAGTTCCATGGGACTATACTTTTCTTACAGCTCATGTCAATGTAGTGATTGGATTAGATTTCGAGCATTTGAAGTTTCTCACAGGAATATTCTTCATGGTAACTTCATCTCTCTAGTCTGAGTAATGTAGTCAGCTTGGATTTTGTATAATCACATTCGAAGAGATTTTAGAGTGCAAAGAGATTTGAAGGTGATTTAAGAAAAGTCAGATAAATATAGGGACACAGGAGGTTTCCCATGTTTTATCTCAAATTACAGAGTGTTGGAATGATTTTAAAAGCATCCAAGTGCTTTTTGAAGGACTGCAACCTTCAGATATTTTCTCGATACCCAGATGCTTCTCTTCGAGTTTTGCAAGGTAAATGAAAATGTTGCTCTGTCTTTTCTTCCAGATCCACATTATTATTGGGGATGCTTATATCTTACACACTGTGATACTCAGGACCCATCTTAATTAGGAAGTAACTGGAGGCCAATTTACAAAAATTACCTTTAACTTCTATTATAGTTTAAATAATTTCACTAGATGGAGTCTTTCAATTGTTTACAACTTCATTTCCTTCACTGGGCCTTATTACTTGAGTTTCACAAATGAAATTCTTCTAATTGGGATATACTTTAAGTATCAAGCTCATTTAAGTCATGTCTGGAGTTACTTATCTTTATTGCTTGAACTTGGTGACAGTTATTGATTGCTTATAGCTATGTGGTATATAGGGTTTTAGTTTTCAAATTTATACTTACTTTTAGGACAAGCCAACATGGTTATACAGCTCATCTATTAAATATACACAGCAGGCTAGAAAGGAAATGACTCTCCTCAAACTTTAAATTGCTGAGCAGGTTTTTCAGTTGATAAAGATGTTTGCTACCAAGTCTGATGACCTAGATTCAGTCTCCAGGACCCATATGGTGGAAGGAGAGAACCAACTTCCGCAAGCTGTCCTCTGGCTTCCACATGTGTCCTGTGTTGTGTCTCTTACCATAAATGAATGAACAAATAAAAAGATAAATAAGCAAATAAGTGTGATAATTTAAAAACAATTTAATTATTGATGATGAGAAACATATTTGGTGAAAAAAATCCAGGCAAAAATCATTCTATACATCATATTACTGGGTATACAAAAGAAATCTCTTCATAATACAGTGGGAATATAAATGTTTATAGATCTTGAAATACAAACAGTCTTTCAGAAAGTCAGTATGGTATCTGTCAGCAAAGGAATAGTTCAATTTATGGGAAAGTGAAGGAACCTATTTCCAAGTTAATAACTAATACAAAAGCAATGATTTATGGCCTTTTTCAGAGCACATACCCATTGACAGGAATATACATGAGGATATGCATACATTTGTACCTGCCAGATGTTCAATGACTTGAAAGTAGGCAGTATGGAAATCTAAATGACTAGGTAAAATAAGACCATTTGAATGAGGAAAGATGAAAGGAGGAAAGGGTCAGATGGCATGGTCATGGTATATTTAATGGATATTACCTATAAGAGATTGTCTATCTTAAGGATCAATTGTACATGGTTTGCAAGAGATGGGGCTCATGAGAATACAATGAAAGTTCTTGAGTTAATGAGGACTGCAACCCTCTATTGTTTTCCTTGAGTATTACTTTCAATTTAAGAGAAACAAATCATTTTTAAAAACTAATTCTCTTCCTTGTTAGTGTCTGCAGGTGTACCTCTGCTGTGTTCTTGAAGTAGCATGGGTTTTCACCTCGATGAATAACCCAAGGTTCAGTTTCTAGCACATACAGTTGTAAATGAGAAGACGAAAGGCATAGTAATGGATTGGAACCATATTGTTGTCCATAAATTAGAAAAGGTTCTTGCTGTGCATTTGTGTATTGTGTTATTGAGTATTCCTGAAAGAGACTCATCATTTGCCATTATTATAGAAAGAGTTTTAATAGTTGTCTCTATTGACTCTAATCCTAGCTTAAAATAATGCAGGCATCAAAGCCATTTCAAACAAAGTGAATCAATAAAAAAGAATACAATGACAACAAAAACAAATAATGAATAGACAAGAATAGACAAACATAGTGTATATATAGTGTACCAGGCTTTTCTAGATGACATATATATATACACACACATATTAGTGTATCAGGCTCTTTTAGATGTTATGTATATATCTATTCCATTAGAATGTATGATGTCTAGTCATAACATTTCTATTTTATCGTATTTTCTTGATTAGAAACAAGCAGGAAAGCATGGCCTACAGAATCAGCTAAGCAGGGATCATAGGGGCTCATAGAGACTCAAATAAATGGTGATCACAGAGCCTGCACAGGTCTGCACTAGGTCCTTTGCAAATATGTTATGGTTGTTCAGCTTGAGTTTTTTGTGGGACTCCTAACAGTGGGAGTGGAGGTGTCTCTGACTCTTTTGCCTGCTCATGGGATCCTTTTCCTCCCACTGGGTTGCCTCATCCAGCCTTGATATGAGGGTTTGTGCCTGGTCTATTACATCTTGTTATGCTGTGTTCAGTTGCTACCCCTGGGAGGCCTGAAAGAAATAGAAGAGCAGTGGATCTGGTGGAGAGGGGAGGTAAAGTGCAGAATGGGAGGAGTGGGGGGGGAAGGATGTGGTCAGGATGTATTGTATGAGAGAAAAATAAATAAGAAGGAAAAAAAAGAAATAAGCATGGGTAGTCTAAGACTCTTATTGTATAGCTTGTAAATGAGCAACTAGATTGATGCTCATTTCAAATCAAGTTCTCAGATGTTTATCTTTTCTAATAGCCAAATATGATTCATGATCAATTTCCACCTTATTTTCTTTTAATCTCAAAAACATACTTACAAGTACCATTATGCAGACAGTACAGGCTATATTTAGAAATATATGCATGTATACACACACATATATACATGAAAGCAATTAATAAAAAAGGAGGCCATGAATATGATGGAGAGTGGGAAGGGGATATATGGGAGGGTTTAGAGGGAGGAAAGGGAAAGGAGAAATATGATTATATTATAATCTCAAAAAAAGCAGGCAAAGGTATCTGTCTTCCTGTCCCTTTTATGACCATATTGGGAACAAAGTTCTCTGTGATCTACCCCTCCATCTAGCTCACTTTTTTCACTTTTGTATTGCATTCACCTTCTTCAAACTTGTAATATTTTGCACATACACAATTTAATTACTCATTTCACTAATTTCTCCTTTTCTGGTTTATCCTCCTTTGCAAAAAATAAACAGAAACTCATATTTTGTATTTCAATTTCTTCTATAACATAACATGATCCAGTGCTGGTGCCAAGCTAATGTTCTGACATTTAGCATTTATCAAATATTTATTGGCATTTATTGACCAATCTTTCCCAACTGCCTCCTATTTACTGCCCATAGGAAAGGTTGTAATATAAGGGGATAGATAACTCAGTGTCAGTCTCTGGCCTGTTGTGGAATATTACTTTAATTAAGCAAAGATGTGTTACATTTATTTATGGTGCATTTGTTTAACGATGTAAAGATGTGTTGCTTTGATTAGTCTAATAAAAAGCTGAACAGCCAATAGCTAAGCAGTGGAGTGACAGGCAGAGAGATTAAGTAGGAGCAGGAATCTAGGCTGAAGAGAGAAGAAGAGAATGAGGGAGAAAGAGAGGAACATGCCTGAGATCAGGCAGTTGCAACCCAGCCAGCTAGCCATGAAGTGGGATATACAGAATGAAAGAAAAGTAAAAGCCTCCAAGGCAAAACCTAGATGAATAGAAACAGGTTAAATTAAGTTATAAGAGCTAGTGGGTCAAGCAGAAGATAAGGCTGAGCATTTATAACTAATATTCAGTCTCTGTGTCTTTATTTGGGAGCTGGTGGGTGGCCCCAAAAGAAAGCCTGCTATATTAGCCTCTAGGAATTTAGAATTTAGGCAGAAAAAAAAAGCACACGAGTTGGTAATTATTAGGCTAATGTTTTCCATGTACTAGAAGCAGCATGCACAAGTGCTGGGAGGTTTTGAGAGGGGGATAACAAGACAGAATATGGCTATAAGTCAGACTGAGAATCTGTGGATTAAAGCTGACCTTCACAAAGGAAGATATAATTTGAATAGGCACAGAAATGTCATTAATCCAAAGATAGCAACATACTGATTCAGGGGTCATGAATAGGTGCAAACCACAACTGCATAATTGACTATTTGGAAGAAGGAGTCAGTCTCCCAGATCCAACCTGACTCTGCTCCGGAAGAGGAAAAGAGGAAGACATATCACCCCACCCATCACAGAGGCTTGGTAACTAGGGAGCTCAGGGCAAGTGGAGTGGAGTGTAATAGCACATCTCTGTCTCTCCGACACTGTGGTTGTTTCTTGTGGAGGGAGACATCAAGTTCTATTTTGTCCTCATCCTGCCTCCCCTAAGCAAACACAGCCTTCCCTTCTCTTCTGTATTCTAACCTCTTTCCATAGAAGAGCTGGTCATGACTTTGGTAAACTAAGGATAAATTGATGTCCTAATTTTTTGTAAGAGGAGCAGAGCCCCAGAGTTAATTCATGAGTCATTGACACCTTTTCTTGTAAGCTAAAGTTACTGAATTGTGCAGAGTCAAAGTGAAGACAATTTTCTTAAGAACAAGGGTCCAGGAGTGTGGCGCTGTTGGTAGAATGCATGCCGAATATGCATAAATCTCTGTGCTTTATCCTAGGCACCAGATGGGGTAAAAAGAAATTTAATATTCAGTGTATGGAAGCATTCTTGGTGACCTATGGTTCACCACGATTTACAATAAAATTAAGGGCCTGCTAAAGGACTTTTGGTAGTGAACCAGTTGAGAATAGGCCAGAAAAGTGATGGTTAAGGTGTGGGCCACAGAGTTCTGGGGATATCTGAGATCCTTTCAGGTCATGTATAAGGTAAAAATGACTTTAAAATGATTATAATCTGGTATTTGCCTCTGTCCCTGAGCTGACTTTTGTAAGAACAGTGCAGAATCAATGGTACTCAAAGGACTGGCCTCTTGCCAGTGACAACAAGGTGAGCTGGTAGTTGTAGAATGTTAGCGCCCAACACTGGAAAAGCTAAGCCAGTGTGACATGGAACAGATCAGTTTTGTTCAGTCTTGTCGCCAAGACTGTACAAATGAGTGCCAAGCTGAGCTGGCCTAACTTACTTGCAGAAAACACATTTTTACTTGAAATGGTAACTGTGTTTATTCAGATTTCAATATTTGGTCACCATTTTACCAAAATAAGCGAAGTGATCCTGTTACTTTGGAATGAATAGTAGACAGTATTTATTGCAGGTAAAAAAAAAATTGACCTTTCAAGGGAAAAATTATCATTTTGGAAAACTTATTCAAACACTATGAGAATGATAGCTCCCCAAATTTTTCAAAAGATAGAGCTGGGGATGGAGAGTTGAATCAATGGTTAAGAGTGTTACTATTCTCACAGAAGACTCAAGTTCAGTTCTTTTAACTCTGGCTTCACAGGTTCCAATTCTCTTCTGCACATCAAGGGTTCTTGTTCACACAAATGAACATACTATCTCTCAATACACACACAAAAAATAAAATAGATCTTAAAAAAGAAGTTAGATCTAAGTTTTAAATATTGATTTGGGGTCCATCAAATAACCGTGGTGGTGATGTGAATGGTTAGTATTTACAACTTGACAAAATCTGGACTCACCTGGAAGACTGGCCTCTGGGCATGCCTCTGAGGAATTATCTTGAGTATGTTAATTGATGTGGGATGACTCATCTTACTTGGGCAGGACCATTTCCTGGCAGGAAATCCTGGACTATATTAATTGGAAAAAGCAAACTGAACATTGGCATGTGTGTATATTGCTCTCTTCTGTGATGATGGAACTGGTTGCTTCAAGTTTCTGCTGCCTTTGCTATATGCCGTAATGAACTGTACCTTCAGTTGGGAGCTTCTTCCTTAAGTTTTTTTATTGTGGAATTTTGTCACAGCAACAGGCAAAGACAGGAAGACAGATGGGTATGCCTGCTGCTCAGTCAGGGTGGTGCACTGAGACTTTAGAGCTGATGACTGTGGCCAGTGCACACTCACATAATATATAAAATCCTTGCTCACAAGCAGCACTTTACTGTTTTAAAATTTTTTTCCTTTTTTTGTTTTTTTTTGAGACAAGATTTCTCTGTGTAGCTTTGCGCCTTTCCTGGCACTCACTCTGTAGCCCAGGCTGGCCTAGAACTCACAGAGATCCGCCTGCCTCTGCCTCCCGAGTGCTGGGATTAAAGGCATGCACCACCACTGCCCAGCTCAAGCAGCACTTTGTGTTTACACTTTTCTATTCAGAAACACCCTATCACCTGACTTTTACAAAGACAAAGGAAGGCAGGAGGCTATGCATAATTACTGTTGTCAGTTTCCAGCTAAGGAGATTGAGATACATAAGTGTTTACAGGTGTGAAGGTGAGCAGGTCAGTGCATGGTCCAGATCACATTGTTTGTAGCTAAGAGCTTTTCCAGCCACAAATGCTTCTGAAAATGTGCTCACTTTCCTCTTACATATTCTTGCAATGCACAGGAAACCGTCTTTTTTTTTTTTTTTTTTTTTTTTTGCAGACACAGCATCTTACAGACTCATATTCCACCTGCTCCAGCTTCTCAGTTGCCTCATCAACTTATCATAAGCTGTTGCAGAATAACTGTTTCCCACTGCCCAGAAAATCACTTCCTTCAGGAAGTCACCCTGAGTGAACTTCAGCACTCCAATGTTTCTTACTTAATGGCCTACATATATTTTATAGCATATTCTTTTTTTACATTGTTCATATACTATTTTGTAATATTTTCTTATATATTTTTGTCTTTCCCCATCTTTAATGTAAATTTGACATATTAACTTTTACAAAAATCAATAAATTCATATTAAAGTGTTTATTTTGTAGAGTGGAATGAATGATCATTTATAATCCTAGATTATAGCCTTTTTATCTAATTTTAATTAAACAAGATGAACAAAATTGTGTTAAATCTTCCATATTTAATTTAGCTTATTTTCCCCCAATGCAAACTTGTTGGGCAATATTATTTTAAGGTGTGTTACTTTTGTTTATGTTGCATTTGTTTAATTCTGTGAAGCTGTGTTACTGTGCCTGTCTAAAATACCTGATGGTCTAATAAAGAACTGACCAATAGCAAGGCAGGAGAAAGGATAGACAGGGCTGGCAGGCAGAGAGAAGAAATAGAAGGAGAAATCTGCGAGGAGAGGAGAAGGAAGTAGCCAGAGAAGGAGGAGGACCCAGAGGCCAGCCACTCAGCTGCACAGCAAGCCACAGAGTAAGAAATAATGAAAGGTATACAGAAATAGAGAAAGATAAAAGCCCAAAGGCAAAAGCTAGATGGTATAATTTCATTAAAGCTGGCTAGCAACAAGCCAGGCTAAGGCTGGATATTTATAATGAAGAATAAGCCTCCGTGTGTGATGTATTTGAGAGCTGGGTGGCAGGACCCCCAAAATGCAAAAACAAACAACAATACATACTTCTGTATTTTGCTTTCTATAGTGGCATTCCTGAAGTTTTCAGTTATTCACTGAAGATTTTGTTTGGTCCACAAATGTATCATATAAATAATTTTGATTCTTCCATACTATACATTGTGTCCAACAGGAACTCAGAAGCTACTTGGAAGTTAAGGGGAAGATTGACCTGGAAAAGGTGACTCACACATTTTAGTCAGGTGAAGATGGCCAGAGAACAGATGTGCTCGGGGCGTAAGGGTTGCTTTGCTGAGAATGTAATTTTAACTACAGTAAAATAAAGTACTTGACAGATTTAATTGGGCTGACTGTTATCCCTTCATTAGGATGGCTGCCTTTGTTGAGCAAGCATTTTTACTTTTTTAAACCTGTTGGGATTACTTGGATAGGTGGGGGAGTATTCAAGTTAGTAAACAATTTAGATTTATCTAATTCTTATTCTGCTGCCAAAACATGACAATGACCTCATTTCAGAATATTATGTAAGCTATTCTTTAAAATTTGGACTAATTTTTTTTTTAAGTCTAGAGAGTAGGTTATACGTTCCATTTGTATCCAAGAAACTCTCCAGCAAGTTTTCTGTGTTATTTTCTAAGTTCATCTGGCTAGCATCTCCTTTATTGCAATAATACCATTGTACATAAGTACAGCTGGCCATTAATCTGGGGGTATTAGTCTTTCAAACATTTACTTCTCCATAGTATACACTAGATTTGCACTTGTCTGGATGACATTTAAGCAGTTTGCTTGGACAGAACACATCTCGAGCACAGCATGAGGATGTATTTACTAAGAGCTTTGATTCTGTAGTGCAGATGAAAAAAAAAAGCAAACTTCTTTCTCTCTTGAGATGTTTAGCTTTAGTTTAATTGATTTTTAAAATGTGTTAGCGTGATGGCAACACTTTAAAGTAAATGAACTTCTTATATTTTTTGCGTATAGTGGGTTACATTGGGGTTTGATATTCAAAGCTTTGAAATTGTGAATTACCAAAGAGGTGTTTTTTTTGACTTAGAGAATGAACAGCACCCTTGGATCAGATTTATAATTTATGTTGCTGAAGTTTGAACAGACATTAACTTGCTTCTGGGAAGGAGGCCTTTTACTTTGAGAGACTTGAACTTGATCAGCGTTTTCATAGGATACCATTAGAAACATATGTCTTGTTGTCTGGCTAATGTAACTTTATTGACTTAAAACGTAGAAAGAAATCAATAGTGTTTTGGAGAGACAGAGGAGATGGTGGAAGTTCCATTTGTGAATATGATGTGTGCTTCCTGCCTGAGTCACGGCTCTCAAGCCGTGGTCCTCGGACTGTCAGCATCAATCTGACCACTTACGGATGTGGTGTTGAGTATAAGAACTCCTTATAGAGAATAACATGACTTTCATAGAGTCTTTGTGAAGTATTTCACCTCATACTCTCTACCAACCAATACTTGGTGGAATCTTTGACCTTGAAGTAGACACAAAGTTTCCTCCCATCCTTCTGGGCAGCCTTCACTTCTGTCCTTGAGTGGAGAATAGCCAGTCACATAATTCTTTCATGCCAACTTCTCCTCTGAACAGTCACTTTTACTGTAATAAATTCAGATGTTGTATCTTTGGTGTTGTTTGCCTTTGGTGGACAGTTTTTGTCAAAAGTGCATTGTCCCTTCCTGGTGCAAGGTCTCATTTGCAAGTATATTTAGACTTCCTTTCCTTCTTCCTGACTTTCTGCATCTATTTCTTTTTGCCTTCACAATTATTTTACTTTCTTCAGATAACTTGAAGTATTCAGCATAGTGGAATTTTTGCCTCTGAAGAGGTGAAAAGAAAAATTGAATGGGCTATCATCATAATTGTTTAAAGCCTCATGTCTTGCATTTTTCTTTCTCTTATATATCTCATATTTAAATTTATGTATCTTGTATATATTCCTCTATGTATCTCTGTTATGTTATTTTTCCAAGAGGCTTGTTGTATACACAGACTTTATTTTAAGGAACCTTAGATCCCTTCTGCAAAATAGACAGTGCAAGCTAACTGTCAAGGACAGCATAGGAAAGGGCTGTTCAAGAGCCCAGTGAATAATAATCCATGAATCAGAGATGCATGGAAGGAAAATGAGATATCCAATTTTCATTTTCATGCCATGGTAATCTTTGTTTCCAGTCAAATAAGTAGTCACATATTTAATAGTGACACTCAACAAGTTTTGGTCACATGATGAAGTCCTTTCCGTGCACACTCTGAGAGCAGTACTGCACATGGATAGTGATAAGTGGATTTCAAAGCCTTTTATCTGGGGCATATTTAAGAGAGGATGAACTGGAGCCATGTCTCAGTCAGTCAAGCACTTCCCTGCAAGCACAATGACCTGAGTTCCACCCATAGAACCCATGTAAAACAAAGCTGGGCGTGGTGCTGCTCTGCACATATGATCCCAGATCTAGGGAGGCAGAGGCAGGCAGATACCTCAGGCTTGCTGCAGCAAATCTATCCTCCTTGGCTCATTCCAGACAAGTGAGAGATACCATCTCATTAAAATAGGCTCCAGAGCCTCAAGAATGACACCCAGAGTTTGTCCATACACACATGTTCCTATAGCATACAAACATACAAGAAGATAATGAAATTAAAATAGAGCTAAATATTTGCATCAAAACCAGAAACACATCAAGGGATTGGCAAGCATATTAGTTTCTCTGGAAAGTTTTAAGCCTTGATTCAACCTATTGATGAAAATTTGGTGAAAAGATACAGACAACTGGAGTCTTTGACCTTCTAAAATACTATCAAGTGAAACTACAGTAAGTAGAATGGGCCTGTTTGTATACAGCCTTTCACTGAGAACTTCCAGCTGAAGCTCCCAAGACAGCAAATGAATTCTGATTTTGTTGGTTATCATATCAAACAACAGCTCATCCTCTCTCCACCCAGTCTTTCTACCTTTTCTTTCCCGTCTCCTCCTCCTCCTCTCTCTCCCTTCCCCTCTCATCCCTAATTCCTCTCTCTCCCTCTTGCCTTCCTTTCCCCAGTCCCCCTTGCTCTCTCCATATCTATCATTTTCTAGGGAGGGTGGATATATTTCTCTACAAATTTTGAGAACGCCGACCAATCCCTACATAGCCAAATTTCATTGTTCTTCCCTCAAAGTCCCAACAGTCCTACCTCGTCTTTAGACTTTCTAAGTAGGAGTCAGATGCCAGCCAATCAGGCTCCTGAAACACAGAGTGCAAGTTTTAAGCAACAACTGGGGCCAGTGTCCCTGGTGAGAGAATACTCACTAATCAGTCCTGTCACTGAGTGAAAACTTTAGAGAAAAATGTCCCAGTTGTCTCTTTATCTACGAAATGGGAGAAACTATTGAGATAGTCACTGCTTCTGAGTATTTGGGAGTGACACTGTATGTTAGTGAAAGTCTGTGGGATGTTCTGTATGTCAAATGTGTTGCTGATTAGTCAATAATTAAAACACTGATTGGCCATTGGCTAGGCAGGAAGTGTAGGCGGGACAAGGAGGAGAATAAAGCTGGGAAGTGGAAGGCTGAGTCAGAGAGACACTGCCAGCCGCCAAGATGAGAAACAGCATGTGAAGATGCCGGTAAGCCACGAGCCATGTGGCAAGGTATAGATTTATAAAAATGGATTAATTTAAGCTGAAAGAACAGTTAGCAAGAAGCCTGCCATGGCCATACAGTTTGAAACCAATACAAGTCTCTGTGTTTACTTGGTCAGGTCTGACGGCTGTGGGACTGGCAGGTGAGAGAGATTTGCCCTGACTGTGGGCCAGGCAGGAAAACTCTACCTACAAATGGCGCCCAACGTGGTGGCAAGAGTTTCCACCTAAAAACCTGAGAAAAGATTCTAAAACGGAGCTAAAAACAGTTCCTAATTGTCTCTCTCAAATGAGCGGCAGCTGCTGGTTTGAGCTACTGGTGGGTTCCTAGCGTGCGTGCTCGACCTGCCTATGGCGGGAATGAGGCCTTTGCAAGTGGCACTTTGAGCTGCATAGTGGATTTAGCCTTTGCTGGTGCAGAGCAAAAGGGGAGGTTTCTGGGCTACACGCTGCTTGGCTAAAAGCATAGACCCCCGATAGCTCCCAGAGCTGGCGGTAAACCATGGCCATGTTGGGAAGCTGAGGTGGGTGGATCCAGCAGCCACAGCTGCTGCAGTTTAAGGCAATAGATTCACAATAAGACAGATTCAGATGTAATAGTTTACAATGTGTGTAAAAGATACGTAGGCTTGAAAGAGACAAAAAAGATGATATATAGAGTTATAGAAATAAATACATAGTTTTAAAAAATAAAGTCTTTAAAGAGACAGTAAAGGTAGTATAAAAAATAAGCCACATAAAAATGGATATTACACAGAGAATCTGCATTGTGTTGTCTTTGGGACTTTTAACTGCAGAAAAACATTTGATTGTAAAAGCTGTTGAGTTATGCCAAAATGTATATTTTAAAGGTGCCTTGACTTCAAAATTTGGATATAAGGATATGTTACTTTGGAAAGGAGACTCTGCTTTTGTTCCCACAGAAAGCCAAAGGCTATGGATTTGTTCCAGATTAAGATACATCAGGTTTGACCAGCCAAGACCCCCTGAAAGGTCTCCGATGACACCATGGCCCAGATGATCCAACATCCAGAATGGTTTGAAGGCAACTGGCTCAGACGATACACCCTCATGGACTTTTCCATGATCCTAAAATTTTCTTTGTATCCCCATAAGATACAGCGCCCCCCTCCAGCAGGAAGTAGTAAGAGAAGCTACGCCCAAATTCCCAAATTATATGTAATTTTACTTTGTTAAGGTTAAAACCTTCCTTTTTTTTTTTTTAAAAAAAAAGAGGGGAAGTGCTGTGGGATGTTCTGTATGTCAAATGTGTTGCTGATTAGTCAATAATTAAAACACTGATTGGCCATTGGCTAGGCAGGAAGTGTAGGCGGGACAAGGAGGAGAATAAAGCTGGGAAGTGGAAGGCTGAGTCAGAGAGACACTGCCAGCCGCCAAGATGAGAAACAGCATGTGAAGATGCCGGTAAGCCACGAGCCATGTGGCAAGGTATAGATTTATAAAAATGGATTAATTTAAGCTGAAAGAACAGTTAGCAAGAAGCCTGCCATGGCCATACAGTTTGAAACCAATACAAGTCTCTGTGTTTACTTGGTCAGGTCTGACGGCTGTGGGACTGGCAGGTGAGAGAGATTTGCCCTGACTGTGGGCCAGGCAGGAAAACTCTAGCTACAAAAGTCTATTCATCTTTGGTTGTGGAACAAGAATGCAAATGATAGCAAACCAGTCAGTATGACATCAGTGTGCGGATGAGGATGTTAAGAAGTAGTGGGAGGGCAGACAGGCAAAGAAATGGGAATCTGAAACCCTTCGCTGTGTTAAGCAAGAATGCTGGAGAAAGTCTTTAGCTGCCTGAACAAGACAATCATCTTTCAATATGTGGTTTTAAAGTCAGGGAAGTCAGCGGAAGAGGAATTTTTATATTCATTTACCTATAATGGAATTAAGGAAGGATTTACAGATCTCTGTGTTTGACTCTTGCTTCACAGAAAGTAGGTAACTTTTGAAATGCATGAATTTTGAATCCTGTGAGCCTAAGTGTAGTATCAAGAGTTGTAAAAGGATTTACTAGATAAATTATGAATTAAAAACATCCCATCAGAAGAAGACTGAATCGTGGTGCCTTGTCAATAGGGGCAGCGAAGGCTAATTAGGGGATAGGTGCATGGCATTCTCTACAAATTTTGAAAATGCTGACAAATCCCTAAATCACCATATCTCATTTATTCTTCCCTCAAAGCACCCAACAGCCCTACCTCTTCTTCGTTAGACTTTCTAGGTAGGAGTCAGATGCCAGCCCACCAGGCTTCCTAAACACAGAGTGCAAGTGTTAAGCAGCAATTGGGGCCATTGTCCTGGGTGAAATAATCCTCACTAATCAGTCCAGTCACTGAGTGCTTTGTTTTTAGTTTTTTATGTGTGCGCATTACTTCTCTAAGAACATTTTGAGTATTTATCAATGATCATTTTAAAATTCATGAAAAATCTGTGGATACAAACCTATTTACAAAAATATTAAAATGATGCAGGATCCTAAGGCAATACAAATCTATAATGTACTGCATTGTTCAAGGCAGTGTAGTCATGAATATCTTCAGAAAAGAGAAATAAATAGAACAATACCAAAAAGAAAGAAAAGACAAAAGTCCAATTACTTTTTCAAGAGTTTAAGTAGCACATATCAAATTTGCAGATGGCATTTATGCATTTATACATAGTTGTGACAATAACAATGAAAGAAGGAAGCCATGAAATGAGAGCACGTGGGGAGGACTAGGTGGAAGAAATTGGAGAGAGGAAAGGGAAGCGGGTAAAGAGATGCAAACAGCTGGCTAAGTTCTAGAATGTGTTAGCTGTGGGAACCTTGGCAAGTGGCCCACTCCTGTGAGGCAACAGCACAGTTGGCACTGTTGGGTGGTATTCTGTCAGACTGTAGTGCCCTCACCAGATGTGAGTGGTTTTGATAAACATGACAAGCCTAGTTTGGGAAATTTCTAGTTGCATGATCCATGACACTCCATCTTTGTTTATCTTCATTTTGTAGTTAGTCACCAAAATGTATAAGTTATATTTGTTTGTTTTTTCATTACTTTCTTCATTTGGAGAAAAAAAAACTTAAAAGAGTGAAAATTTGATGGCATCTATCTGTGTTGGTGCCTGCAATTTCCAGACTTGGAATTATGAGCTAAATTTTAAACGAAGTTTTTTTTTTCCTTGTAGCCTTTGACCTGGACTTGGTTTGCATTCCTTATTCTTAAAATGTAGCATCTGACTTTCACCATGCACCAGTAGGCTTCAATTAGATGGAAAAGGGCACAAGAATCCTTGATTGGGATCCCGATCTTTGTATACTGGAAAAATAAATCAGTTGTTCTCCCTTCTGATTCCCTCTTCAGATGCTTTTTAACCTTCTGTCTCTGGGGAATCGGTGCTGGTACAAGGTGAGCCTTCTTTTTCTGCCACTATTTGATTTACTCATTTTCCCTAAACCTAGGTCGAGGCTTGGGACTGGAGAGTCTGTTAGAAAAAACATGACATTGGCTTCTGAGTTTGTTGAGGTTTGTTCTAGAGAAAAATGCATTTCAAACAGCTTTCTGATCCTTAGGTACCCAGTCAATTCTCAGTTCTTTGCAGTTGGGAACATAATGCCATTGCATGCTAGTCCATTAAGCCAGGGCTCTGTCTTTTACACAATTCATATTTTAAACTTTGAAGAGGCTCACAACTGAGCTTTCACAAACAGTAGCTGTTTACTTTCCACTAAAATAATCACAGCAAATACCCCTCTGAGAATGTATATTTTCGGATGCCAGGTAATCAAAGCTTAGTTGTACTCAGGGGTTTTTTCAGAATCAAATGGAAAATAATTGCTTTAAAGTACCCACTTGTGAGGGTTTGTGCTCATCATTGTAATTGCCAGCAGCCACTGTCTTTCTGCCACAATAAATTCCCAATGATTCATTAGCTTCTATTGGGGGCATGAAATAGATCATCTTGTTAACATCAGCTTTGATTCTTAAAATATCTTTACCTGATTTCATACTAGAATTACAGTTTGCACATAAACTAAAATAATAAATGCCCCCTGCCCTACTTTAAGGAGTAGTACAGGTAGTTGGATAGGATAAAATTAAGACTCAGTCAGCCTTGCAGGATTTAGATATGAGTTCTCAGTGTGAGTATTTACTCTGGGAGCATATTTATGGCTTCCCCTTTGTCAAAGGAATTTAATTTCTTGACTATAAGCCTTTGCATGCAGAACACAGCAGTTGTCCATTAATCCCTAGGATGTGGTAGCAGGCTCTTCAGTCCTTCTTTCTAGTGCCAGAGGCATAGTATGATTGCTAAAAAAAAGAAAGAAAGAAAGAAGAAAAAACCTCCTTGGTGAAAATACATGTCAAGGACTTCCTAATTTGACTGCATATCCCCCAGATTAATGGAGGTACATCTCAAGTCTACTTTGTAGGGATTTTTGAGGAAAGGTATGCATACCTTTATTGATTTACTAATTTTTCAGCAGGTTGGGAAATACATCCAATCATCATCTTTGCTAAAAATGGCTTGCTAATTGACTGCTGGCATCTCTCACCTTACTGGGATTCTGCCAGATCACTTAGGAGTCACTTAGGACCTTCCTTTTATAAGGTCTATAAAATCTGATATCTAAGTCTCCTCCAAGCTGGTGCATTCCTACCATAGGGATGTGTGGATCATTGAGGACATGCCCAATGATGGTCACTTCATGATACCATCCCATTCTTATGCAATTTTAACTGTCTCAGTCAGTCACAGAGCCCATCCCCTAGCTTTTTGTATCTATTATTGTTGAAAATAAATAACAAATAAAAAACAAAAATGAAAACAGTGACTGCTTGTGTGTGTTCATGGAGGCTAAAAGTCAAACTCAGGTTCTGTCAACATTATTTTTTGAGACAAGTTCTTTCACTGGCCTGGAAATCATCAAGTAGGCTAGGCTTGCTGGCCAATGAGTCCCAGGGATCCACTTGTCTCTGCTGGCCCAGAGAGGGAATTACTATCATGGGGCACCATGCCTGGCCTTTACGTGGGTATTGTAGATTGAAGTCAGGTTCTCATGTTTACACTGCTAGCATTTTTACCTACTGAGCTATTTCATCAGTCTTTGTGGGTTAAAAAAACATATTCAAATAATATTTACTAAAAGACAAATAAAGCAACTGAGAGGCCATTACTTTCATCCCATTGAAACAAAACATAGAAGACCTCAAGAAAAACAAAATTCTGTGAAAGGCTACCAAGAGTTCAAAGAGGTAATTCCAGGCTAAGAATGGCCTGTGTGTCCACTAAGGATGAAGCAAGCTGGCAGCAAACAGGCTTTGGCTTGGACCAAAGACTATGAAACAACACTAACCCAGACCTTAGCAAATTAACATCAAGTGACCAAACAGTAGGAAAACAGAACAGGTAAGTCATGGGCTCTTAGCTATCACTGTGAGCAGGGAGCTCACAGCAAAGCCAGCCTACCCTTTACCATGCGAAACCATCTCTTCTCCAGGCTGCAGGAGCACCCTACATCCAGCAGAGCACCAATGATGTGGAAAAGTACACTGGAGGGGGAAAGAAGCATTCCTTCAAAACTAAAGGACAAAACAAAACGAACAAACAGAACCCTGGAAAAAAGAAAAAAGAAAGAACCAGCCAAGTAACAACAGCAGCAACAACAAAACAGTGGGTATTTCTGACTGGAAGTTTGGGGAACAGTAACCTAGTTTCTGGGCTAAGTGAGGAAAAATAACAAAATGCCTAATTTTTCAATGCTGAGTCATTTCTTGGAGAAATAATCAAATAAAAGCGATCCATCAGAGTCTTTCAGAGTTAAACCAGGGCAATTTTCAGCTGTTTGGATGAATAACCTTGATTCTTATTAATATCAGCCACATCTGCCCTGTGGTGGAGGATCTAAATGTATTGTCATGCAAATTTTATTTGGTAGAAAGCTTGCCATGGAAATTCTGAAAAACTGCAATTTTAAATAGTTTTTAAAGCTAGCTCTCAATAATCATGGGGGTACAACAGATTCTGCTGTGATGGTTTGACCTAACAAAGTTTTGTTAATGTAGGTAAGGATGGTGGGAGAGATTAAATATTTGATCATATGCAATATCAGTCACTCTACCATTAAAACATCAAAAAGAACTTTGCACAAAGGTGAGTTGTCATGGAGATATAGGGCGACCTTCTGTGATTCCCATGCAAAGTGGATGTGTGTCAAGTTTGGAAGAGGCTTGTGCTTATAGTGAAGTTCCTATGAATGTTTGATTTCTGATGATTGGTTGGAGTCATAAGCAAAATTGACTTCGCAAGTATGCTATGCAAGTTCCCCGTCTCCATCTTCTGAGCCGAGTGTGGAGTGTGGCATTTATTTTTACTTTGCCTCTGTGTAGCAGCACATCATGGAGGCACCTGATGACTTTGTGATGATGGAGCTGAGTGATTAGGATCAGTTATGGTTTGAATTGGAAAATTTCCCTGCAGGCTCCTGTTCTGAATGCTTGTTCCTTCCTCAGCTGTGGAGCTATTTCCGGAGGCTGTGGGATCTTTAGGAGATGGAGCATGGCAGGTGGACATCATCACTGGGGTAGGCCTTTGTAGGCTGTAGTCTGATCCTGGTTGTGGGTGATCCCTCTTGCTCCATGAAGAACTTCTGCCATGATGTGAAGAACTTCATTCAGGTGATTCCACTATGAACTCTGCCCTACTTTCTCATGATGATGGACTGAGACCTCTGAAGCCATGAGCCAAAATAAATGGTTCTTTCCTTAGGTTGTTGCTGTCAGGTATGTGATCAAAATGACATGAAGGTCAAATGTGATTCAAGTTCATCCCAGCCATTTATCCTCACTCCCAATCCTGCTCCTGCTTTGACACATCTCCAAACTCTATGAAATTAGTTCTCTCTAAGCTGTAAAGAACCCAAATGACTAATGTATCTTTGAATTTGGGGTGATACATTTGGAGTGTCTAGAGAATAGCCCACATATTACTAGAGGGAGCTACCAAAAAAAAACCTGAGAAGGGAAATCTCTGAGTCTTAACTTTTAGTTAAAGTGAGAATTTGAAACAGAAAACTTTTGGGATTCAGAAAAAAAATTAAACTCAAATGGGTGATTTACTGAAAGTACAAAATTTAGTGTCCCTCCGTTAGGTTGTGTTTTACAATCAATAGCATTGATTAGTTGCTGATGAATAATAACTGTAATCCAGATGATAGTACCTGTACCACAAAAATAGCAAAAAAAATAATCATCATCATCATCTTCATCATCTCAAGTTGTAGAACGTCTGGAACCTACTTGGGAGAAAGTGATGGGGCACTATTTCAACCCGTAGGTACCAAATAGTTGCAGAGAAAGTAGGTGCTCTAGCAACTGGTGGTTATTTACTACTCAACACCAGAGGATTTGAATTGTTCTTGTAGATTTTAAAAAATGAAGTCTGCATCAGTTGTACCATATGGAACAATACAACCACTAGTGAGTGAGCTCAAAAGAATCAGACTGGAGAATTTCTAGAATATCCATCAGCCGTATATTCCATGTGTGTGTTTTCCCTATGTGTGGTCAACAGCCATGAACAAATAAAACACCTCTAAATGCATTGCATAGAGCCTTCTCAAATTTCAGAGGATAAAATTCTAAGTGAAAGGAACACACTGTATTATACTTTAATGGGTGATGCTTTTTATTTTGATTGATATATAAAATAATGAGGTTCCCTGCAATCCATAGTACCAGATTCAAGGACATCTGATTTATTTGTCCAACAATTCTGTAAGAAATGGTCTTTATTTTAAGGTTTCAGACTAGAAAAAATTAGTGACTTTATGCACCATGCCTGACATCTAATTGACAAAGACAATAACTCACAGGAGAACAAGTTAATGCAAGGTTTACTAGCTCCAGCAAGAAGCACCGACATTCATGCTGGTAGAAGGATTGCCTTGGAGTTTTAGTTAGCAGGTCCTCACTACACCCATTCTGCATGTGACACAGTGTACAGAGTTGTTAAGGTTGCCTGGAGACTCATTTGAGCCTTACTCACGCCGTAGTTGGCCTGTTGAGAAAAATAGGCCATTCCCAATTGTTCTCTAACCTCACCATCTCTTTCTCTCTTTAAGGGAAGGACACAGTTATTTATAGACCCTATTAATTTAGCTTAAATGATTCTAGCTACTGGCTATGTGTAATCAGCTTTTCCTCCTTTCTGCTTAGAATTGGCTGAAGACACATTGGATAAGAGATTATAAAAATATATCATTTAAGAGCATCCATAACTGTCTCTAATGTCATCATGCAAGTTCAGTACCAGATCACATGAAAAATAGGCTGACTCCCTCCTCTGGGGTGGGAGATTAGATTGATCACTGGTGCTTAAAATATGTGGAGAGAGAAATGCTCTTAACTGAGAAGAGCCCCCTAATGTCACATTGAATGGAATCAGAGTGTCCTCTCCTGTATTTTCAACCACATGTAGCTAATTCACAGTAGGCAATCTTTAAAAAGGATTCCAGAGAGATGCCCACCAGAGATTAGGGAAAGGATTATTTGTGGACGCCACTGGAGGATTTAGTCTCTCCCTGGGTAACTAGCCTTCTGGTTAATGAAGTGTCCATCCTGTGATTTAATGGGCCGGGCTGTTCTATAATAGCAATGGGAGGTTGTTGGCTGCATCACCCTAAAGAGACAGTAGATGGAAAGAATTTGGGGCACTGTAGCAAAATTTCCTCTTTGACAGTGGGGTTAACCCAGAGCTCCTTTGTCATTAACCTGGTCGGCCCCTGGGACCATGCTTGGGGTGGACTCAACCTCACGGTGGCTAAAAACATACTGTGATGGCTCCTTTCTCGGCCTCTACTGGGGGGAAAGGGGGGAGGCTGATTTAGCCATTTTTTTTAAATTTCAAAATAGATTAATAAATAGCACAAAGCGTTTTTTTTTTTGTTTTTTTTTTTTTGTTTTTTTTTTTTTTTGTGTGTGTGTGTGTGTGTGTGTGCGTGTGTGTGTGTGTGTAGGTCATGAATGTAGAGAGGGGACCATGAGAGGGGAAGAAGTGATTTTAAAAGGTGCAAGGAGTAATAAAAGAAAAGTAAAGGTGATAGTAGTCATGTGACATGGAAGAGAGGCTATTGGGTATGGCAGGGTAGGGGGCATCAGGAGAGAAGGGTCAACAGAAACACAGTGTGGAAGGAAATGCAATAACCTTGCATGCTAATTTCCAGAACTAGAACCAGGAAAACAGAATGTCACCCTCAAGAGCTTTCACGTTTTCACTCATGGGCTTCAGTGGAGCTCGAAGAAAATGGGACATTGGTCTGACTTGTAGGTGTAAGTGGCTTCATTTCTGCAGTTATGGGAATGGTCAACACTGGTTCTGCCTGTGGTGACTTGGCACTAGTCTGTGTCAGGTGTTGTTCTGAGCACCAAGATCACCAAATCCTTCCTCAGTCATGGTTTATGTTGAAGCTCAAAGCCTAAGATTTACTTACTTTATATTCTTATATACACTTGTCATTTTTTTCAGAATTCTGTTTTAATTTTGGGGCAATTTATCACCATAAACATTTTTTATTTATAATTTGATTTAATATTACATATCAGCTATGGATTCCCCTGTCCTCCCCCCCTGCCCACCCCCTAGTCCATCCCCAATTCCGATTTCCTCCAGGGCAAGGACTTCCCTGGGGATTCAGCTCAACCTAGTAGATTCATTCCGGGCAGGTTCAGTCCCCTCCTCCCTTCATCCAGACTGAGCAAAGTGTCCCTGAATAGGCCCCAGGTTCCAAACAGCCAGCTCATGCACTAAGGACAGGTCCTGGTCCCACTGCCTGGGTGCCTCCCAAACAGTTCAAGCTGATCAACTGTCTCACTTATCCAGAGGGCCTGATCCAGTTGGGGGCTTCTCAGCTATTGGTTCATAGTTCATGTGTTTCCACTAGTTTGGCTATTTGTCCCTGTGCTTTTTCCAATCTTGGTCTCAACAATTCTCACTCATACAATCCCTCCTCTTTCTCGCCGATTGGACTCCTGGAACTCCACCTGGGGTCTGGCCATGGATCTCTGCATCTGCTTCCATCAGTCATTGATGGAGATTTCTAGCACAACAGTTAGGGTGCATAAACTTTTTTTTTTAATCTATGGGGTTTTGTTTTTAGCTTAAATATAAAAACAAAGTTGTACATATTAAGAAAGTACCATTGTGCCGGGGCGGTGGTGGCGCATGCCTTTAATCCCAGCACTCGGGAGGCAGAGCCAGGCGGATCTCTGTGAGTTCGAGGCCAGCCTGGGCTACCAAGTGAGTTCCAGGAAAGGCGCAAAGCTACACAGAGAAACCCTGTCTCGAAAAACCAAAAAAAAAAAAAAAAAAAAAAAGAAAGTACCATTGTGATGTTTTTATATATGTATATTATGTAACGTTTAAATTGGGTTGACTGTAACTCATTTTCAAATGTGTTCCTGTTAATTATTAACCCATAAAATTATGACTGCTGCTCTAGTTACTAAATATAAAACATTAGTTGCACATGCCTCTTTGCATTTAATAATCACCATTGACTTTATGCCTTCATTTTGGCTGTTGTGAAGAGTCACTTCTGTACTGTGAGATGGAGACAGGGCATCTGGCATGCAGCAAGTGAGTCTTGACAAACGAAGATTCTTTAGTGGATTTCCTTAGCAATTACTTTTTCAGCATTCACATTTTATTTGAAATATATTGATTGATCTGTTTGCCTTAGCTTGTGGCTGGGTCTTTCAGTATTAAAGTCCTCAGGCTCTCTTTTAATAAACTTCCATTGGCTACTATATATTACCATATGTTACATATAGCAAACGATGACGCTACACACTTGCTTTCATGCTGATGTGGCACCAGTCACGACAAGGTGATGACTGCAATGTGGGCTCAGATATAGTTCGTACTTGTACATTCAATATAATGGTGAAAAATGGCTTAGCAACTCTAGTCTGAATAATGTCAATTGAGAACTATTGAAGACCACCCACTCTGAACACGTAGGTACATTGTAAAAGAGAATACTTGGCTTCCCACAATTGTAACGTAGAGAAACTGAGCACAAGGAGCATGTATTCAACATGTGGAGAAGTATACAAGTAATTTGTCAGACTGCTGTAAAGAACTAAGTATGCAAATCATAAATTTTAAGCAAGTTAATGATGAGACTTTGGTACGGACAGTAGTGATTTATATGAAAGAGTGTTTCAGATAAATTTATTGTAAGGATCCTTTGCTGCCAACTAAGCCACGTGTTCCAACCTGGAGAGCAAATGTGCTTGCATGTAATAACTGCTATGGTTATCAGTGTAAATACCACCTTCAGTTCTTTTCAGCAATTTAGTAATTTGCTGTGTATCTCAACAGCGAAACTTGATTTATTTACAGTGGTTCCTTTCACTTCCCTCTCAGTTTTGCTATTTTTCAATGTTGGAAATGGATGTGGAACATAAAAATGTTTAGAGTTGCCTGACAACTCCCCAGGAAACTTTTAAAAGCCATTAATTTAGAAGCAATTTTGCTCCTATATTTCGTTTCTCAATTGATTGTGATGAAAATAATTGTCCTATCCAAAGGGAGAATCATGACTTCAGGCAATCCATAAGCATCAGATTCTTTGGAAACAGCTTTATTTTTGTTAAATACCCCCAGTTACAAAGAAAAATGGGATTAAATCTTGTCAGCATGGCATGATGACAGAACTCCTTCACAGCAATAAGTCAAGTGACAAGGAATGCCCCATATGCAAAAGTAAGAGGAAAAGGTTTTGTCTTGCTAACTTGATTAGATTTAGTAATGCACAGGAGTAAGGCATGCCTCTAGGTGTGTCCGTACAGTCATCTCCAGAGAGGATTGACTAGGCCTGAAAACACAAACTGGATACAGGTGGCATCATTTTAGAGGCTGAGGATCCTGGGTAGGAACAAAAGAGGAAAGTAGGGAAAACTTTAAGCGCAGGTATGTTTTCTGTCATCTTCCTGGCCACTATGAGGTGAGCAATTTCTGCCACAGGCTCCTGCTGCCTAGATGTTCTGTCTCAGGTCAAGACCAAAGTAATGGGGCTGGTTAACCACAGAACCTGTGACATTGTGAGTCCAAACAGGTTTTCCCTCTAAAATCGCTCCTCTCAGATGTTTGTTACAGAGATGAGAAACTGATGATCACCCTCCCTGTTTAATCAGGTAAGGCTGTCCTTATCATCTACCCTCGAGTTTATTAAGTACTGAATAAAAACATCCAAACACCCAGGATTTGGGTGTCAAAAATCTATGGCACTTAATATTTTTGTATTTTAATGTGTAATTTTAAAATAAAGGAACTGGAGAGTCCTTGAGAGGTGTAGAAAATAACTTGCATAAGCCAGCTACAGTATACTTCATGAGTGCCTGATAGTAAGGGGGTAATATTTATACCCATATGTAGATAAAACTTGTATGCATTTTCTGTACATCATTAAAAGAAAAATAAACCCAGTGGTTTCTGTCTCTGTGTAGCTTTCAAAGCTAATGAGTTACCAAAGGCAGCATTATAGTTAATGATATTTCATAAGTTTTTAATCATGTAATATGTTATGTGAGACTCTATTCAAAGTAATAATAAAAGTCTGAGCATTTTACATAAGTTTAACTGAACAAAACATTGTAGCTATGTCATTCTCATTAAGTCATATAATAAGTTGGTACGCATAGTTTTTAGTAATGTGTTTCCAAAGTATGGCTCTTTTGGTCTGTACATCTGGCTTGCAGTTGCTTTTGTTGTGTTTTTCAGTAAATGTGTATCAGCTGTGTACACTGAAAACAAGTCAGTGGGAGCTAAACAACTGAACAGCTCTTGTGGCATAGACATCAACTGCAATTGAGTTTCCTACAGGAAATTAAATCTGCCTCAAAATATCTCAGAATAAGAATTCAGTCACCATCCAGTTATGTAAGTGAACATGACCCTCCTCCCCACCTAAAACTTGTGTTTTCCATACTTCTTTGTAGAAGGCTTTATTGAAAGTGGGATGGTGCCATGTGAACATGATGCACTTAATTCCTTAATTATGACCTTTATTCTCTGCAGTTATTTTTAAAGATTTATTTATTTTTATTTTATATATACAAGTGTTTTGTTTGCATGTATGTATGTGTACCATGTGCATGTGTCTGCAAAAGCCTGAGGAGGACATCAAATCCCTTGAAACTGGAGTTATAGACATTTGTGAACTAGCACATGGGTGCTGGGAAATGAACCCATGTTCTCTGCAAGAGTAAGAAGTGCTCTTAACTGCACAACCATCTCTCCAGCCCCATTCCTTTAATTCTTTCACTTCTTTGGTGCATGACCAGAGATCCTGGCCTTTGACTTGAAGGTGGAAAGATCAGCATTTGGAGTTTAAATTTTGGGGAGGGAAGTTAGAGAGCATTTTGTGTGAGGGGCATATATAGTCAGATAGGTTTACAAAATTAACTCCTCTGGTAATTACTTTATTTATACTTTCCCTTTTATCTTTTACTAGTGGGCTTGATATTTAGTTAGATTCATGAATGGACATATGGAAACTATTTCCCAGCTCCCCCTGAAACACTGAAATGATGCATAAGTAGAGCTCACAGATGTCTGAGTTATGCATTTAATCTCTGGGTCAAGTTCTTTGTGCTGAACTTTCTCTTTCCTCCAATGGGCCTAGAATGTGGTCTTGAACTGTTTGTAACCACATAGTTGAGAGAAATACTCCAGAAGATAGAGAAACTGTAGTGGGTAGCTGTTCTAGCTTTGACCTGGAAGTACTACCCTCATTGAGGCTTCTGGTAACTGTCACGCCTACAAGGCGGGGCAGAGAGAGGAGCCCTTAAGACCCGAGATCCAGATGTGTGGGCTCTCTTGGTTCCTGGATCCTGGACGCTGGTTGTAGACAGAGCTGAGTTCTTCACAGAACACTGCTGGATTGTGCTACACCTTTCCCAGACCCTGTAACCTACCCCTTCACTTGTAAGTTACCCCACAAAATAAACCTCCCTTTTAACTATGTGGAGTTGCCTTAATACTTCAACCAATAAGAAACAGCTTGGGTGTCACTTGGATTCTTAAATGACTCTGAGTAGCATAGTTGAACCCATTGGTTCTAGATGACTTGCTCTGTTATTAGCCATACCTGTTCAATAACTTTGGCTATTACATAATGTAAGTCCTCTATGAATGCACAATATTTCACCATTTCGAAAACTGTTCCAGATCGTCTTATTTCACTTTACTACTCTGGAAAAGTGATTACCTGTCATGGAGCTTAACCCCTATCTTAGACTCTGAGATGCCATGATGAATGACATATTCATTGAAGATAAGATTTAACCGAGAATAGATGGCTACCTTTTAGGATGAGAGGTTAGGGACTTGAATTTTGAGAGAGGAGATTGTCTTTAACAATAGAACAGCTCTTTTCTTGAATTCTATGGTTCCCATTGTTCTCCATGCAGCATACAACAGCTGCAGCATCTGGAAATGAGTAAGAATTGCAAAATTCTCCTCCTCTTCCTCCAGCGGAACCCACCGGATCAGAAGGATGGGGTTCAGCAGCCTGTGGTTTACCAGGCCCTTCTCATGACCCTGCTGCATCTTTTAGGCTTTTGAGGGTCACCATCTTGATTTTCACCACAGCTCTGAAAGTTATTCATGGAAGTCTGTGAGAAACATGCTTGCTGACAGAACTTTTCAAGGGCCAGGGAAATTTGCCTGTGGTAACACAGGTGGTCAGTGGTGGGCTCTAGGTGAGAATCCATGTTCTGATGGAAATCTGTACCAGGCTCTCTTCCTTTTTCAAACTCTCCTTGGAGAGATTTGGGACTTACTTCATTGGTATCTCTATTTGTGGGAGAAAGGGAGAAATTTTGTTATGTTAAAAAGTGTGTGTGTACCACAGTGTAGGGGGTATAGGTCAGAGTTTAGTCTGCAGGAGTTGCTTCTCTCCATCCACCAGACATGTCTCTGGGATAGGGCTGCTGTTGTGGGCTCAGTGGCCGGCACCTTTATTGCTGAGCCACCTCACTGACTAAAGATTTCAGATGACAAATAGAAGGTGCAATGGTTGTTGGCTTCTGAAAATAGAGAAAATATGATACTATTTTACTGCAATTATTTCCCTTTGGGAACTTAATTGATTAGGTGTGTTTCACAATGACCCAACACTATATAAAAGTTGGCTTGGGGGCCTTTCTACGCAAATCAATTTTTTTTTTTTTCCAATGGAAAGGTGATCTCAGCTGTGTAAATGCCCAGGAGGCTCTTTCTGTACAGATTTCCTTTGCCATAGTGATTGAGCTATTGCCCTCAATATCTTCCTAACTGGTTGATCTCCAGGTGGCAACCATTCAGAAATTATATGTATATAAAAAAAAAATCTCTGCTGTCTCAAGCAGTGGTTAAAAACCAAAACCAAAACAAAACACAACAAAAAATCCTCACTGTTTTTTTGCTGAGATAGGCATGTCAGGCACTTCTGAAAGCTGGTCTCTCATCATGATCTGTGTGTGTAACAAAAACACAATGCGCATCACTTCTTACTATTTATAGTGAGACTACACCCTGAAGACTACCATGTAATCCATTGTCAAACCCACTGAAGTGATACTAAAGTGATTATTTTCTCTATTTCTTGATAGTTCCCTTTTATGATATGTATTCTGTCTCTCTTTGTGTGTGTGTGTGTGTGTGTGTGTGTGTGTGTTTGTACATGTGTAGAGGTGAGAGAATAACTCGTGGGAGTTGAGGCTCTCATTCTACAACGTGATTCCCAGGGGTCAAGCTCAGGTCGTCAGGCTTGGTGGCTTGTGCTCTACTCACTGAGCTAGCTCACCTTCCTTAAAAATAGTAGAAACCAAGAAAACTGTGCACAATATGAGTACCTCAGTCAATATGATAAATAATATTTTAATTGTTTCATTTCTTTTCATTATATCTTTTGTTTGTGTAGATAGCAATGATTATGCTAAACTTCCAGAGGTAATATAGTAATATAGAAACATTATGTTGAAGTAGAAACAGATTTAATTATCTGAAGAGATAGATGGTCGAATTCCAGGAGTAAATATAAATCCTATTATGCAAGCCACATATCACTTCTATGGCAAGAATATACACATGGAGGCCAAATATAAGACAATCAAATGGTATTAACAGCTGGGGCTTTAGTCCCAAACTGTGATATGTACAGTGATTTTGATAAATTGTTGAGTGAGTGCATTAATCCAGGTTAGAAGACCTACCAGTAGTTTCAAAATATATGAGGATTTTAGAGTTGTCTCCATCCTAAGGGTACTTGGGAGTTTCCTGATTCAATGGGAGAGTGAGCCAGTCACTGAGAGGTGAGATTTCCCTTAAAGTCTGGGCAGACTGCCTTCAAGAGGAGCCATCTATACAGAGTGTGACTTTAAAGAAAGCCAGTCATGGAGAAAGAATAAAATTGGCTAGGCTCCTTGCAGACATAGCTCTATACTCAGGCACATATACCCAACAAAATGTTCTTTTACTTGAACATGACCTGTTCTTGGAAGGGGGCTAAGGATGCCATGTGGGGTGAAAACTCTATCCATGCTTTCTTGATAACAAAATATCAGGCCTATTCAGAAAACTCAATGACAAAAGTATCAACCAGTTTGACTTGGACCAACAGTGACAGGGGCCCAGGTGGAAGGTGGCCAAGAGATGGAAATATAAAGAGGATAGAAGATAGAGAAGATACAGATGTTTGGGATTGGGAGGTCTTGCACAAGCTATGGCTCATGCAAACAGGTTTATTAAGAAGCACAACATCTTATATACTATTTCCAGGTGAGAAATGGGATGAAGTCAGCAAGAGGACAGTCAGTCAGGCAGTGTTGCACAAAGGGAACACAGGGTATTTCAAGAGCATTACAGGCCAAGCACATAGCTGCCTTGAGACTGATAACCATAGCTCTGCACAGTGGCAAGAGTTGGGTTCTCAGGATCCAAAGCACCCCAAAAGACCCAGTTGCAGGCCATTATTGGCTCTGCCAAGCATATTCCTGGTTTTGAGAAGGAGCTATGTTCCTTCTCCAAATACCAGGGCTTTATGAAAAGCCTCAGTAGAACTGGCCCTCAATACCAAGCTTATTGGTATCTTGAAAACAAGTTACCTGATGAATAGAATTTTTGTTTTACCTTTGTACTTATCTTAGCATCCTGAAAACATTCATTTACTCATTTAGCAAATCTTTGTCTTCAGGATCAATAACTAAGGCATGGTTCTAGACCATGCCAAGCTCCCTTGTCCTTTGAGAGACACTGTGCATTAGGTAGAAATTGAATGAAGCATTTGTTGATTGTCATGAAAGCATGGAGAAATCCAGACTTGTCTTAGCTGCAGGAAAGATGCCCCCAGACTTGGTCCTCTGAAAGGGTGAATTGAATAAGTACTGAGGACTCTAGCATTTCCAAGATGCTTTTTTTTTAAAAAAACCTTTGTTCTTTGTTTTCCAAACCTGACCTTTTGTTAATGATATTTTACTGCAACCCAGATTCATGTTGCATCAAATGTTATGTTATTTTTAATCCCATAGAACTTTCCTGGTAATTTTGTAGTGGTTTGTTAGAATTTTAAATACACCAGAAAATGGTCTTTAAAAAAACACTTGAAAGAATTTAAAAGAGAGAAAAAATATTGACCTTTATAATAAATTGATACTGTTATAAAAATATACCCTAGGGAACACTGCAAATGGTCCATTTAGAGTTGGACACTAGAGAAATAAGCTCTTTAATGTATCTCATAAATATATTTCAGATGCCTTTCAAATGGTGAGAAAGCAGTCCAGGGCATTTTTTTCATCCATAATAATTATATTTTTCATCACTTCTATCTGTCTGGTATAATTTGTACATGACATTTAGGCTGGACATTTCCATTTCCCATTGCTAAATACAGGAGCATTTGCAATGTCAACCAGACCTTATTTATTGTAAATCATGTTGATCCTAGTACTGTCCCACACAGATAGGATTTGTAAGAGAGTCTTGATACCTCTTGGAAACTGGTCAAATGGAGCTTGACAAATAGGTGGCCATGGTGATTGCCATTTTAGCACAGAAATAATATGTAGTCTTTTTGAATATGTATTAAAAGTCATGGTTTGAGATTAAAGTGAGTTTACTGTGGGTTTGGTTGGGGACAGCTAAGTTCCTGGAAGGTGTTTTTTACTGCAGTATCTAAAGGACTCTCTTCTGGTGCTCCTCCTCAAAATTTACATTTTGTAATTTATCCTACTCGGCTTGCTCCTTTTCATTAAAAATCTTCATTAGCATTAACACTAACAACCATATGATAGAGTCTATACTAGGGTTTTTTGAGATTTCTTCTGCCAATGGAATTAATCCAAAAATCTTTACTTTAGCCTCAGGGAAACTTTTTAAAAAAAGGGCAAAATGTAGCCACTTCCTTCACCAAAATATCACAAGAATGATCTCTAGGTAACATACCAAAATTCTTCTCCTCTGAAACCTCTTGAGCTAGCACCCAACAGTTCAAATCATTATCAGCACCATTGTCTTCCATGCTCCTACTAGTATGGCCCATTAAGCAGTGCATAAAGCATTCCACTGCTTTTCTAACCCAAAGTATCAAAGCCCATATTACTCCCAATGAAAACATAGTCAGGCCTATCACAGCAATACCCCAGTACCTTGTACCAACTTCTGTCTTAGTTAGGTTTCTATTCCTGTGAAAAGACACTATGACCACTGCAACTCTTATAAAGGAAAACATTTAATTGGGGTAGCTCAATTATAGTTTCAGAGGTTCAGTCCATTATCATCATGGTGGGGAGCATGGTGGCGTGCAGGCAGGCACAGTACTGGAAAGTAGCTGAGAGTCCTACATCTTGCAGGCAATAGGAAGTGGTCTGAGACACCAATCAGTATCCTGAGCATAGGAACCTTCAAAGTCTGCCCCATAGTGACACATTTCCTCCAGTAAGGCCATACTATTCCAACAAAGCCATACCTCCTGCTAGTGCCACTCCCTATGAGATTTTGGGGGCCAATTACATTCAAACTACCACACTTATGTTGGTATGTGTTTTTATCCTTGGGGTTGGTGATTACATGCCCTTGGTACCCAATTCTGCCGTTGTCTGAAAAAGCCTCTACTTTCCCCTACCAGAGCTACAACACATCATGTTGGTAGATAGAGACCACACACTAACATGCTGTATAGCTCTGATTTACTGTATCAGTGATGCTGGTGAGCAGAGTAGAGGAAGATGTGTATCTGGCATTTCCTTTGTCTGTTGTCTCCCATGAATGTGCTGATGGTACTTTCTCTACAACAGAGTTCAGAAAAGAGATACATTCTTCTACACATTTTGCATTGAGGTTTATGTTTCCACTCTAAAAGTTTCATACTGATAATTTCCTCACATTTTTTTCCTATGGAATAGTTTTGCAAAATCTAGAAAAAGGAAACAGACTCAATGCCAAACATCCATGTATAGAATCTCTGCCTCCAGTTGTGGTGTTCTACAAAACCTTAATGTCCCTCCATTGGTCTGGATTAGAATTTTATGTCCTTCTTTACATAGGCTGGGCAGACCTTTACTTAATGGAAGCATACAGATGGGTGCAGTGGTTGTATGGAGCACCTGTAAAACATGTATCCCATCCCTTGTCCTCATCTAGCTTGTCCTTCAGATCTATACCATGGAGAGAAATGGAAGATGAATCAAATACAATAAGGGTTGAATTACTGAGAGGGATCTACAACATGCATGGAAGAGCTTCTTACAGCAGCAGAAGGCAGTGCCAGCGACTTTTGTTAGGACAAGAGACAGGGCATTCAGTATAGATAATAGGACTGTGACATCAGGTACAGGTGCCCTCTACACAAATGTCAGTCTCCTTGTAACGGGTTTCTGGCAGCCTGGTGGAGACTTGGCAGTGCTGGCTCTTTCATCAGGGCTTGGCAGATATGGAAGGTTGTGCTTCTGCAAGGAGCCAACAGCAGATTTCCCACTTTGGGTCTTAACAGACACAGGAAACTGGATTTGTGGACAGCAAGGACATGAAGAAATAAAGTGGCCTATGCCATGTGGAAGGCATAGAGCGTGCACAAGACTCTGCTTATGCTTTTCAGAATAATCTTATATAAATCTGAGCAGTATGGAACTTTCTGTAAACAGACTGAGTGTTCAAAAATACTCCAGAATGTGATTTAGGTCTTACTGAGACATATGATCATCCAGGTAGTACTTCATACTTCTGTTCCTTAAATATTTGTGCAAGTTGAAGCTAAATATTCAGTAGGAGAATTTATAAACTGTTTTTATTTCAAAGCAAGGGATTTTATATGTGATTTAACTATCATTTCATTTAAGATGGGCATTTATTATGTGTAATAGTTTTGATCCTAACGGCTTTTGGTACAATACACGTTTGTAGAATAAAAGGAATAATTTATTCCTATAGCAACCCTGCACTGTGATCTACCTGGTTGTAGAACTCCAGCTGGTTCTGAGATAGACTCTCTGTGGAGCAAGACTTGGCACGTGGCTCAAATACACAACAGAAAGGCAGCCTCAGTGACATATGTGAGTGGTGTTCTCTTTTTACATTTAATTACAGCTCTTGACTTTGAAAGGAGCAGGGGCACTTTGCATTTGCCAGTTATTAAAAGTTACATAGGAAGCAGAATTCTGTTTTTTTTTTTCATGACATTTCTCCTGTGGTTCAGTGGCATTTTGGCTCTCCTGGTGAGTCAATGGCTCCAGGATCTAGTTGGCTCACCTCCTAACTTGGCACTGATGTGAGTCTAGCCCCCCCTGTGGATTGGAAAAAATGGCATATATGTAAATGTAATGCCATTGAACCAACATGACTGGATCAAGTCCTGTGGGGATATTCTTGGCAGTCCCTGCTCTTTCTGGCTCCTATTGTAGCTCCTCTTGACTGGTTTTATTGTCATACCCTTCCAGTGACAACATTACTGCATCTTTGCAGCTGAGTTCTGATTGGATAGCTGGGAAGACTTGTAAATTCTCAGGAACAGACACATATTCCCATATGCAAAAGAAAAGTCTTTGAGTCTCTCATTTACAGCTTCCCTGTGAAACTTGGGGTACAACCCCTCCAATCTACAGTAAATCTATAGAATGATAGTCTAATATTCCAAGGAAACAGCAAAGAGATACATTTAAGAAATAATAGCAAATCTTACTCATAATTTGTCTGAAACTCCATTGCCAGAGGAAACACAAGATAGCCCTTTGCTGAGCATTTACCTTCCAGAGCCTTCTGTATTAGATAAATATGGATGAAGTCCTCAAAGCATATTTGGGAGAATCGGTTGGTTTGGCAAGTACTGTAGAACTCATCTTTCTTCCAGATATCCGCACTTCTGTCTCATGAGAGCATTGTACTTCTAAACCATTGTTTTTGAGTTTGATGCCTTCTTTTGTGGAGGAGTCAAATTTGGTCCATGTGACTTAGTTTGACTGAAAGCAAATGAGTGGATATGATATTGATTATTTCTAGAAAGTAGCTTTAAGCATCTTTGTGTCAACAATAATTGCTTTGCCACTAAAAACAACCTCTCTTCTAGAGAGAGGCTGTGTCTTTGGATGCTGTCACAAGGGAGCAGAGAAGCCAGCTACTCAACCCAGTGCTGTAGAGCCACAACAGACCCTCAGCCCACAGGAGAAGTACAAGCCTAGGACAGGATATTTTTTTGATAGTTACTAAAAGTTTGGAGGGCTATGGTTAGGTGGCTTAAGTCCAATACTGGCTAAGAAGACTAGCATATTATTGGAGTGGAATGGATCGAGAGTTGCAAAAGATCCATTCGACAGTTGTAGCCATGAGAATACCTGGTATCATACACACAGGTGCATGTAGCTAAAAGTTTTCCTGTGTCCTGCCTGGTCCACAGCCGCTGAGACCCAAGTAAACACACAGAGGCTTATATTAATTAAAACTGCTTGGCCATTAGCTCAGGTCTACCACTGACTAGCTCTTACACTTAAACTAAGCCCATTTCTGTTAATTTATATGTTGCCACATGTCCATGGCTTTACCTGTGTGTCATTAAATGCTGCTCCCTGGATGGCAGGCTGGTGTCTGCTCACTCAGCCTTCCTCTTCCCAGAATTCTCCTTGTCTGCTAATTACGCCTATACTTCCTGCCTGGCTACTGGCCAAACAGCGTTTTATTTATCAAACAATCAGAGCAACACATATTCATAGCATAAAGATAGACATTCCACAGCACTTCCCCTTTTCTGTCTAATCAAAAAGGAAGGTTTTAAGTTTAACATAGTAGAATTACATATAATAGAACAGGTATCAAGCAAGAATTACAGTTATAATATCTAGTCTATTTGTATTTGGCAAAATTAAAGGAAATATTTTATCATCTATCCTACATTTGTGAGTCTAAAGTTTTATATCTACCTTCTCTCTTATCATAATCAAGGAAAACCATAATTATGACTATCTAGTCTTCAAATACATCAAAGACCTCAGAAGTATACAATATTACCTAAGTAAACAGGAAGTACATTGTAAGCAACTTTCAACAATCTAGAGACAGAGACAACTGCCTGCCTAGACAGTCATCCAAAGCTCCTCTCTGCAACGTTGGGGCATCCATCTTCAGCCCATAGACCTAGTCTCTCAGTCTTTTTTTTCTTCTGTGTCCTGTAGAATGTCTGGCAGTTTCTTTTGTGAAGCAGGAACCTAAAGGACATCTCTCCTTGCAAAGTTCAGTGGTCACATGTCTTTTTATATGACATTTTGTTAAGCAGTCCAGGCAAGAACAGTTTCTTGCCCAAATGGTTATTTTTGCCAAGAAGATGATAAACTCCATATGGAGGGTCTTCAATGCCCATCTTCCTCTCTGAAGTAAATTGGTGCTGTAAGGAGCAGATGTGTCTCATTGTCCAGGAAAGTCTAAGTTTTTAAAACATTTTAAATGCCATATTCTGTAGGTCTTTGAAGTGTTTGAAGAATATCTACCTAATTGAGTTATATCTATGTATACCTAGAAAACTTAACATGACTGTAAGTTTGACTACCATAGAAGACTAATTATTAAACTGTATTTCTTAATTATCCATTATAATTTTAAATGAACTACATAATCATAATGCCTTAAACAAGAGTAGAAATATACATTATAGAATAGCAAAATTAACTTCAAACTTGTGTCAATATACTAAAATCTATAGCAATGTAAAACATTTTAAACAAGTAGTTGTCTTTTAAAAGTAGATTCAATAATCTACCTTTTTATCTATATCATATCTATATCCTCTGTTTTCTTTTCAGAGTAGATTCAATCATCTACCCTTTATTCTATCATTTCTATATCTTTTTTTCAGAGTACTTTCAATAATCTACCTCTTATCTGTATCTTTCTTTTTTCTTTTTTTGTTTCTTTAGGAGTGAAAGCCTTAGAGAGCAGAGAAATAGTGAGAGCCACCAACCAACCTTACCCCACCAGCTCTGCAACTTCCAAAATGCCATGACTTCCTGTCTACTTAAAACAGCTTGCTATTTCCTCTGATCTCCAGGCAAACTTTATTTATTAACATACAAATAAAATATCACCACAAGTATGCTTGTTTTATTACACAGAGGTGGGAAGGTAGAGCATGGTGCTGGTGCTGTCAAGTTTTTTTTTTTTTTTTTTGGTTTTTCGAGACAGGGTTTCTCTGTGTAGCTTTGCGCCTTTCCTGGAACTCACTTGGTAGCCCAGGCTGGCCTCGAACTCACCTGCCTCTGCCTCCCGAGTGCTGGGATTAAAGGCGTGCGCCACCACCGCCCGGCCAAGTTTTAATGACTAAAGCAGTGTCAATCCTTCACCATTCACATTCTCATCTAACCTCTTTGTTGAATGCTTATTATGTCCAAGGCACTGTATTCTGTGCAAGGTTCTGACTGTATCAGGAGACATAGAATAGCCCGTGACTTCTACAATTTTAGGGTGTAGATTGTGTATTTGTGATAATACTACTAGTATGAAAGTAAACTCTAGATATGATATGCACCATAATATATTTAAGAAGAAAATCTGATTTTTGATTAAGCCAGTATGGATTTTGGAATTGTATTCATACTAAGGTAGGGGCTACATTCTATTAAAATATGTGTTCCTGTTTGGTGTGTTGGAGGTTGTTCAATACCGACCTGAGAGTCATTTGTGCTTCTTTGCTCTTGATCATAGGTTTAGTGACATCAGATGCAAATCTGAAATTAGTGATGTTGGGAGAATTTCACTGGGGGCAGAGGGCACATACTTATGTATGACTGTCCTCAGCTGATAACTGGTGTACACTGTTGTACTGATTTCCCCAACCAATTAGACTTACAATCTAATTGAACTGATTTTTTTTCCTATAGATAATAGGGAAATTTTGAAATGAGGAGCACGGTTTTCAAAGGTAGGCTTAAGGCTGCAGACCTGACATTGGTGCATAGGAAGCACAAGAGCTGAAAGACTATAGTGAGAAAGTGGAACGAAGCCTTTAAAAAGAATCCAAGAAGGAACTGGGGGTCTGAACTGAGTGGTGGTGGAGATGTAAACAGAAAAGAAAATGGAGTCACAGAACATTTTAGAGAATATTGTGATTTTGACCTAGGTCCAGGTGCCTGGCCCTTAGTGGAGACTCTTTAAATAGTCGTTAAATAAAACTAATTTCAAATAGAAAATTTGTTCCAGAATTTGATTCTCTTTCTTCTTTTTCTACTATGTCCTGGACCTTTCTTCATTGTTGCCAATCTTTCTTTGCTTATGTCTATGTGTGTTTTTTAAATGTCGTTTTTATATTGACCTTTTTAATGTTGTTAATAACAAAATGTCACAGACTGGGGAAGTTATAAAAACAGGCTTTATTTTCCTTCATGGTCCTGGAGGTGCAAGTTCTGGGCTCCTTGCTGCCAGTGTTCTGACAGCACAGGGTACTACATGACAGGTATGTCAAGGCATGGCAGGGAGTGTGTGAGTGAGTGAGTGAGTGTGTGTGTGTGTGTGGGAATGGGTGTGAGTGAGTGTGTGTGAGTGAATGTGTGTGAGTATGTGTACGAATGAATGTGTGTGTGTATGTGTTTCTCTTCTGGTCTCTTTCTTATAATGTTATTAATATTCCACCATGGAAGTTCTACCTTAATGGCCTTATCTAGTCTTAAAGCACTTGCCTAGATCTGCACTCTAAACAACATAGATCAAGTTTCTACCCCATGGAAGCTGTGGGTGATGAGCCATATTCAAAAGCATAACACTCCCTTTATTCCATCATTCTTTCCCTGATTCAGTCAGAGTAGTTTATAAGCAGGCTAGAAGTCTAGGTTACAAAACTCTCTTAGCTGAGTCTCTTCCAAATAGCAGGTACTTGGCATTTCCCCCCCATACCAAGACTATTCCTGTATTGAAAAATATTTCATAATCTTTGTATGCTTATGTAGTTCATTTCAATAGCATTTTATAGACAGATGCAGCATGAGCATGAGTCACCTTGAAAACTTCAGCATGTCTGTCAAACTAATTGTACAACCCATCGGCAAATTCATTCCCTTTAATTGAAAGTCTTCAAGGCACCTCCCTTCAGCATATGCTTGCTAATGATCAATTGTTGCCACAGATGACTTAACATTTGTGTACACATAAGACGACATGCCATAATTCACAGAAATGCCAATGCTTTGAAATAATCACAAATAGTGATGAATGTGCTGTCAATTTCTATGTAATTACCCTGGATCTATCACCGTACTCAGGTACATTGAAATGCATTAGTGCATAAAGAATGTGCATCATCTGGTGATCGATATCTTATTTCAAATGAACGTGTGCTGCTGCGTAATTACCATGTTACACTTTCTGATGGGCTTTCTGTTCGTTTCTGCTATATTTCCATTGCAAGAGTAAGACCACACGGCATTTACCTAGGTTTAAATGAGTAGACTAGTTACAATCAGTGCATGGTTGGTAGGTATACTTTAAACTTAGATGTTAATTATGACTTGAGACTCCACTTGCATGATTTAATTTGTTCATTTAAAATAGTCCCTTTCTTCTGGCTAGCCATATTGTGGCCTAAATGAATTTTATTCTCTGAGCCTTGTCTCTGAAATTTTTTACGTGTATTTCTTTGGGTTCTTCCCCCACCTTGACTATTTTACTTTGCTTCCCTTTTCTTGATTCTTTCCTTTCATCCTCACTAGGTTAAAGATTGAGGCCAATTAGCACTTACCAGTAACTGCCCAATGTAAAAAAAGCTCTTTGACAGGTAAGCCAGACAATTTTTATATGGACAGAGTTTCTGAGAATTTGGTTTTGAAATAAATGTGGGAGCGTTCACCTTTCGCTTTCCAGTCATTCTGGCCTAATCTCATTTTTGTAAAGGGTCATGGGGTGTGCTTGGTCAAAGAACCAGGAGACAGAGTGAGCAGTCATTTGGCTGAAGCATGACAGTGCTTCAGATCCCCCGTCACCAGGCTGCTGAGGGCACTGCAAGATCCCTCACGGCTGCCTCTCCAGAATATTGTTGTCACACAGGCAGTTATTTTTAGAAGTTATGTAATATTGGTTTCTTTCTTTTCTTTTTCTTTTTTTAAAATGACCACTCACAGAGGCAATATTCTAGTAAAGGTCTTAAAAGAAATCCCTGTAGTCTTACATCCAAGAAAGACAGAGGCAATTCTTGAAGGAAACATACTTTCGGAAGGAGTCAGAAATTCAATGATTCAACAGGGCACCTTTTCAGACCTGTGGAGTGGGAGGCGAGGGTGTTTCCGACACAGCCCACGGACACAGCACATGGGCTGAGAGTCTGTGGGAGGCGGCTGTAGCTACAGTAGGCTGTTTCCCCCTCTTTTCTGATGTCTCTGGGACTAATACCTTTTTCTGGTCCGAGGGACTCATGTATTCAGCTGAGAATACAGACTACAACAGAAAACTGGCTCTCCCAGGATCGCCCTCTGGAGCTTGTTTCTGAGGACTCCTGATCCCAGGCTGCTCTTCCCCTCTGTGGGGCCAGTTGTTTATCTTAGACTGGTCATTTCTCTGCAAAGGTAAACACGTAGTTCCCTCTAATGTGCATACCTTTGAATCTCTCCTGATAACTGAATTTCTGGAGTCCTTTCTTCTCTTTCACATCATCTCCAGATAGAGATTTTAGGATGGTCCCCGATGAGGTTTCACCCTTGTCCACACTTCCGTTGTCTCAAACCTTCCAGCTCCCTTTGCCTCCGATGTATGGGCTGTGCTTCATTCTGACACAGGGCTTCGTATGAAAAAACAAAACAAAACAAGGCTTCTTGTCTTCCTCTCTCTAGGTCCTATATGTAAAGCTTGGTTAGATCTTGAGCTAGCCTTTAAATAAATGATGAATGGAGTTTCAATGGGCTCAACAGACCCTCCTAGCCTTCTTTGGCTGGAAATCCTCACACCATGTCACTGAGTTTTCTGTCTGGTGACTTGACTGTTTGTTTAGTATCATCCTTCATCTCTGGATTGGCAGTAACACAGGACAAAGGTCAGATCTGGTTTTGTTCATAATACCTATGACACATTCTTTTGTCCCCTCTGTGTGCATGAATGTGGATATTCATGTTTGCTTTTATTCATACATACACACATTTAATGAGTTAATTATAATAATGTGTATATGAAAACCCTTTACAGACCCTTGTAAACCCACTGTGAAAACTATTTAATCTGTACAAAGAAGGACAGATAGCCAGTATGGGCATTGGTAACCTAAGTAATAACTTCTTTGGACGATTTCAAACTTCTTTAAAATAAACATGATCCTTATAACTATACATTAAAAAACCAAACTGTATGGAATATTCTCTTGTATGTTTTCTCATTCAACTTTCAGGACAGCCCTGTATCCATGTCAGAAACAAGGAAAATAGAATTGGATAAATTTAGGAATCTCTACAAAGGTAAAATTTGAACCCAGAATCTCCTTCCTTTAGGACAGAGTTCTTCCCACTACAAAATAGCTATTGTTTCTGTTACAAAATAACAGATACAATGCAGATGCATTATGATTTAACAGACACTATCTATGTAACATTTACTTTTAAATGCAATTTTTCTTTCCTGGGAAATACATGAATTTTGATTTCAATAATGCTTTTGTAGGAAGAAAGTGATAGAAAAGAATGAGAAAAATGAACCTAGTTACCTGGAATATTAACTTGAGTAAATTTTTATGGTGCTGCTGTAACCTAGCATACCATGGTAATTTCTTCCCGACTTCAGATTCAAACATTCTGCCTTCCAGCTAGAGGTTCCCAGACATCCTTATATGAACATCTTAGGTGGACGATGTCGTTTATGAAGACAGAAGGTAAGAAACACAGCTACACACTTGAAGACAAATTTCATCAAACAAATACAATAGTAGTAAGATTTGCTTTCATTAGCCCTGTGTGGTCAGAAGAAATGTGTATATCAAGAAGAAAAGTGCATTATGACTTCGTAACTCTCAAGCTTGTCTGATGCACCTGTCTGAGTGCGTCCAGTCAAACTCAAGTCAGTCGTGTTCTCCCCCTGTCCCCAACCCCTGAAATTAGACTCAAAACACTGCATGGCAGGCCAAGTTCCTGGGTTGTGTTTGCTGAAGGCACTCTCTCTTGCCCACCAGACATAGCTACCTCCTCTCATCAGTGTGCTGAGGCCTCTAGGAACCTTCACCCTCACAGCAGGGAACTATTTAGTCATTTGAGCAACAGCTTCCCAACCAAGTGAAAGGAAAAAACTAAGGCTTTTAGCATAAAGGAAAGAGAATCTTGCCAGATTTTTATGTGCTTCAAAGAGAATAGCTTCCTGTCATCTACTGTGTGTGTGTGTGTGTGTGTGTATGATTATTTGAGAACTCGTGTCATGCTATGTGACCTCAAATATTTTGTTAAAAATATTTCATTTGAACACAGTTTTCAAACCTATAATATGGAAAACTGAAGTGAGTGAAAATTCAATTATTCAAAAGTACCTTTTATTAAATTTTCATAGAGAGATTCACAAAAATATTAAGGTGTTAAATAGCATAGAAAAAAATTTCTGCCATCATAATTTGGGTAAATTTGGATTAAAATAAGAGAATAGTTTTCTCAAACTGCTCTGCTGTGCTTGAGCATTGTGCTTTGGATGTGCACACTTTACAGTAACTTTGTGTTTCCTTTGGGGAAATAGAAATGTTCCTGGGTGTTTTGTCTGTTCACATCTGTTTAAAAATAAAACTTAATTTTGCAGGATTACAGGGAGGACTTTCTCTTAAAAATACAAATTAATCAAACACTTGAATTCTCATTAAACTCTGGGGCAAAACAAAGATGCTCACAAACACCAGTTTTTCCAAAGCTGAAAAGAAATTTTAAAATGAGAAACAAGCATTGCAATATAAGAGGAAATTTTATTATTGTCAAATAATGAAAAAATTTATATGGAAAACCAGAGAACATCTACTGAAAGACTGCTTCAAATGGTAGGCAATTCAATCAGAAGAATGGCAAAAATTCATGTTAAAAATGAGTGAAGTTTAGTATTCAAATAGCAGTGTATAAGAAAACACAGTGGAGATAGATATATCTCCTTCAAATTGGGCTGAGAGCACAAACTATCAAGAAGTTTATAGCTTGTGTTAATAAATAAACTGTCCTGGTACAAAATAAATGAAATATGAGTAATTGTATGGTGGTTTGAATGAGAATGGCCCCCATAGACTCATTTGTTTGAATACTTGGCCCCCAGTCGGTGGAACTGTTTGGGAAGGATTAGGAGGTGTGACCTTGCTGGAGGAGGTGTGTCACTTGGGGTGAGCTGTGAGGTTTTAAAAGCCAATGCCATTCCCAGTTAGTTCTTTTCTGCCTCCTGCTTTTGGATCAGATTATAAGCTCTTAGCTGCTGCTCTAGTACTGTGCCTGCCTGCCGGCTGCCATGCTCCCACCATTATGCTCATGGACTCACTCTTTGAAACTATAATCCTCCAAAAACTCTTTCTTCTGCAAGTTGGTTGTGCCCTGTCACAGCAGCTGAAAAGTAACCAAGACAAAAAGGAAGGGCATGCCATGCAGGAGCATACTCAAGGCCTTCTGTATTAAGAGAAATGCTGTCGATGATGACACTGAACAATTTGATAGAGTAAGTGAGATGGGGATTAGGGAAACTTTGACTTTGCTTTCAAGTTTCTTGAAAAAGTAAACTGAATAGAAAAGTTCATTAAACTGTTGTAATAATGAAGTCCAAGTGTTCAAATTTATTCATCCTGGAATGTGGATAAATATAATGCATGGATGAAACCCTGATCTTTTCAAATCTGGCTTCATTGCTGATGGTCAGGTGCCTCAGACACACTGTTCCCTCTTTTGCATCATCTGCCAAATGGGTATGTTAACTCATGAAATACAATGAAGCTGTGCAAAAGGAAGTTCTGAGGCCAGGTTTAAAAGCCATTTTGAGCACATTATCCCTAATCAGAACTCAGAAAGTTAAATTTAAATGATAGTTAAAATTGTCTTAAAATTTAAAAAAATCACTATAACATACAAAATAATTTAAAAGCCAAACTAAAAAAACATATATTATTTAGGAACACACAGAACTTCCTTTATGTTCCTGCTAATTGAAAACAGATAGAGAAAGTGCTCAAAAGAAATGCAGGTAGAGAACATGGAAGTCTCATAAAACAAAAAACAAAAACAACAACAAAAAAATGACATGTGCAGCCATGATCGCTCTCTTTTCATACATATATGAAATCTGGTCAAATGAGACCTCTAACTGCTCTTTTATTAAAAATAATTCCAGTGAGTACAGATATTGTTTTTATTACTGTACAACATGTAAACCAGACTTCAGTTTTACAAAATAAATAGACTTTGACATTTTTATAGTAGTGGCATTGGCATAATTTAGGGATAATTTTCATTATAAAATTATCAATCATGAGGCTCATGAGCAGACTTTCAAACAGTCTCAGTATCGGTTATTAATATGATAATCAGAAGTTTTTATATACATGACACATTAGGATGTTTTCACTGGAATTCTGAAAACAATGAATTGAATGAAAGCTTTAAAAAATTACAAGTGACTAGTAAAATACCTCTTTAAGATTTTTTCTACTTTTGAAGACGATGAAAAGAAATTACCTGGACAACGATGGTATTTCATATAATTGAGTGTTTCAAAATATGTTGGCCTGAATTAAAAGACCAATTTCCTTAAGCAGCCTAATATTCAGAAATTATTGGCAACATGTATTTAGATAAAGGATTGAAATGTTTAATATATGACATAAGGCACACTGTATAAATTACATGGTTAGGTTAACACACAGTAAATTCACAAATTAATAGTCTTATAAATAATGTATAAAAGTGGAAATTCAGGGGACTAAATAGCTAAAAATACAGAAAATGTCTCAAAGAAATAACGGTTCAATTTAAATGTTGTCTCCTAGACATGACAGGGCCGTTAGCCTTTGTCAATCACAGTGGTTGTGGTGATTGCTAAATATATGGTTACCTTCATAAAACTTGCATGAGGCTGGCCGCATCATCTTACCTTCATGGAGAGAGAGGTACTTGAGAGGCTCACCCTTCCCTGTGGGGACATTGGCAGTTAATGGTTACTGGGGGAGGGGGAGTCATTTTCTTCAGTGCTGTAGCTACTGGCTAGCTGCTCATGCTCCAGCAAATAGCCCTCCAGCCATCATCATGAGGCAGCCCCAATCAAACTCAGGGGCACACACAGATCAAAAGGACAATAAAGTGGGAGGGGACTTACTGGAAAGATTCAGTGGAAGTGAGAGAGAAGAGCTGATCATAGGGGTGTATATAATAATAATGATGATGATGATAAATGCATGTATAATTGTCAAGTAATAAATAGTATTAAACAAAACTATAAACTTATCTAAGTTTTGAAAAATGTGAATAAGTTTGTAGTCACAAGAGTATTCTCTCACATAATGCTTGTGGGGATATAAATGATGCAATTTCTTGGAAGGCAATTTTCCAAGGTAACCCAAGAACCTAAAAAGATTCTTCTTTTCCATCCACAGATGAAAGCTCATCCAAGAAGCATGTGAAATCCTATAGCACTTAGTGTGCCAACATCATCCTACAAATGCACACACACAACTCCTGATGAGTGGTTAATGGTAAATAGATGCTTTAATGAACTGGGATGTATAATCACAGAGACATTTAAAATTATGCTTGCAAAGTGCACATGCCATTTGAAGAGAAACAAATGGAACGTGTTATGTGTACAGTTTGATTTCAACTAAGCAAACACAACACATTTACAAGGTTGCATAGAAGAAAGAATATAAACATATTAATGACAAACCCACTGCTATTTTTGCTTTCTATAGACACAATTGTAGGATCACATCGTTATTAAAGTTTAAAATGAATTTACTTCTTGGAAGCAGGTGTTACTGCCTACCTAGGTTGATAAGACTTTGGGCAATGTCTTCTCTGCTATTTTTAAATGATGAGAGAAAACTGCTGTTCAACATTTGGCAACCTGAAGTTCTTAGTTCTTGTATTTTGTAACAATGGCACCTCATGATCAAGAGTGTATGAAAGAGTGAGTTATGAGTGTGAAAATATAATATAAATTAAATACAAATGTCCTATATTTTCATTAAATACTAGATACCTATCAAGTGTCATAAAGTTGTTGGGCTCTATGGTTGAATGTTGCTCCCCAAATCAATCACATCCACAATGTCATGGTTACCTTTGAAGGATATTCCTGTATAGAAGGAGATTTGGGTATGCATCAATGGTACTGATTTGTCCATTAGCATCTAATCAAATTTATATTCCTGTCATCAAAGTATTACATAATGAAAGAGCTGTCAGGTTGTTAATATAAAAAGTACCAACTAATTTACAGAAATATTCAGTTGAAAGCTAACGGAAGGAAAGCTGCCAATATCAAGAGCCTCGTGAAAATGAATTGGAAGCAGAGGAACTAGATAGAGGCCTTTATTGAAGAAAAAGATCTTTGAAGATTCGGGTGTAAAGAAAAAGAATGATAGACATGAACTGAAGGGTGATAGACCATTGAACAGCCTATTTTGATTAAGTAATTATTTTTTTTACTCATCTTTAAATGGAAGGATTTTCATTATACAGGTGCAAACTGTTATAAATTAAATGTAACCCAGAGCATACAAAAGAAAAAGAAGTCTACTCAAATGCAATGCAAGAGGTAACAAGTGGCTAAAACACTATGCTACTTCCTTTATCTGGACCTCAAGCTAGCCCATAGTGACTAGCTCATGACTTGAAGAACTATGTACAGGTAAATCTTGAGACAAATCTTTCCCAAGTTACCATTTCTGTCACTACAATAAATCATCTCTCAAAGATGCTAAGTCACCAGCTCTGTTATCGTGACGAACCACTCAAAGATAAAAATGACTAAGGAGAAGAGTGAAATAAGGTACTCACATCAGACCAACTGTAAAGTGGATGAAATGAGAAAGGACAAGGCAGAATAACCATAGGTATGGTCATGTGCTTGGGGGAGTAGAGTAGAACTTGACAATTCTTTACCCTAAACACCCTAAAATAACCAAATGGACACAACAAGGAGTCCTAAATGGAACAACTGTTTTGGTTTCTAGTGTAAAATAATTACCTCTTTGGGGCTATCTGTTTTCCCAGTGGTAGAGCCCTTGCCCAGCATATGTATGAACACTGAAGCAAAACAAAACGTACATCTTCTTCAAGATTTTTCTCCAAATGAACATAAGACAGTCTCACCAGCAAGACTATTTCCAGCATATCTCTTGATGACTAGTTAAAAAAACATCAGCCCAGTTGTTTATTGACTTAATTGACCAAGTCACAGTGAGCTCCACTTTTGCTCAAGTCTCTTACTTTTGCTCAGATCTGAAATGGGCTATGACTTTAAAGAATGATATATGTGCATAGCTACCTCGTTGATATCAAGTTTTCTGCTGTTTAGTGAGATCCACTATTTACTTTCAATCATTAGACTGAGTTGTAAAAACACAGAAAAAATTGTCATAGTTGTACCAATTAAAGCTATAGTATTATTCAGATTTTTTGTTTTCTTGAGCATACTTTTAAAATGTATGTCTTTTGTGTATCATGCACATTTGTTTATTTTTTAGTTAATGTTTTTTAGAAATTTCTTAAATGAATGCATTAATAATTGTGTCATCTTTCCTGTGGCTGCTGCAGCTTCTGCCTTTGGCTCCAGGTCCTAAGGTGACATGCTGTCATTATCCCAGGTCTGGATATCTTTGATATCTTTGTACATAACTTGTACTGTTGAGGTTATTTCCTTAGTTTTTATTTCAACAAGCAAATTTCTCCCAATTTATTTTTATTCAGGAATTTCTGCCTATGAATCACTCTAAATCACATTATAGCCCTACCTAATCCTTCATTAGAGTTAGAGTATTAGGTATGGAGACTTTTAGAGCTTTTGCAGTAATAAAATATGTACTACTTACCTCAAAGCTGGCAAATTCTTAATTAAGAACCATTAGAATATTTTTATTAAAGTCAGCAGTAAGGTGAATTGCTCACTGACATCAATACTATTTCACGATACTTTGAAGAGAGTAGCTTAGACATTGGACTAGAGGAGAGGGATACCTTTGGGAAATAAAATTTGGGAAGCAAAAGGATGACATAATTAACTCCTCTCTAATGATATGGCCATATGCTTTCAAAATGTGGAGTGACAAGCCACTTAAGGAGGGGATTTAGTAGTGTGAGTAGATGCAGATTAACATTCAGAAATCAATGTAAAGATCCTGCCTTATTGTAAAACTGCAACTGAACTTGGTAAACAGGAAAGCAAAAGTAGAAAACAAAAAACCAGAACTCAACCCCAAATACCCAACAAGAACAACTAAAACCCATCAACAAATTCCAAACCAAAAAGGAAGCACAGCACTGCTGTGTGGTGGTAAGCCTTTTGTTGTTGTTGTGAGGGAAAGATAAATTATTGCTGTTCTTTTCTAATGACTGGTGTGATAGGTTGACTGGGATCATGGCTGTAATGTTAATTTTTGACAGTTCTTCCCATCAGTAAAGCTGGCGTCCTCATCCCTGAAGTTGGTCTAACTTAGTGATCTATCTCTGGATCAAAAACATCTTGGGATTCACAATTACTACAGTTACAGATCAGAAATGTCACATTAAGATTCATGTGATGAAGCTTGGTCCCCCATGAAGTAATGTTTGTGTCAAGGTGTGGGCTTCTAACAAAACTGGGTGGTGAAGGTTTGAATCTCATTGATATTAACCCATTGATGGATTCTTAATCTGATGGCCTTCCCAGAAAGGGACAGCAATGTTAGGAGGCTGGGCCCATTTGGAAGAAGTAGGTTATATCCCCACCCCAACTCTTGACATATGAAATGGGAAGAGTTGTACTCTAGCACATGCCCCCATCTCCTTTGCTCTACCTGATCGTGACTCAAACAATGGAATCAAGTTACCAAGAATAAAGTCTCAGAAACTGAGCCAAATGGGCCTTTTCTCCTATAGGTTAAATTTCCTCAGGCATTTTGTCACAGGAGTGAAAAACTGAGTAGCACAGGATGAACATCTTCTATGCTAGTGTATTCAGGACATTTTCATGAGACAAATGAGTTTGGTCTTAGTACTGTCTTTCTAAGTATCATGATTAATACTTACTATCTAGCCAAATTTGCATGCTCCACATTCAGTGAGAGACCCTGTGTCACAATATAAGCTGAAAAGTGGTCAAGAAAGACATCAAATGTCAGCCTCTGCCCTCCACTCATACACACACATGAACATCTATACATACATGCACAATAAAAGAACAGAGGAGAGTTTGGTGGAAGTACTATTTACAGAAGTGCTGTCAGGACTGATGGAGCCGAAAGGGTCAAAGCAGAACCTTGGGCTCAGCTAAAGCTGGAGGGCCAGCTGGAAGAGAAGGCGACTAGAAGGTGGTCAAAGGCTACAGTCAATGTGGAAAGGGTATTCCTGAGAAAACCTGAGACCACAGTGAGAAGATTATACTCAGGGTCAGAGCAGAGCTGGCAGGGGGGATCGTATGCTAGAATGAACTAGTGCCTTCAATCAGAAATCAAAAAGCAAGAAAAGGTGAGTCACACAAAGGTGAAGACAGGTAAAAAATGGACTGGAAACAGCAACTTGAATAAATAACAAATACAAATAAAAACAGTGGAAACAGTTGTAAACAGACACATACCCATAAGCAACATATGCTTTTAAAACAGATGACAGATCAATGGGGCATGGAGTATGGATTAAGAAAGACTATTTTAACTTGATTTAGATTTACAATCCCTGTCTTTTTTATTATTGGAACAGAAATGCAGCATCTACTTCACAATGTGATTATAATTAAATAGAATACACACACACACACACACACACACACACACACACACACACACACATATATATATATATATATATATATATGTAATTATTCTAAGATAGTAGCCATCAAATGATAGATAACTCTTCTTGGGTGATTAGATGTGTTGGGTATAGCTAAGAGGAAGTGATTCTAGGGCAAGTTCCCAGGCTTTATATTGAGTTAACCAAGCAGAGTCAGTACCTCCTTTCTTTGTTCTAACAGGTCCATCGGCTTCTCTAAGCCTTCCCCACCTCACTTATCTCATTCTAAGTCTGTCTCTGTGTTTCTGTGCATGTGTACACATGAGCAAGCTCTTCCCATAGCTTACAAAGAAACATACAGACACAGTTCCCCTGCATAATCATGTGGGGATGTTTCACTGTTGAGGAAAGAAAATGCTGGAGTCATTGTGGGAAATCTGGTTTAGTCTGGAAAATATTCTGTGTGTATTGCTTTAGACTTGACATGTTTAATTATGCGTACGAACTCAAACAGCAGTCAACACAGTGCTGTATCTCACAGGAAGCCACAGTGTAAAAACTGAGAAGATAAATACATTTTATTAGTAAAGGGCTTTTTATACCCAGACATTAATCCATGCTGGTACAGATGGAGTGATTGCAATTCAGTGAGAGTAAGACAATAGAAGGAATTTAAATGATCTGGAAAAATTAAAATTGATTGAATGAATACAGGGTAGAAGAGCTCTGGATATGTAGTCTGTGATACTGTAACAAAACCACATTCCTAAATCAGATGTGTGAAGAGACAGCAAAGGGCACACAGCTGTGTCTAATCAGGAGGTGGGGTGTGTGAGAGACCAGAGATAAAGAAAGAGTACTTTAGAGTGTAGGATGAAGGAGAGAACACATGGAGTTCCTAGAGACACAGGAAAGAGGATGAATGAGATGAAGCGTACGTGTACAATGGATTTTAAGGAAAACAGTGGTTCCTTGAGGAAGAAATCAGAGAGCAGCCCAGATCCAGTTTGTCACATTGTTGATCAAGGCTGATACTGGCTTTGTCTACCCCTGGAGTTACTATTATTTTTTTAACCAATTGGATTCTTGATAAACTTGGGGATTTATGAGACTCTAAGAGGTTTTTGAAGTTCTTGAAATAGTAGATCAACTACATGTGTGGTGTATGCACATGTAGGGACATGTATGTGTATATACACATACCTCTGTGTGTGTGTGTGTGTGTGTGTGTGTGTGTGTGTGTGTGTGTGGGTGTGGGTGTGCACGCGCGCACGTGCGCACACACACGCTTATGATACTTCTGGGTGAAGAGCTCTGCTTTGGAGAATCATGTCAACTTGATACAAGCTAGAGTCATCAGAGAGGAAGGAGGTTCAGTTGAGAAAAATGCCTCCATAAGATTTAGCTGTAAGGCATTTTCTTAATTAGTCATCACTGAGGGAGGGACCAGGTCATTGTGGGTTGTGCCGTCTCTTGGCTACTAGTCTTATTTTCTATAATAAAGTAGGCTGAGCAAGCCAAGAGGAGCAAGCCGCTAAGCAGCACCTCTCCATGGCTTGCGCCTCAGCTCCTGCCTGCAGGTTCCTGTTCTACATGAGTTCCCTGCCCTCACTGCTTTTGATGATGAACTGATACATGGAACTGTGAGTGAAATAAACCCCTTTCTCCCAAGTTTCCTTTAGTCATGGTGTTTCATCACAGGGATAGTAACCCTAACTAAGACAAGTTGGTACCAAGTTAGTGAGATATTACTGTGACAAAAGTGACCATATTGTTTTTGAGACAATTGTAGAAGGACTTTGGAACTTTGGGATAGATAAGTCATTGAGTGTTGAGACCTCAGTGAGCTGTTGTGTAGTAGCTTGGAAGCTAATGCTGAGATCAATGTAGACGATGGAAACCTGGCTTGTGAAGTTTCAGAGGGAAGCAAAGACTCTACCTTTTGTGTGTGTGTGTGTGTGTGTGTGTGTGTGTGTGTGCATGTGCTATTGGTGAAAGGGCAGCCCAGTTGCAGCAAGGGACCCCAGAAGTTTTAGAGATACAAGTACCATGGGATGATAAGCAAGAACAGCAGCAGCAGTGCAGTGGAGCCAGCCAGAGCCTAGAATATAAGCTATGTGTACTACAGAGAGCGGAGCTGGAGAAGTGATCTAAGCCCCTTGGAGGAGCTCAGAAGATCATGAATGAATCACAGACAGTTGGACAGTGAGTTATTTATATGGTTGGAGTTAGGTTTCTCTTTGTTCAGATTGTGACTGTGCCCTGGTTCTTCCCTCTTGAAGAAAGTGTTTAACTTAATTTTGATTTTTACAGGGGCTCACAGTTGAGACTTTGAATTTTTATAAGATACTTTGCATTTTAAAGAGATTAGATATTTTAAAGAGACTGAACTTTTAATGTGTTTGAATTTGTAAGGACTGTGAGACTTTTTACGTTATTTGTTTCATATTGTGATATTAGCATTAATGTTCCATCTTGGGGTTGAGTGAGAAAGCAAAGGTTCTAACTGAAAAGTATGTGTTTGTGTGTCAAGTTACAAGGGGTCAGTTGTACTGGCTAATTTTATGCCAACTTGACACAAACTAGAGTCATCAGAGAGGTGGGAGTCTCAATTGAGAAAATGCTTTCAGAAGATCCAGCTGTCAGCAGCCTATAGAGGGTTTTTTTAATTAGTGATCAATGGGAGAGGGCCCAGCCTATTGTGGGTGCCATCCCTGGGTTGGCGGTCCTGTGGTCTCGAAGAAAGTAGTCTGAGCAAGCCACGAGGAGCAAGCCATTAAGCAGCACCCCTCCACGGCCTCTGCATCAGCCCCTGCCTCCAGGTTCCTGCTCTGCTTGAGTTCCTGTTCTCACTGCTTTTGCTGATGAACGGTTATGTGGAACTGTTGGCGAAATAAACCCTTTCCTCCACATGTTGCTGTGGACTATGATGTTTCATCACAGTAAGAGTCAGTCTAACTAAGACAAGGTAGATTGCAGTACAGCTGTTCTTTTGCTTCTATGGGATGAGAATGTGGAAGACAGCCTCTTCTGCAAAGATTTGAGTGTTCACAAGGGTCCAAGTGAGAACAGGGCCATCTGTAGAGACACCAGACTGACAAATCTCTTGTGTTAGCTATGGAGACTCTTCAATGAGGTAGAGTGACAAAGGCCTGTTTCTGCTAGTTTGGAAAGATGAATAAGACCAAAATTGGAGACTCCTTTGCCTGCTGCTTATAAGGTCTGGGAAGAAATGGAGGGGAAGAGCCTCCAGTGGCATTGTAATTAGTTGCTTATCCTGAGAATGAGTGGCATCAACTGTTACATAGTTCAAACTGTCTTTCATAGGACAATGGTCTGATTTGTAGATATTTACCACACCCTTTTAAACCCCTTTAATCTTCATTGTTGGTATTTCAGAAATAGCCACGTTCCCTTAAGTGAAGGGCAAAAAGAAAAGCTAAAGTTTTTAGTCTTGCTTCTTTTTAGCAGTTTTGAGAAAATTGGAGAGAGAAGGTTGAAGCTGCTTTTTAAAATGAGGTCTTTGGATTGTTCATGTATAGATAAAATCCCATTAGTGATAATAATGAGACAGGATGAAGCCTTGTTCAATGCCCCCATCCTATTGCAGCTATAAAAATCATTCTTTATAGTAAAGCCTGTTACCAGGCAAGCGTGTCACAAGATTAAAAGGAACGATGCAGAGTTCAGAATTATAGAAGCTGCTTTCTTCTCTTTCACAGAGCAAAAGAAGAATAATCTCAAACGCGGATTTGGGAATTGGGTGGGGGAGAAGGGAGAGAGACAATACCCTGGGACTTTGTAGTCATAAGTAGGCCAATAGAATGGCATTTAAATTTGTTTGTGAAGTATAAGTAGAATATTATAAAATACAAGTAGAAAAAAGTAATATTAAAATTATACACTTTGTCACTCAGATTTTTACATTTTGGTGATTTATATACATATGTGGTAGTTATTTTGTGAATGTTTTTAGAACAAATTATATATATATATATATATATATATATATATATATATATATGTAGTGTGTGTGTGTGTGTGTGTGTGTGTGTGTGTGTGTGTGTGTGTGTGTTGTTGAGAACCCAAGGTCCTCAACATTCTTGGCAAGCATTTCATTATCAAGATACAGCCCTAGCTAAATATTTCTATCTTTTGGGAAAGTTTCATGAATATACAGTGATGAACCTAGAGAAACACATAGAAAACTTCTAGGCTGGTCATAGAAGAATGACACATGGAGGGAAAACTTGGGGGTCTGGAACATAGATTGGAAGTGATTTTAGACAAACTCAAGTGTAGCATGGTTTGTATGCCTTAGAGTACTCCTGGGTTCATGGATAGAAGATGTAAAACTGCAACAATCAGTTATGAAGCGAAAGCTTCTATCTGACATTTTTGTTCTTATTTTTTAGGTTGGAATTGATATAGGTAGAACTTCTGAATACAGCCAGTGTAGATGTAATTACTCTATGACATTATTGCTATAGCTACTGTGTTAAGATGACTAAAAGGAGTATCTAGATGAGGACTAGGGGTCCTTTGACAGATGGGTAGCTCCCTAACAAAGATCTAGGCTTCCATTCAAATAGAGTAGTCATCACTAAGAAAGCTTGCCCTAGGTAACAACTGAATTTCCCAGTATCCCTTGCATCTACTTTGCCATCTGACTGAGTTCTAGTCAATGAAATATGAGTAGAGATGACAAATACGTGCTACCTCCAAGTCTGTTCTCCTAAATATGCTACTGGACTTTTGGCTAAAGTATTTTCTGATCATTCAGTGTGTTAGAGTATGGCTGCCTCAGACTGACTTGAGAACCCACTTGTTGAAGGTGTCAAAACTTCTGCCAATCAGTAACTGAATAACTGAGTATAATGCCCATTAATCTGTCCAGGTGCCAAGAACTGTGATGTGTGAAAGCAATTTTTTTTAACTCTTTGGGGGTCCATGACCCAGCTCCCAAATAAATATATGGAGACTTATTCTTACTTGTGAATGTCTGACCTTAGCTTGGCTTGTTTCTAGCCAGCTTTTCTAACTTAAATTATCCAATTTCTCTTTAGCTATGCCTTACCTCAGGGATTTTTACCTTTCTTTATTCTATATATCTTTCTTTCCTTCTTACTCCATGGCTGGCTGTGTGGCTGGCCCCTGGTATCCTCCTCTCCTTCTCCTTTTCTTGCTCCTCTCTCTTCTTGATCCTAGATTTTCCCTCCTATTTATTCTCTCTGCCTCCCAGCCCCATCTCTCTGCTGCCTAGCTATTGGCAGTTCAGCTCTTTATTAGACCAATAATATCAGGTGTTTTATATGGGCAAAGTAACACAGCCTTACAGAGTTAAACAAATGCAATGTAAAAGAATGCAACACATCTTTGCATCATCAAACAAATATTCCACAGCATAAATGAATGTAACACATCTTAAACTAATTATGCCACAACAGAAATATACATCAGAACCCCTGTGTATCTAGGGGATAATTTATTATAGAAGTTTGACTACACTAACTGAAAGAGTTACACACTATACTTTCATTTTATGGAAAAAACATGGGCTTTAATGTATAAAAATTGAAGAATAATTTATTCACTTGTTCAACAGAAATTCACTGAGTGTCTCTTAAATACTAAGCCCTCTTTCAGATACACAAAATCCAAGTTGTAAAGAAAAACTCTTGACTATTGAAGAACTCACAACATAATTATAGAGTTAGCAGATAATAAATATATCAGAAAATAAGTGCTCTCATCATAAATTGTAACAAGAATCAAGAAAAAACCCCACAAAAGTGAAATAATCCAAAACGATGAGTGGAAGTCCATGTCACAGAAGCCTGGTTTGTTGAGGTGGTATTTAAAATAAGAGATCAATATTGAACCATGAGCTGTGAAGTAGACATCCTGGCAGAGGGGGTGGTAGTGGTAGACACTCTGAGATAGGGATGCATTGGCAAGTTGGATACATAAAAAGCATGCTTGGTCCTTTGGGAATGTCAGTGTATGATTGAGGGTGAGGTTAGATGAGGGGCAGGTGCAGATCATGGAGGGTGTTCAGGGTCATGATGAAGGGTCTCAGAAGCCATAGTCTTTGAAGCAACATTGGCCTGATCTGATTTCCTCACTGAGAGGAATTTTGGCTCTGCTGTGGGAAGAGTGGATCCCAACAGGCAAAAGGCCCAAGGCATATATAATAATCCAGAGGTGATATGCTGAGAGGAAGGTGGGACTACAATGGAAAGAGAATAGACTTAGCATATAGTATTAAATGTTATCAAACATCATTATTAGTCACTGTTGCCACCAGGACACTGGAATCTACAAATAAAATATGAAACAGATGAATAGGACTTTCATATTTCTATCTTATTATTTGATTATATTCAGATCTTTTTATTAGTGCTTGATTATGCTAATAGTCAGTATTAACTGGACTATACCAGTAGATGACCTATGGAAAAATTGTTGTCTGATTCTTTTCTGAATGTAGATAAAGATTTTGAAACAGTCATCCCCATCCATTTGTATTATATATTTACATGACGCAATTACCTAATAACAGAGATGAGATCTTATAAAGACATCTCATGGCCCACGAAGCCTAAAATAGTTTCTATCTGACCCTTTACAGAGAAAATTTGCAGACCCTTGCCAAGGGAAATTGCTTTCTAAATTTGCTCATGAGGGACTCTGGGATTGAATGATAGTTACCTAATGGGTAGCTTATTGGATCACCCAGGATTCCAACTTGATCCCATTTCCCCTTACCCTTTAGTAGTATATTTTTGCTTTAGGGGAGACACTAAATTCAGAATTAACGCAAATTATCCATCACATAGATATGTCATAAGTTTGGAAGAAATTGTAGTGGCTATCTGGTCTCGTTGGCTTATTTTTTAAAGGAAGAGACTGAATTCCTCCATCCTCATGTCAGTAGCTCTGGGCTACAAAGTCAATCAGTAGCAAAGAGAAGCCTAACATGCCCGATTCTGGCCTCACAGTCCAGCGTGTTGCCCACTGCAGCATACTGGATAGCTTAAAATAGACATAGAGATTTGCGTATCAGATACAGGATTGATGGACATTCTCTTTTAAAGTGATAATGTACCTTTGTAACAAGTTGAAAATGTGCATGGTCTATTTCTCTCAAACTAGGTTAGTTTTCACTGTATAAAATGATCAAGTGCATTCTAATTTCAAAATCTGTATTGCCCCAAATTTAGAATATCAGAAATATTAACAAAGGAATCTCTGTGGGCTATCATCCAGAAACAAACCTCAGATATTCCATCTTTTAATCTAAATATCTTAGCATTTGCCTTTGGAAGTTGGGACATTTTGAATAAATATTTCATTTTTGCCTAACGATCATTCCTTAATATCACATATGACCAGTCAGTGTTTGACCTCCTTGACTCATGTTTTTTTCCAAGAGAGTGTATAGATTCCATAGTAGTTATTGGCAAACAACTGAACATTTGCCTTGTAGTTTTCCTTATGCTGACATTTTATACTTACAGCCTTACATTGAAAAAAGTCATAATCACCTGATTAATATAAATATTTAATTCCAAGTTGGAGTTTTTAAACATTGTATTTATTGCTTAAAATGTGTCCTGTAACTTCTACAGAAATATGCGATTCTCCTTAAATCTTGTCAGATCCTCACTCTCCTATCAAAAACCCTTCAATGGATGCTGGTCCCAGTTCTGCAAGACTCTGGCATGATTTATCCTTGCACAAGCTCTCTACCATGTTACTTCCTTATTCTTCACTGGGCTCCAGTCCACTACCTCTCATCCTTGTTCTTCTAGAGCCCTGTTCACTCTGTTTGGTTAGGGGCTTTGCACTGCTCTTCCTTTCTTCTGGAAATTTCATCTCTTGGATGTTCCTGTGAGTCATCCCCTGTCTTCTCAGATAGTTTTGTGACTCATCTCTTTCAGGTTTCAGTCAAACATAAACTTATCAAAGAGATTTTAAACCAATGTATTTTAAATGGCAGTCTCTGCCTCAAATGTCCCTCTCCTTTCTCTATACTATTCATCTTAGCCAGAATGAGATAAATTTCACCTATGGGATTAACTGCTAGGCTCCATTAGGATGTAAGCTCAACAAAGATAGGGCTCAAAAATACATACACATGTATATCACACATATGGGAAAATATATGCAGTTCTGTATTCTCAGTGGCTAGAAGAGTACATGCTTCATAGTAACTATCCAGTAAATATTTGACTATTAATAAATGAGTACATGTACTCAGATTTTGGTAGAATTTTTGAAACATTAGTAATATTTAACTCTAGGTCAGTATGCTTTTTAGTTCTTACTATTTCCTTATTCAAGTGGATTACGAAGGTCAACCTAGAAAAAAGTCCTCAATTTTTTCACTTTTATCCTTTGCCCCTGGAATCAAGAAGGATGTAAGTCCAAATGCATTGTTACTTAGCTCCCTCTCTCCCCTTCCTTCCTTCCCTCTATTCTTTTCAAAATAGAAACACAAAGCTCTGCAGGCCAGGTCAGCTGTGGGCTCACAGATTCTGTGTTGGTGAGGGCTAGGCCAGGTCAGCTGGAGAGTAACACACTCCTAAGTTCCCTATCCCATGAAACTTTGGATGATGACATCATCTCTTAGAGGTTGAGAAGGGAGAGACTACCCACACCAACAGTCTGTTTTACTTGGAGGACTGTGGTGGTACTGTGTTCCCCAAAATATTGTGCACCCTAATAAACTTATCTGGGGTCAGAGAACAGAACAGCCACTAGATACAGAGGCTAGAAAATGGTGGCACTCATACCTTTAATCTTAGCATTCCAGAGGCAGAAATCCATCTGGATCTCTGTGAGTTTAAGGCCACATTGGAAACAGCTAGGCATGGTGACACATACCTTTAATCCCAAGAAGTGAGCCTTTAATTCCAGGGAGTGATGGCAGAAAGCAGAAAGGTATATAAGGCGTGAAGACCAGAAACTAGAAGCTTTTGGCTGGTTAAGCTTTTAGGCTTTTGAGCAGCAGTTCAGCTGAGATTCATTTGGATAAGGACTCAGAGGCTTCCAGTCTGAGGAAACAGGATCAGCTGAGGAACTGGCAAGGTGAGGTAGCTGTGGCTTGTTCTGCTTCTCTGATCTTCCAGCATTCACCCCAATAATGTTGGGCCTCGAGTTTGATTTTATTAATAAGACCATTTAAGATTCCTGCTACAGAGGACAATTCAAACTATCTTCTCCCTACTGATTTTTCCTATTTATATTTGTAGTTTGTTAGAATTCTGGCTCCATCAAAAAAAATGCCTCCCCTCCCTCACATTTTCCTCTCCCATTGCCTCTCCTGCTTGTGAAGTTTCACAGGGTGCCATAGGTTTGAGTGGCAAGGTGGGGTGGTGTGAAATCTGCAGTGAGCCAATGAGTTATGTTTTCTACTTTGGGATAAGAAATACAGAGGCCATGGATTCTGGTTTTTGGGTGTTTCACTCTAATATCTCAATGTTTCTGCTCCTTGTCAATTTTTGTAATGCTATTTGTTGAAATTATATCTCCAAGGAGGCTTCACTTCCCTTTTTAGTCTCTGATCCCTTAGCGCCTTAACATGACAAACCCTCTCAAACCTGAGCATGTGGCTGATCCTCACAGAGGACAGCTACTTGATTGTTAAGAATACATTGCACTGATTGATTTTCCACAGCCTGGATCCTCCAAAGACCTTCACACATGTGCCATGTGGCACTGAATAAATATTGATTAGACTGATGAGAAGAAATATTTTATAAACATGAAATATTAAAAAGAATAAAACTAGGAGCATTTCAGACAGTGAACAGGGTATTCAATTTATGATTAAAATTTAAAAGACACTTTAGGCAGAAAAGATTTAGAGAAAAAGACTCCCAAACTAATTATATTAAAATATTTTGAGCATTCAAATTTACTTACCATTTATCCAGCAAGTACTTGTTAGGAGACTATTCTGTCCCGTACATTATTTTTCTTGCCATCTGGGGACACAGACAACTAAACTAACAATCACAGCATGGGATGATAAGTACTGCAGCAGACAGACATAGGCTATTAGTGTAGGTAGGAAAGGGAAGCCAACTCTGTTTAGATCAGCGTAGTCAAGCTGGTGGTTCCTGGCTGACCTTAAGAGTAAAATGGCAGGTTGGGTGGGGGACAGAAGGAAGTGCAAATTGTTCTTCATGCCTCAGGAGACTTTGGAGAATGGGAAGCGTTTTGGATAGAATGTAGATTAATAATTAATGAAGCCATATTTTGAAATGGGTTTGGAGGAGGAGAGGATAGGGAAAGGATTTGGATGTGGGTATAAAGGCCTTTTGTATCCATTGTTGAGCTCTGGACTAGCCACCTTTATGGACCTCGGTGCTGGGATCTGACTTAAGCGAATAGAGGACTAGATTACAGGATTAAGCATGTGAGTGTAGATGCTGAGAGAAATGGCTGAGGAAAAGCGGGAATGGCAGGTGGGGAGATGGCTCAGTCAGAAAAGTAGCTGTGCAGTTTGGATTCCCAGCACCCCCACAAAAGCTGGGCATGGCAATAGCACCTCTGACCCCTGCATTGGAAGGTTGAGACAGGAGCATCTCTGGGGGTTCCCTGACCAGACAATCTAGTCAAGTCAGTGAGCTCCAGTTCAGCTAGAGATGCTGCCTCAAAAACAGGGTGGAGGCCAGGCTTGGTGGCACACACCTTTAATCCCAGAATTCAGGAAGAAGAGGGCAGGTAGATATGGTGATATTTTATTTGTGCTGAAATATGATATTTTATTTGTATGTTAATAAATAAAGTTGCCTGGAGATCAGAGGTAAAACTGAGCCATTAAGCAGAAGTCCGGTGGTGGTAGCACACGCCCTTAATCTGATCACATGGCAGGCAGAGTCTCTGTGTGGTCAAGGACACAGCCAAGCATGGTGACCTGAGTCTTTAATCCCAGTACCAACCATAGAATCAAGGTCTGTGTAGACAGGCAGTGATGAGGAAGTCATGTGGTTAGGTTTAGAGCCAATGAGAAGGCAGAACAGAAAGGCAATAAAAAGACAAGTCACACAGGAAGAAGGTCTCTCTTGGGGGAAGCAATGGCGATGAGGTGGGTCAGATAAGGTGGTCGTGGCTCTTGCTCTGATCTTTTTGACTTTAACTCTGTATTTGGCTCTGTGTTTCTTATTTACTAAGACTGTTTGGAATTTCATCTACACATAGATCTCTTGAGTTTAAGCTCAGCCTGATCTACATAGTGAGTTCCAAGGCAGGCAGACATGTGTGGTGAGGTTAGTAAGAAACTAGTTGAAGTAGGTGCAGGGAAATAGTTGGTTTTCAGTGCCTCGAGCCATAATGGTCAACAACTGTGGAGATCTTTGGGCTGTCCTTATAAGGCAATGGTTGAGAAATTATGGATTTGAAACTAAATACAAATTCTTGGGGAAGAAGTCTTGGGGAAGAGTCTTGACCTGAGGGCAATTTGCTTCCCAGTTCATTTATCTTTGAGCTGAAGAATGAATTACTAGTGAGGCAGTAATAGGCATTAACTCTTCCTTCAGCCTCACAGTATTTAAAAATATAAACACTGTTAACAATTTTTATTTGATTTTATGTTTTCATAGATGGTTTAATACATATTCTTTTCATTTTTTATAAGAATTAATTTATCTCCAGTATGTTAAATTCATATTTTTGCTTAAAAATTTGGACTAATGTTCCTGTCAGTACTTATAAATCCTGTTTTTGGTGTCTCTGACAGATCATTATTCCACTGTTTTGCTGAACCCATCTTCTGTTGATGAGTATGATTGGTTTCCATTTTCCTTCATTGCACACAAGGCTGAAATCAACATATTTATATAGTTGTGTCAGTATTAGAGTATAATTAATTGCTTAAAGTGGATTGTAGGTTAAAATGTATGCAAATTTATGTTATTAGCAGGTATCTCCAGTTGTCCTTCTCCCAGTGTTCCTCTCTGGGTTTATGTTCCTGCTCACAATGTATTAGATACTTGAAAAATCATAGCTTGTTATTGCATTAAACTCTATACAGAAGCTGCATGGTGATCCTTTCCAATGCTCCGGATAAAAATTCCTTGAGGAAGTGGTTCATGCATTTTAACCGCTGACTTGACTTCGCTCCAGTTGAAGTTTTATTGAAGAAGCTGAATTCAACGGAACATTCTTTACTGTTTCCTTTTGTTGTTTGCTTTGCTGATTATTATTTTACGATCTATGCAAGAGGATTTATCTGCCTTACAAGTGTTAGGGTTGCTAGAACGTTAGAGACAGAGGGGGTTAGACAATCTTTGGACCAGCCTATGCTGACTTTTGTGTGTACCTGCAGTGCCCCTCAGCACACCTGTTTCCTCTGTTCTGGGTGTGTCTGCTGGCTGCTGAGACCTAATGCTGTCAGAATCTGTCCCACGTTCTGAGAGTTTGTTTCTCTGGCTATTTTATGTTGCCTCATCTTTGTATTCCCATGTCCTCCTCCTCCTCGTGTCTCCCAGTTCCTATATCCACTATAAACATATAACAATGTGCCTTAATCTTTCTGAGTTCTTCCTAGGGAATTATAGACTCCAGGCAATATTTATAATGAATCCTAACACTGTATCTATAATAAAATATAAATATTGCTGCGAAATGCCTTCTGGGGACTGATGAAGGCACATGATATGCTTCTAAGATAGTCTCTTTGTAACAACCTTACGTTTATTTGTATTTTGGGGACAAGGTCAGAGGACAGCTTTGGAGAAGTCTTACCAGGTCTGGCAGCAAGCTCCTTTATCTGCTGAGCCACCTTGTTAGTCCTAAGATAATTCTTGTTTTTTTCTTTCTTTCTTTTTTATTTATTCTTTGTGTCTTTCACTTTGTGCCTCCTGATCCCACCCTTCTCCCTCCCCACCCCAAGATAAAACGAAATAAAATTTAAGAGAGAAAAAGAAAAATGAAGAAAAAAAGAAAAGAAGACGAGGAAAATCTCGTGGAAGCTGCAGTGTGACACAGTGAGTCACGCAGTAAACCCCTTTATCCACACATCTTTACATGTAGATGTTTATTGAAAAGAATCCCTGGTCTGGTTTGAGGCCCCTGGTCTCTGCTGCACCATCAACTCTGGGCCCTCACAGGGACTCTTCCTGGACATTCCATTGATGCTCTATGTCATGGAGATCCTGTAGCCCTGGGTCCACAGGGCTGATGCTCACTCTGCCCCGTGTTCCAGCACATCACAGATGGGGTGGATGTTTGGGTGGGCCAATGCTTAACCCTGGTTCTGGGCCTGGGTAGTTGCAGGGCTGGTCAGCCCACCAGCTCTCCCCTTTCTTCCCCACCAGGGGGAGCTCTCCAGCATTGCCCTGGCTAGTTCACCCCTTGCAGCAAGGAGCAAGGGGCGGGGCTAGTTCTTCTGCTTTCACACCTTTAGGGTCATACCCTCCCACACCTGTACCCTCAGAGCCAGCTCTACTGTGTTGCCCAGGAGAGGTGTAGGGGCCACTCTCCCAAGTGCTGCAACAGATGAGGGACAGGGACAGCTCTTCCACCTGTCTCAGGCATTGGTGGGTAGGGTGGTGAGGGCATCTCTCCCTAGCACATGCTGCAACAAGACAGATGAGTAGTGGGGACAACCCTCCCATGATCACAACATGGGTCTGTCTACCCACACCTCTGCCGACAGGGTTGGCTCTATTGTACTGCCCAGGAGAGGTGCAATGCCTGCTCTCCTGAGTCTTACAGCTGGAAGAGGCTGGGACAACTCTCCTGCTCTTGTGACCTCAGGACCAGCTCTCCCACCTGCCTCAGGCATTGATGGAGGATGTCTCTCTCCCACCCATGCTGTCACAAGACAGATGAGTAATGGGGATGGCTCTCCCATGGTCACAACTTCCGGGCTGACTCATCCATACCTCCACCAACAGATTTGGCTCTATTGTGCTGCCAGGGCAAGGAATCAGGCCTGCTCTCCAGAGTGCTGCAGCTGGTAAGGGGTTGGGTCAGGTCCCCCACCTGCTGCAGGTGGCGAAGGGTGAGGGTAGGAGGGCATCTTTCCCTCACCCATGCCACCACATAGCATTGGAGAAGGGCTAGACCTGCTCTCCCGTTCTTGTGCCCTCAGGGCCTGTTCTCCCATGCCCCTGCAAACAGGGTCAGCTCTATTGTAGAGCCCAGGAGAGGTATATGGTCCTCTCTCCTGAGTGCTTCAGGTGGTGAGGGACAGGACTAGTTCTCCCTAGTGTTACAGTCAGTGAGGGGCGGGGCTAACTCTGCACAGCCCTATCCTCTCTTCCTTTGGTGGCATCAGGAGCCACGGACATCAACAGAGACTGTGGCTGCTTCAGAGCCTGAATCCAGACCTGGGCCCCTACAGAAGGCCAGGCCCAGATGTCACATGGCCCTAGGTGGCAATGAAGCCACCCACCTCTGCTCAATTCTCATCTCTTTTGCCTTTTCATTTATGCCTCTGTCCAGAGGACACGAACCATTTTTTTTTCTTTCTCTCTCCCATTTCACTCCATCCATTTGCTCACCATAGTAGTGCTTGTCTGCCTGGTGACACAAGATGCTGGGTAGGCCAATGTTTTCTTTACGGAGCCTGGGGCAAACCACCTCAGGCCTGTATGTGGGCCTCCTTGTCCTGCTTAGAGTGTCATGGCCCTGGGCAGGACCATGCTTTCCCATCACAAAGAGATCACAATAGTGCCTAGGTGCTGGGCAGGCTCTTGGTCTGTATGAAGGTGTGGCTGGAGACCTCTCAAGAGCCTGGGTTAGAAAGCCTGCGCTGAGATCCATTGAGTTCCACTGGCCCCAGCTGCATGGTGAGGGGCAGGGGTGTTGCTCAATTCTTGTTCGTTCGTTTGTTTGTTAAGGATTTTTAATTCTTATTTTAAATTTTCATTTATTTTTGTTTATATATGTGTGTGTTTGTTTCCATGAATTTATGTGCATCACCTGAATGCAGCTGCCTATAGGGGTCAGAAAAGGGCATCAGAAACTGATGTTATATGCAGTTGTAAACTGCCATGTGCATGTTGGAAGCCAAACCTAGGTCCTCTGCAAGAATAGTAAATGCTTATAACCACTTTCCAGGCCCAAGACATTCTTGAATAAAATAGGGGTTGGAGTTGGGAGAAAGATCCTGAATCTAGTATAATCAAGACACTAGATAGAATTATCAATGTATGTACATTCAGAGGAACATTCTAAGTGGTCAAAGGATAAAGCCAGCCAAATGCAGACAGGGTCAAATACTCAGTACAGATACTCTAATTATTTCAAAAAGTTATAGTAAAAAAGGGAATATAGCTAGTCAGGGGGACATAAATTAAATGCGATGTGTTTTGATCATTGCTTGAGAATAAACATTATACAAGATACAGGGAGTCTGTTGCCAGGGACCTTGATTTTACTGAGTCCACATTCTGACTGATTTTCAGGGGTCCAACTTGAAGCTCAGGCATCCTTAAAGGAGTAAGCTGTTTTTCCATTTTCTCCCTATCATAACCATAAGATTCAAGATCTTATTACCTAGGAGAACATGGCCCACAGAATCAACTAAGAAGGGCTCATAGGGGCTCACAAACACTGAAGCAGCAATCATGAGCCTGCATGGGTCTGAGATAGGTTCTCTGTAGGTATGTTATGGTTGTACAGTTGGTATTCTTGTGGGATCCCTAACAGTGATTTTTGGGGTGTCTCTAACTCTTTTGCCTGCTCTTGGGACTCCTTCCCTCCTACCTCGTCCAGTCTTGATATGAGGCTTTGTGCCTCGTCTTATTGTAACTTGTTATGCCATGTTCAGTTGATATCTCTGGGAGGCCTGCTCTTCTCTGAAGTGAAATGGCAGAGCAGTGGATCCGGGGGAGGAGGGGTAGGGAAGAACTAGAAGGTGTGGAGGGAAGGGAGGCTGCAGTTGGGGTGTATTATATGAGAGAATAATAAATTAAAAGAAAAAGGGGAGAAAAATCTTACCATCCTGTGTACTTCATACTCAAAGGACAGCTGGACTCCTAAGGAGCTGGAACCCTGGCATTTGAGATGGGGCTGGGGGAGGGCATACATGATAGTACAGAGAGAGGGAGGCCTTCCTGTTGGAGAACTGTTTCCCTGGTGACATGTTCCTCAGGATGATTAATCTCAGGGTCTTCTGAGATGTTCAGCACATAAGCCTTAGTTGAATCCTGGACAACCCTAGACATTTCTGAACACTTGGTTACCTGATGAAGGGTCCATTGCCACAAAGTCTTAGGGAATCTGTAATAGATTTCCTGTGACATAGATACTGCCTGTTTCTTAACTGTCAGGATTGTCTAGTCTCTGGATTCAAGGAATCATTGATTTGAGTGTGATTTATTGTTTACTTACCCACAGCAAAGTGATCTACTTAAAAACCAACAGAATACTAAATCATTAGGGAATACTTCTCAAATACCAAACATATTCACCTGACATATGGTTTCCTTAGTAACCCACGGAACATCAACCAGGAGAGGCTGTAAGTCTCTGCTTACAGAGATGGAGACAGGTGGTGTGATACTTCAGGGTTTCTTCTCTATGTGGTTGATATAAAATGAGGGGCTTGTTGAAACCACCTTGCTTGGATACCTTTATGAAGGGAAGTGAAGCAGTAGTGATAAGAGCCTGCCTATCACATAGGTACACATTCACTTGTTTGGAAAAATAAGTTATATACCTTACACTAATACTCATTAGTGGGGCTAGAGAAATGGTTCAGTTAGATGAGTCCTTCTCATCTAAGCGTGATGACTGCAGTTTGAATTCCCAGGACCTGAATAAATGGCAGGGGACTGTCGTGGCCAGCCTATGGGAATCCAAAGAGCAAGCTGGTTAGCAAGACTATCCCAAACAGTGATCCTTGGATTCAAGAGAGACCATGCTTCAATATATAAGGTGGGGAGTGATCAACAAAGAAACCTGACATCAACTTCAGGCCTCCATATGCCATCCCCCCCACCCCGTACCCACACACATGTGAATATGCAAAGATGCACATAAACCACACACATGTACACGGACACAACAAATAAAAATAAAATACTCATTAGTCAGAAATCTGTTGTACCCTTCTTGTGGATTCCACTACTTTAGATATCTATATACATTTTAATACATGTTAAAGGTTTCTTGGGTGAGCAACCAAAACACTCATCCTAGAAAATAACATTCCATGAGAAAAGGCTATTAGAATAATGATGATTAAACACAGCAAAAAAAATGGACACAGGGTTTCTTAATATCTGAAGGCAGATTTTGATTTTTTATGCTTGCATGACAAGTTTGAAAGAAATTTCATGTGCACTAAGGTACAGTGGCATTCAGTTCATGTGATATTCACACACACACATACACAGGAGCATGGGAGAGTTATTGATAGTAGAGGCAAAAGAGTGAAGAGTTCTGAAACGTGAAGAACTGAGGCAAAGTCATAAACCACTGAGGAGCTAAGAATGCTGAGAAAGTGGTAACTGTGATCATGAAGATCTATCTTTCTAGCTGCTTATAGTATCTGCATGGAGGACTTTGCATCTTAACCATTAGCTAATGGGGTATTCAGCTTAGCTTGGACATATGATGATGCTACAGATTTGGGGATTATATAAGCATGGCTCAGTTAGGTCTGTTTTATGTGGGAAGAAACCTCAAGAGAGTTTTTGTTCAGGAAATTGGCTGGAACTAGCTTGGGGGCCCATTTTTGCTTGTCAGTCATGTTCTTGTCTTTTCAAGACAATACATCTGTCTTTCTATTCCTAGCCCCTGGCTAACAAGTGATCCCCAGATTGAAAATCAAAAATAATGTGCAGCTGAGAGCTCAATGATATAAAACCTACACAAAGAAGTGCTCCTTCCTGTGAGGACCAGACATGGGGATGTTTATGTAACAGTTTGATGATACAGGTTATTCTGAAAGACTTGAGGCCAACCATGAAAAATTTCAATAGTTGTAAGAGTATTTCCTGTGTTTTCTTAGTGAAAAGGATCCTTCTCTGTCTTTTTTTTTTAATGAAAGAACAAATGTTGTCTCTAATATTTTGAAAATTTGAATGAAAAGAAGGCTGCAAACTGGAGACTCCTTGGAGCTGGTAGGTATGTGGAATTCTTTTGTAACTTGAAGTTACTGTTCCTTCATAATAGGTCTTCCTCATCTGATGTGCTGGCTACAAACTTTCAACACTGAAGTACTAAGTCCATCTTTGTCACTGTTTTATTGCTGTGAAGAGACACCATGAACAAAGTAACTCTTACCAAGGAAACATTTAATTGGGGGCTTGCTTACAGCTTTAGAGGCTTAGTCAATACCATCATGGCAGGAACATGGTGACATACTGCCACAGTGTCCTAATAAATGCCTGTTTGTCAGCAAGTGTGATTGCATGCATGCCTCCTGTCCTGGTGTTCACTTAGTTGTCTGGCATTTCTGTTCATAGATGCTGAGGTTTTGCCCATCCTGCTGCTTTCCCACCTCACCACTGGTTCCGTTCCACCTTTGCTTCGCCAGATAGTGATGTTAAAAGACAGAGAGAAGAAATTTGAACATTTCAGGGGAAATGTGGCAGATTCCAGACAGCTATAAAAGGAAGTAATTTGCACAGCTGTGAGTCCTAGCAAATGCTGTGGGTCTAAGAGTAACAAAATGTTTCTGGAGGCCTCAAAGCAGGGACTGTTGTGACAATACTGCTCCTACAGACGCTGCCTGACCCACTGCGCCACTTAACAGCACAACCGAAACTTTTCTTCCAATGTCATTTCCTCCCCTTATAACAGAATGTCTCTCCATGTGAACTGAATAAGAAATTCTTTCTGATTCTGAACAGCAGGTAAAAAAGGAGATTAGAATCTAATTTCACAGGAAGAATGAATATTAAGTATGTCTCTGAAAAAGAAGATGTGTTAAGATAATGAAATCTGTCATCTTGAATTTTGGGGAGAAGCAATACAAAACCACCATAAAGACATGAGCAATGTTGGATGCAAACCTCCTCAGTTTGCTGAGGTCGGACTGTCTCACCTCCAAATTCTTATGTTAATATCCTAATATACTAGACTTTGGAATAGAAAATGAGGACTTGGAAGGTGATTAGGTCATGAAAGCAGAGACTTTGTGAATGAAATTGTATAAGGAAAGCCCAGAGATCTTGTTCAGTATGCCAATCAATTACAGTAAGCAGAACATTCTTGTATGAGGGAGCAAGTCCTCACCAGACAAGGGATCTGAGGAGCCTTGTTGTTGGGCTTCCCAGCCTCTAGAACTTCAAGAAATAACTTTCTGCTGCTGGTTAGTCATCCATGCTGAGGTAGTTCATTATAGAAGTCCTAATTGTTCAGTTACCATCTTTTCAATGGAAAAATCATTTCATTGAGGGTGTTTTCAGCATAGGGGTAAATACTGTCCTGTATGCAAATGGTAGCACATAAACAGAAGACTAGACTGTTTTCATGTAAGAGCTTTAGGTTAGAACAATAATAGTCTGTTGGGTACTTGGACTCTAAAAGAGATTTTTAAATACATAATGAGAAGAATGTATTTTGAGAATATTGGAAAGTTTGAGATTAGTAGATTAAGACTTTTACCATGTTTAAAAAGCAAGGCAGGGGTTGGCAGTCATTTGGGGCTAGGTAAAAAGTTGGAGGAAAGGGATTCATCTTCTACAGTGAAGAAGGGAGTGAAAAACACCTGACCTGTGAGCTTTTCTTTTAATGGCTAAAGCCACCTATCTCTCCAACCCAACACTTGACCTGTGAACATGGTGAGAAATGGGTAGAACTAGTGAAAATGTCCCTTTGCGTAAGGAGAAAAATCACTTCATCAGGAGTAGAATGGACTGAGAGAGGTAGGGAAAGATGACCAGAGCGCAGAGATTGCTCAGTAAGTTCTGCCCTGTTCTCTGGGTAGACATTCAACCCTCAAGGCTGACTCAGCTTGTTAAGTAATAAGGTGAAAAATGTTATCATCAAGAGAGCCGGGATTCCTGTTGCTCTACCAGAGGGAAGTGTGTTTGGTTAGAGCTTCACCCGAGTTGAGCAAGTCTACCCAGAAGTCATGCTAGGTACAAACCTTTGGAAGACAGGAAAATGTTGAGAGTGGAGATTTTCCATTCTTCAGAAAGGAAACAGAGCTGAAGTGTTAGAGAGGGGAGGAAAATGACATGAGAGGAGGTATTCTTGACCTGTATTTGACACTGTGCATAAGAAACCATTGCTAGTGGGCTGAACAGGAAACTCATGGAAGCAAATGTCGTTAAGGTATTATTTATACTTCATAACTTAACCCTGAATGACGACTTTGTATGTAGTAAGGTTTCATCATGCAGATACGTGATTCATTCTTCAAAACTGATAGCAGTTCACAGTGTCCTTGTTTGTAGAAATTTACAGCTGGAAGACTCAAGTTTTGTAGAAAAAGTCTCTTTACAGCCAACATCTTTAGGTAGTTTGGGAGTTTGAGTCAAAATTGATATAGGCGCCAAAGTTCATCTTATGTTTTGTGTGTTGTGGTAGCATTAATTGACTCATAACTCCATCCAAACTTTTTTAGATATGGAACAAGAACTACAAGACAAAATTTATTGCTGGCTGTCTAAGATACCTCCTCAATGGGATATAGCCTAATTATTTTTGAGTAGTTTGATACTATCAAATAAAAACACATCTGCTTTAGTTAGGGTTTCTATTGCTGTGATAAAACACCAAACCCAAGAGCAATTTGGGGAAGACAGGGGTTTGCTTCAACTCAGGGAAGTCAGGGCAGAAAATCAAGGCAAGAACTTGGAGGCAAAAAACTGAAGCAGAAGTCATGGGAGAATGGTGTTTACTGGCTTGCTTCTCATGACTTTCTCAGCCTGCCTTATTATACAACTAAGGGCCACCTGCCCAGGGTGGGGAACTGCCCACTGTGGAGCCTTCCGATAACAGTCATCAATCAAAAAATGCCTTATAGACTTGCCTACAGGTCAATCTTATGGAGGCATTGTCTTTTCAACATACCTCTTTCCAAAGACTATAGCTTGTGTCAAGTTCACATAAGACTAGACAGAATAACTTCCCTCCCTCTCGACTGATATCCTTGGGCAGAGAAGTTTACTATTCTCTAAAGTCTGTATGAGTGTCAGCCTGGATATTATAGCATTTAACCACTGTCCTAACTTCCTTTATCAGTGTGGAAAAAGTTGATGGGGTTAAAGTAATTCTGAATGAGTAGAGAGAGAAGCAATCAGGACACCTGAATATTAATCCTCAATTTGCTAATATCCTCTTGTGTGATGCTGAGAATTCAACCCCCTCTCCCCACTCCACCATCTTTGACATCTTAGCTGTCAGATTTATAGAATAAGAGGGTTAGATTTGACTGTTTCTAAGCACCCACTTTTTCTAAACATCTATAAAAGTTTGATGATGTGACTGAGTCACACACTATTTTGAAACCTTACAGCAAAACTACAAGGATATATTAATATTCCCAAATGATCTGAAGCAATTCTTTTCAGGTATTTCAAAACATTTGGGGTATTGAATTCAAGTATTTATTTTAATGAATCAAAGCACGTGATCATAAACTATATGTGGGTTTAAACAATAATGGACTATGAATGCAATCTAATCATCTTTGAAAATGATCAATTCTTGGAGTTCTTCCAAAAATATTACATGAAAACAATTAGTTAATTATTATAATAACTACAATCTTGCCTAAATTTGAAAGATAAAGTATAATTTGAAAGGAAAGCAATATTCTTTTAGAATAACTCATTCAATTCTTTTAACAACACACATAAAATATTCATTACCACCAGTCATGAATTAAAACAAGAAATGTTTTTGTTTATCTGAATGGAAAAACCCAAATAGAATAATATTAACAAGTTCTGATGAAAACACAGTGAGATAATGTGTCCATGTTTAGCAAGAGAAATACAAAATAGAACAAACAAACAGATGTGGAATTATTGGCAATCAAAGGGAAAGAAAATGAAACCATGGCTCATACATTTCCACCTTCATTATCTCCAATATGATTTAGGTGTGGTTAACATAAATCAGCAAATATGGGGCACTTATCTACCCCAACACACACATATACAAGTATGTATATACATAATACACATACACAAGGTATTATGATTAAAGCAATGCAAAGACTAAATGATACAACCTAATACCAGAATCTATATCGCTAAGCATGAGGCACAACATATTTAACTGAATTTTTATGCATTAGCAGCAAATAGAAATAACTAATAATTTTAAATGACAATTTTTACAATAGTGTAAAGATAAAGCATATATAGGAATAAGCAAAAACCAAAAAAGATTAGTGGGAAAAATGGAATTTTGAGACACTAAAGAGGCAGCCAATCATGAAGAAATGTGAGATGTTGGTAGACTGAAAATTAGGATAGTCAGAAGATATATGTCTCTACATATTAAGCTAAAGTTTAGTTTTTAATTGATCTCACTATTTTATTTATTTTCAAAAATTAGCAAGTTGATGCTTCAAATTGGAGGGGAACAAAGGAAAGAAAATGTTAATGAAGGTGCTGATGCAGGACCTTGTTGTAGAAGCTGCCAGAATGTGCCCTCCGATATCTGGTGCGCCGATATTCCTGCTTGCAGGCAAATTGACTCATGAAGCAGGATCAGTGGCTCAGAAACAGAATCCAGGCTCATGACATCTTGATGTACAGCAGAAGCAACACTGCAGGGCAGGGAGAAAATAGATGTAAACATTTGCTATCATTTTTGGGAAAACTGATAGTCTACGCCTACCCCACACTACACTAAATAGTAATTCTGTCTAGAAATTTCTGAAAGACAAGGCTGTAAGACTTCGGCAAAAATATAGGAAACTACTTTAGGATGTAGGATGCAAAGACTTCTTAAAAGACTCAAGAAATGAAATGTATAAGAAAAGATGAATACAATTAAGGGTATTTCATTTGATTACTTTTTATGTGAGTTCATTGAAAAGAAGAAAGATATTATTTGAAAGGAGTTTTCTAAACTTCTCAAAGACTGGCTGTGTTTATGGGCACAAACAAGCAACAGTAGCTTCAATGAACTTTGGTGAGGGCGTGGAGAGGCTGAGACTCTCACAGTGTTGCAGGGAGCAGAGATTAGAATTGCTGTTATGCAGGACAATACACACATGCCTCAGTAAGGTGAAAGTAAACCTACCTTATGATTTATATCCCATCTCTTGGTAAACAGCATCATCCCAAAGAGATGGCGGCATGCCCATGTTTATTGTGGCTACTCCTAAGAGCCCAGGTCAAATGTCTATAAATCAGTGAATGGATGCAGAAAATGTGCTGTGTGTACACACTGGCATGCTATTCAGCACATGGAAGAATGAAATTCCATCATTTACAGCAAAGTATATGGAAATGATAGACACTACGCTAAGTGAAGTAAAATCAGACACAGAAGAAAATAAGTGTTGTACTCTAGTATGTGGAAACTTTCAGAACTGTGTTTTATAAACAATAGAAGTTCCTTGTTCCTTAGCTGTTAGAGATTCTACAACACATACATAAACTATTTCAAAATAAACCCATATTCTACAGAAAACACAATTTTCTCTAAAGATTCAAATTAACGTTTTTAAATTTTAAAGTGAGTTACACATAGTTAATACATAACTTACACACAATTAAATTCTACTGCTAATATGTGTATGTTTATCATGACAAGTCAGAACAGCTCTGTGAAGCCAGTGATCTTCCTGAGGCCCAGCAGGCCAGCAAGCCAGGCAGGATATTCACACTGACTTTTCATATACATTTCCGGTTTCTAATTTTGGCCCAGTTAGTGCCACAATTTCTGGGATTTCAGCTAAGCCATGTGGTTTTCACTGTTGACGTGAGCACTAACTATTTTTGACTCAGCTTGTCAGTGAGCAAGGCCCACCAACAGCTCACACACTAGCAAAGCACAGCTGCTGCCTCTCAGGAAAGGTGCCAAATGTGACATTTCACTACTTTAAATAATCAGATACTTGTGAGTCATTACTGGTGTTTGGGAATCCAGCCTATAGGCAGCCGATTGCTGAGGACCGCTTCCATGAACAGGACACGAGAGGTAAGAGCTGATAGAGATTTTTGTTTATTAGGTAAGGGTCTGAGATCGAGTGGGATGAGTATTCTAATGCAGCTTCTTCCATGTTCTAGACTACCCATAATATTTAAGGGCTGTGTAGAATTTAGCAGTTGTCTAAGCAAAGACTAATTGAGTCAGATGATTTTCACTGTGTTTTCAAACTGCAAACCCTCTTTCTAACAAAATTGTTTGTGTGGGACTAAGAATAACAATGGCAAGGTTATAGGAGAAGAGGCACAGATTTTTCTTATTAAAAAGTTCTCTTATGTTAAAAATAGCCACTGCCATTTAAAAAAGAAATAGAAACAAACACTACTATACCAAACTTACAAAATACCAACTCCAGTCTGCTGTCTTAAATTCACCAGCTTGATCTTGTAGGTAATGTATTGTATCTGTCTAGCACCAAAGTATCCTGTAACTGTAGCGAGAAGATTCATCAGCTGATTGCAAAGGGGATAGGGTTTGCCTCGTCTTTAGTGTAGGGAAGCCTACAACAGCATTATTGAGGGCACTACATACCTAGCTTGTGTGTCATTTACTTTAGCAAGATGGAAGAAAGTCTACACAGGCTCTGGGTTGCTTTCTTCCCTATCCAGAATCAAGATACTGACCAGTTGTATCTGTTGGCCCAGGAATTCCTGCAGATGTGTGTTTCTGTGGAATCTCCTCAGTTACTTCCTCAATGCTATTTGTTCTTGGAAGTTATTTCTTCATGAAAAAATAGGCATGATCTTGATGATTGTATACAGGAAAGAAAACAATTCCAATACCTTTCCTTACTGAGTTACTTACTTTGACTTAGAGTCAGTCACCTTTGTCCCTATTGGTGGCTTATGAATAAAAGTTCTGTTGAACACATTTTTTTTCTGAAACATCAAATTGCAGACTGCTAAGGAACTTATCATGAGCTTCATGGTTTTCTACATTTGTGCTATATGCAAAATGACACATATAAAAGCATGAATAGGAGACTTATCTTTAAGACTCAAAGTAAATATTCAAATTATATGCCAGAAACTGCTTGACTTGGAGAGAACAATCTATGTGGATAAAATTTTCTCATGAATTACCTTTACATAAAGTTTCTATTTATTCCTTTAGTCAGTTGGACAGAATAGTTATGAGAGCCTGATGCTCTGTATCCATTATGGAGACAAGCAACCTATAAAAGCATTTTTGACCAATTTTTAATTCAATTTTTTAAATGTCTGTAAGGTTTAGATATGAAAACTCTGTGCTTACAAGGTAACAAAATGGTATCACACAATAATCAATGTGAGAATTATTACATGGATTATTGTATGCCAAGGACCATCTAAATAGGATGAAAAGCAGTAGTGGCCATGGAAGTACAAAGGTTTTGGTAAAGAAATTCCATTTCTAAGAATTTATTCTAAGAATATTAATTTTTAAAGAGATAGAAAGTTGCAAAGGGGAAGTCAAAGGAAGAAAGAAAGATAGCATAGAAAATAATGGTTTATAAATATTCCAAATAGGTTGAGAACAACTAATAAATCGACAAATCTAAGAAAGGCAATGAAGTCCAAGTAGAAGAAACAAAAAGTCATCTCAAGACACAGTTAAGCAAATAGTTCAAATTAATGATGAATAGAAAAATCTGTGCTGCTCAAGAATAAATAAAAAAAAAATCTATGCTGCTCATAGCGTCCATGCAGTTTACATGACCCAATGTGTCTGTCTGGCCATTGGCTGTTACGAAAAGGTGTAAGTAACCATAAAGTGTGGTTATATGTAGTAAGAAAGGGAATACTCCATTGTAGACAAACTTAAAAACCACTGATGAAATAAAACATTTACAAAGAAAGAATTATACTGCTGGTTGTTTGGATTTGAGCCAAGGAATGAGGATTAATTGTAAGGAGTAGGAATATGGGATGAAACATGAAACGGATACATGGGACTGGTTGCAGGGTTTTGCAAATTTATTGAAAACCATTGAATTGCATATTTAAAATTGGTTAATTTATGACACAAAATTATATCTAGTGAAGTTGCTAAATAGTAAGTAAATGAAATGAAATGATCACACCTAAAAGGTAATAGTTAAAATAGCATGGAAAAGACCTAATTTACTCTAAAGGAAATACTCTAAGTACTAAAGGCTCAAATGTGCTAAAGGTAAAAGAATGGAAAAGATTATAGCATTAAATCACTCTCAAAAACCCTGGAGTAACTATTAGTGTCAGACCCAGGACATCCCAGAACAAGGAATATGGAGCACATGGTGATGATCTCATCATAATGAAGTCAGCTCATGATGGTATTGTAAACACCTGACTGAGGGGGCTCTACTGAAGGAGCCATGACACCAAGAGCCAGAAGTACTATCACAGTAAGGGGAAACAGAACAGTGTAGTTACAGTGAACAGATCTCAGCTCTTTTCAGCTGCTATCTTTTTAGTATTTAATAGCCAGAGCTGGTAGACAGAAACCAACTTGATCAAAATGACATGTGTTGAAAACATTACTTTAACAACAGCTAAACACATATTATTTAAGCATAGCTGGAGCCTTTACCAAAATGGGGGATGCACTGTGCCAAAAGAACAGGTTCAGTGCACAGAAAAAAACGAAAACAGGGCTGCCGAGATGCTTCCATGGTTAACAGCACTTGCTGCAATTGCAGAGGACCGGGGTTTAGTTTCCAGCACCCAGGTGAGGTGGCTTTAAAACTACTCATGACTCCAGCTCTAAGGGATCCAATACTCGTTTCTGGCCTCTTTAGATACCGGAATATCCATGATGCACCTGCAGGCACTCAAGAATACACACTTTAAAAAAGAGAGAACAGACTGAGTTGGGTGGGAAGGGACGTGAGGGTGGATCTGGGATAAATTGTTGGAGGGATTGAACATGGTCAAATTACATTAAATGAAATTCTCGGAGCAATTTAAAGTTATTTTTAAAAACTTTAAATAAAAATATTTAAAATAATAGAATGTGTTTTTATTCCGAACACAGAGGAATTCAGCTAGAAATGCATAAAGAGGAGTAAATAAAATGCTCCTATATAGTTATGACTTAACTGTGCCCTTTAAACAATATGGGCCAAAAACATCTTAGAAAGACAACTAAAGGCACTCTGTGTAAGATGAAATGAACGCACAGCATACCACACATCGTGGGTGCAGCTGAAGCAATATTCATAGAGATGGGCATAAGCACTAAATGTTTGCACAGTCCTGTTGCTAGAGTTTTCCTGCCTGGCCCACAGTCAGGGCAAATCTCTCTCACCCGCCAGTCCCAAGCCGCTCAAACCCGACCAAGTAAACAAAGACACTTATATTGGTTTCAAACTGTATGGCCGTGGCAGGCTTCTTGCTAACTGTTCTTACAGCTTAAATTAATCCATTTCTATTAATCTATACCTTGCCACGTGGCTTGTGGCTTACCGGTACTTTACATCTTCCTTATCCTGATGGTGGCTGGCAGTGTCTCTCCCACTCAGCCTTCTACTTCCCAGCTCTATTCTCCTCCTTGTCCCGCCTATACTTCCTGCCTAGCCAATGGCCAATCAGTGTTTTATTCACTGACCAATCAGCAACACATTTGACATACAGACCATCCCACAGCACTTCCCCTTTTCTTTTCTAAAAAAGGAAGGTTTTAACCTTTACACATCCCCAAAGTCAGCTTGGTATATTTGGGAATTTGGGCGTAGCTTCTCTTACTACTTCCTGCTGGAGGGGGGCGCTGTATCTTCTGGGGAAACAAAGAAAATTTTAGGATCATGGAGTAGTCCGTGAGGCTGTATCATCTGAGCCAGTTGTCTTGAAACTGTTCTGGATGTTGGCTCATCTGGGCCATGGTGTCATCAGAGACCTTTCAGGGGGTCTTGGCTGGTCAAACCTGATGTATCTTACTCTGGAACAAATCCATAGCCTCTGGCTTTCTGTGGAAACAAAAGAGACTCTTTTCCAAAGCAACATATCCTTATATCCAAATTTTGAAGTCAAGGTACCTTTAAAAGATACATTTTGGCATAATTCAACAGCTTTTACAATCAAATGTTTTTCTGCAGTTAAAAATCCCAAAGACAACACAATCCAGATTCTCTGTGTAATATTCATCTTTACATGGCTTATTTTTTATATTAATTTTACTGTCTCTTTAAAGACTTTATTTTTTAAAACTATGTATTTGTTTATATAACTGTATATATCACCTTTTTTGTCTCTTTCAAGCCTACGTATATTTTACACACATTGTAAACTATTACATCTGAATCTGTCTTATTGTGAATTTATCGCTTTAAACTGCAGCAGCTGTGGCTGCTGGCTCTGCCCACCTCAGCTTCCCAACATGGCGGCGGTACTGTAGTTTTCCGCCAGCTCTGGGAGCTATCGTGGGTCTATGCTTTTATCCAAGCAGCGTGTAGCCCAGAAGCCTCTTTTTTTTGTTTTGTACCTGCAAAGGCTAAATCCACCATGCAGCTTAATGTGCTACTTGCAGAGGCCTCATTCCTGCCATATTGCAGGTTGAGCGCACACACCAGGAACCCACAAGTAGCTCAAACCGGCAGCTGCCGATCATTTGAGAGAGACAATTAGGAAGCTGTTTTTAGCTCTGTTTTAGAATCTTTTTTCTCAGTTTTTAGGTGGAAACTCTTGCCACCACGTTGGATGCCATTTGTTGCTAGAGTTTTCCTGCCTGGCCCACAGTCAGGGCAAATCTCTCTCACCCGCCAGTCCCAAGCCGCTCAAACCCGACCAAGTAAACAAAGACACTTATATTGGTTTCAAACTGTATGGCCATGGCAGGCTTCTTGCTAACTGTTCTTACAGCTTAAATTAATCCATTTCTATTAATCTATACCTTGCCACGTGGCTTGTGGCTTACCGGTACTTTACATCTTCCTTATCCTGATGGTGGCTGGCAGTGTCTCTCCCACTCAGCCTTCTACTTCCCAGCTCTATTCTCCTCCTTGTCCCGCCTATACTTCCTGCCTAGCCAATGGCCAATCAGTGTTTTATTCACTGACCAATCAGCAACACATTTGACATACAGACCATCCCACAGCACAGTCCTGTGACAGACAGTGGCCTTCAGTAAAAGATAGATTGTATGTGCCTTAAAGTCACACAGGGTGACACTGTGGCATCTCAGCTTGTTAAAGTACACTCTATGATGTTTACCATAACAAAACTGCCTGGCACTCGACTTTCAGACCATATCCCTTTATTGCTGGGAGACACATGAGAAAAAAAATCTAAAATTCACCAATTTAAGTTTTATTCTGAATAAGATTAAAAATTATATATTGTAAAATAAAATAAAATAAAAAAGATTAAAAATTAAAGAAGGCATTGAACTATAAGTAAAAAGCAAGATAGAAAGATGAAAAATCCAACTCAGAAACTCGGGGTTGCATACATAGGATCACTTCATGTGATCCATCATACTGTCAACTAAAAGGAAGTTCATATGAGCTCAGTGGGTAGAGAGATGGCATGTGAACAAAAGTAACACTTGGCCATGATAAAACTCTCAGAAAAGAGAGAGAATTTTCTCAAGCTAATGAAGGGCATCTCTGAAAATTTTTCAACTAGCTTCATACTTGGTGGTGGATTCTAAATGCTTTACTCTTCACCCTGAAGAAAAGGATGGCTGCCCTTATGTTGTTTGTATTTAACATGCTTGCACAGATTCCCCAGCTTGATAAGGTAAGAAGCAGCAAAAAGAATCCTGGATTGCAGAGGAAGAAAAATCACCTTTATTCAGAGGACATACAATCAAGTATGCAGAAAATCCACAAGAATAGGTTATTGCTTCCAGGTAGTTGGCAACATCATAATATAGAAAGCCATAAACCAATGGCATTCATGCACTTTATACAATTGCATCCAGTAGCAATTTCAATAACACAGAAGCATAAAGTGCTTAGTGACTGTATTAGTCAGAGCTTAATAGGAGAAAAGGACAGGGATGGTGCATATGTATTACAATGGAGATTCACTAGATTGGCTTATGTTATCTGTGCTTGGGAGTCCCACAGCAGCTGAACAAGGAACAGGCTAAGAATCAGGTAGCAGTCTATGAAGCTGGATGTCTCAGCAGTCCCCACCTGGCCCTGAAAGCCCGGAGGATGCCTAGAGAGCTGCTGCTCTTCAGTGCAGGTTGGAAGGCCAAAGAAACTGGATTCATATTTCACTGAAGGCTGGCAGCCGCAGAGGCAGCAACAGAATTGATGTACTCACCAGTAAACAGTGAAGGTAGTCAGGGGAAAGCTGCTTTGTTCCTCTTTAGACCTCTTGTATCTGGGTTGCAGATGAAAGGTGTTTTCCATGCTGAGGGAGGTTCTTCCCCCTCAGTTAACCTTTCTGGAAAAATTCATCGGGGACCCAACTAGAAGTTTATCTCTTAGTTGATCTCACAGCCCATTAAGTTGACAACCAAGAGTGACCATCACAAAGATAAGATAACAGAACATCTGTAACAACTTTACACCAAAGGTGAACAGTGTAGAAAGAGACAGGAGAGTCAGACTTACATAAATAGATTGTCCATTCATGCCTTAGGTAACTCAATATTAATTTTTGTCTTTTAATCCCTGTAATTTTTATATATGCTTTATTTTTAATCATAGTAAATATCTCAGCGAGGCACAGAAATGGACATTATAATTGTGAAATAAAATAGAAATGAAAGAACATGGAATAACATAACAGTATTAGGAAACAAAAACAAAGTGAGACTCACATTGACTGAATCAAGACTCAGTATGAAGCTATAGTGGCTGAGAGGGTGTGGATGAAATAAACTGATATATATATGTATATATATACATATATATGTATGTATATATGCCTTTACATCTTATAGAACAAAGTAAAATTAAAAAACAGACAACTACATTGTAATTCTTTTCAAAAGGGCTCATCTAGTATTTCAGAAGCAAGTTGACTCAATGTGTTTAAATTAGAATGGACACAATGCTGTGTAACATGTTTATAGGAAATGATTATACACAGAGGAAAATAACCAAATTGGAGTAGAAAAGTAGGGACAGGATATGAAAGGCTTATGAATTAACAAATACATTGCCAAATTTTTAACAAAGACTCAGTGATGAATACTATTCTGAGGACAAGATTCAAGTTCAGACCTTATGTTTCTTGTTTAGAAATTAAATTTACTTAGGAAATACAGAAAAAAATTCCATACACCCCACAAGGGTAACTTCCAGATCTTCAGCCACACACCTGCAAATGCACCAAAGACACAATGTGACTAAAACAGACACATCCCTACAGACACACTGAAGACACAATGTGACTAAAACAGACACATCCCTACAGACACACTGAAGATACAATGTGACTAAAACAGACATATCTCTACAGACACACTGAAGACACAATGTGACTAAAACAGACACATCCCTACAAACACACTGCTCAGAAGTGCTTCAGAAGCAGGGTGAACTGAGCCGACACAGCACCCTTTATGTTGTTTAGAATTTTAATATGGGAATGTTTTATTCTAATATGAAAATGACTTGTTGGCATTATTATCTGAGCGTCTCTTAAACATACACAGAGTGTAGCTTGTAAAGGGGCTTAATGAATATTTGATATCCTGATAGACATGTAAAATAACTTTTAAAAGGTTAAACCGGGCAGTAATAAGTCCACATTAAGATTGTATGAAACAAGGACGAATGGAAACGCGTAGGAGAGGCTGATTCAGAAGGAAGGGCTGCTTTAGCTTCACGATCCTGGTGATTTTTGTTGTGGTGGTGAAGAGGGTATTGCATATAAACAAATTTGTAAGCCCATTTTTATAAATGCTTCCCCAGGGCCTTCGTGTGCCTGTCAGCAAGAGGTGGATCATGCAGAGAAGGGAGCAGAAGAAAGCTAAACAGCAATTCACTTTAATCCTGCACTTTGCATTCAGATGAATATGCAAATAGGTTCAGTCAAGTGAACCTGGCTCCACTCGCACTTTGAAACTCAAGTTAAATTGTTTTAAATGGGTAGAATACAGAGTAGCTCATGAGCTCAATTTATCTGTTTTTGGAATCATGCGGTTCTGGTATCGTTCTGAAGTGATCTTGATTAATCCATTTGGAAGGACATGCATGGGGTAAAAGTGTTTGCTTTGATGAATATACATCTTTAACCTGTATTTGTAGATTTAACTAAAATTTATATTTATAAAAGTTATATAAAATTTTATATAAAATGTAATTTATAAAAGTTATAGATTTTTAAATAAAATGTAACTTTTATAAATATAATATTGATTTTTAAAATCATATAAATGTAGATCAAAGATGTATTTCATAGCCATAGCAATTAGATACCTGTCTCTCTATCATCAACCATTTCCCTGTATCATTTCCTGGCTTACTTAAAGGAGAATAATAGTATTAAATCTTTAAATATCATGATAATTAGATATATCTCCATTATTTATCTATTCATATTTTAATTCCTTTATCTGTTCTTTTTTCATTACATTTCATCCATTGATAACACAGTTCCAAAGTCCTCCATTTTATTTCCTAGTAAATCACCCTGAACAAGATTTTTGCTCCATTACTACAAAAGATGGTGCTCTCTGTCCGCAATCCAACTTCAGCTGCCTTTGGCCTTCTCTTGCCCCTTCCTTGCTTGTTCTTTGGCTCTGTGCTCAGTGGGTAAAAGGAAATATTTGCTGAGGGTTTGTGCCTAGTCTCATTGAAATTTGTTATGCCCTGTTTGGTTGATATCCCTGGGAGGCTTGCTCTTTTCTGAAGAGAAGCAGAGGAGGAGTGGATCTGGGGGAGAGGAGGGGTGGGGATTGGAACTGGGAGGAGTGGAGGAAGAAGAGAAAACTGCAGTAGGGATGTATTGTATGAGAGAAAAATAAGAGAATAAACAAATAAGTGAACAAATAAGTAACAGGAGCTAGGGCCCAATGTTTCCATCTCTACTTTGTATTTGCTGATGCCTAATTCCCATCCAAAGAAACTAACTCTCTTTGACATGGCTGTCTGAGAACTGGAAATTGCAAAAGCTTTCCCGGAGATTTTATGTATAGTTCAAAGCATGCATCACTGAACTGTGCAGGACAGCATGCACAGTGCTCCAAAGAGGTTTGATATAACTTATAGGGTCTAAACTGTACTCCGAAGACTCTAGTGTCAATAGTTGAAAGAGACTGAATGGAGAGCAAACACTGAAAGTGTTTCCAAATCTTTAAACTATTGAGAGGTTAGATATTTCTGCCTTTGCAACAATACTAGGAATAGTGGTTTTCAGACTCTGAAGTTCTGATTATTTTGCCACTCTGGAAATTTTTCAGAAAAAAAAGTATTTATGAAAATGATTTCCATTTATTACAGAAATAGAGAATATCTATTAATCCTGGGAAGAGATAGGGAACTATGCTCCAAGGTGATGGAATCAGTAGTGCTGGGAGGTGAGCCCTGGACACGTCTCTCTTACTTTAGGGAAGCTGTAACCTTCTTCCCATTGCAGATTGCTCTGTTACAAATATGGAAATGAAAAAAGAACCAGTGCACCATGTGTAAAAATTCTGGGGAAGAAAATACTGTGTGCAAGTAATGAGAACAGGAAATTGAAACCAGACAGGGGCTCAGCAAAGAGGCCTGAAAGCAGCAGCTCCAGTCCCTGGGTTCCCCGGCCAGCAAAGGCAGAGGGAGCTCAGATTCTTACCTCCTCCTAAATCAGCGTCCCTGCCTGGAGGCCATACTTAACGGAGTTACGAAAATTCTAATCTAGACATTAAGACCTTCCGGTGAACAGCATTAAAATTGGATCTCTATATTTTCACAGTGAAAATGGACAACATCTATTGCCCAGTTTCAGCTCATCTACTAAAGGATTTCAGGCTCTCCTCTTCAGAATGAGGAGTATTATAATGCCTTCATCAGGGTGCTACAGAAGCCCCTTAAAGGGAAAGCTAATTTTCTTGCCTGGGTGGAGACCTAACATTTCAAGCTACACAAAACATAGGAGTTAATCCAATTGGGCATGTCAATCATCTGGCTAAGAAACAACATCTCAGGAGGGCAAACCACTTCAAACCATGCTAAGCAGATCGGAGGAATAATTATCCTTTAACGTACTTTTACTTTCCAAAAATCCTGTCCTTGGTACAGTAGCTTAGAGAGTCGCAACCAAGGTGCTGAATTAAGCCTGTCCCCTTTTCAAATTACCAAGAAAAGCATGACTTTTCCCTTTTCTTCTTTTGGATAATTGCCTAAGCCAGGGCATACTTTACCAGACATTCTGGGCTTTCTCTACGATTACCTTCCCTTTGCCATGCCTAACTCAAAAGCTATGGCTTTCTCTCTGTCTGTTCCACTCCCTCCTCTAGACAGCTGCAGCAATTTTCTTCCTGCCCCCTTTTCCTTTGAAATGCTAATAGACCTGCCCTTGATTTGCATTCTGAGTTTGTTCTTAAATTCTTTTATTAAGAAGATTGAGAACCCAAGAGAGGACCCAATTTCCCGGTGGCACCCCAAGTAGGAATCCTCAAATTTTCTGGTAACATAGCATTTTCTTCTTCCTTAGAAAGTACAGGTAAGATATCCATTAGTTAAATTTTCTTCTAAGAGAAGGAACACAGTGGCCATTAGTTTCAAGGACCAAAAAGATTGCAAGGGGAACGTTCTTGGAAAGCATACAGAAGAGGACCCCAAATGCAAACTCAGTCACAGGAACATTAGTTCAATCTCATATATGTACTCTTTGACACTGACACCATCAAGTCCATTCATATAGGTGGGCTAACAAAAGTTGAAAATTGATCTTGATATCTTCAGAGAGAAATCATATTTCCTAGACTTTTACTAGGCTGAAACAAATTTTTTTCCAATCATCTGTCTGTTCCTTATTTTTATTCGAACCTCTAATTAGATTGCTTGTGAACACTCTGTCCCCAGTCTAGCTGCTGTCTTGATTGCTGGCAGCAGGACTCAGAGTTCAGAGACTGCATTTAGAAGGACAAAGTAAGAAAAGGTATGGGATCCTAGGCTCCACATCCTTGTTGCTTTATGGGTCTTCATTGTGGGTGGCTGAGTAGATCAGTTGGTTAATATTACACAAAAAAAGATCACAGGTTCCATTAGATGCTTTCATAATTACGTAATTGTTTCAAACGCTGTGTGACAAAACTTTTCCTGGGGAGATGCAACACACATGTCTACTCACCCATGTCAGACCAAAGTCCAGATACTACAACGTGCAATTTGTTGAACCAATAAGTTTTATTGTATTTACTTACAGGAATATTGGTGAGTGGTTACTTGCAGAAGAAATGACTCAAATACAGCTGCTACACCAAAGACCATCACAGCATGGGTGACAGCTCACAAAGCTGAGAAACTTGCACATCCTACAGGCAGCTCAACAGGGTAGAGAGTGTCCTTTCCAGGTCCCTCAATTGGTTTAAACCTCTTCCAGGTAGCTCAGCTGGTTTCTGCTTCTTCTAGGCCACTGTTCTGGTCTGAGTCTTTGCAGCTTTTCTCCTCTGATAGTATCTTTTGCCATTCAGCTTCACTTCATCTAGGAGGAATGCTTAGCTTTTACTTCTTACTCTAGTAGGGAGGGGCATAGTGAATCTGCTCAGTTTCAGGGACTGCCTGAAGCTACTTTGAGTTGTTTACCTTTCTGCTTAAGGAGCTTCCTACAAGATGGAATGTTTTAACCTTGGAGGAAACTGTTACACAACATCAAGGATACAGAATTTGCTCTCAAACCTATTCTACTGAAAGAGTGAAACAGACTGAGCAGTGTAAGTCCACTCTTGAAATTAAGTTCTGTTTTTTGTTTGTTTATGCATTAGCTCTATAAATAGTATCTACTGTAGAGTGATTTCAGTATCTTCTTTACTATACATTAGTTTATCTTTTGTAGCTCACCAAACTCAAGGCAATGACTATAAAGCCCATTATTAGAAGTTCAGCTATCAAATGAGAAAGCACAGTAAATCTGAACCTGAATTATTGTAACTCAAATTCATGAGTGTATTTGCTTGGTGGGGACTGATTTGTTGGAAATATTTACTGGGACAGGAGGTTTGGACAGCTCTGTGTGAGCCTTTGTAAAGTGGAATCTATCAGCAGACCCTGATTATTAGGGTTTGAATTCACATAAGTGGCTGTCAGGGGAAATGAGAAAGGGTCAAAACCATGCAGGTGTCACCTTATCCTCTAGCTTCCTCATTTAGTCATTCAACACACACACCACTTATGTAGTACCAGGCATCAGTTGTATAACAGCAACCACACAGAACACTTTCCATGTACAGGGCTTAACATCTAGTAGAGAAGACAAATATTGAATAAATGAACTGATAAATAAATTTATGTTTAAAATGGATTTGTTCCTGTGAGGATAAGTTCAGGGTGTTGTGAAGAGAAGAGAATAAGGGGATTTTATGATGCTGGAAGGCATTTCAGGAAGGCTGGGCAGAAGTCTTCTCTATGCCCAGAGTAGAGAAACTCTCAAGTCCCTGAACTTGCTCGAGTTTTCATGTGGGCCAAAAGCACAGGTGTGAGATACATGGGCTCCTGGAAGGGCTGGGATGACTGTTCCCACTTTTACATCTTAGTAAATGTGCTGTGCTTCTGGCCTGGGCTGCTGAGATGGCCAGGAGTGAAGTTGCTTGTCTAATCTAACAACGTGAGTTTGATATCCAGAGCCTACAAGGTGGAAGGAGAGAAGCAACATCCACAATCATCTTTTGGGGTCCATGCATGTGTTTTGGTGTATGTGTATGCATGCATGTACATGCATGAGGGCACACAGTCACTCTCCCACACACAAATGACAGATAGAGAAGTAGATAGATAGGTAGGTAGGTAGATAGATAGGTAGGTAGAATGCAGTTTTTAAGAATATACTGTGCTTCTGAACTTTGTCACAGCCCTCTAATCAGCCTCTTCCTTATTGTCACTGTTCTGTTCCTGGTGTTTGCTCATCCTGTCCTCTCACTAATCTTGCATGTGGCATTTCCTCATCAGCACGCTGCATCACCAAAGAGAACGATCTAGTCATTTGCTAAGTTTCAAAGACAAACATATCTTCTTGGGGAACCCCTGAGCAGGACTTGTAATTTCAGAAATGCTCTCAAAACTGTGCTGAAGAGAGGAGCACACATACATCCTGTGTGGACTAGGCTGATGAAGGAACACATCTGGGGAAACGGAGAAGGCCTTAAGAACAGCTGGCTGCTGGATAATATGTGGCTTGGCTTGTGCATGTCTTAGGGTTTGGGAGGAGTGAAAAATTTATGCTTTAAGTGAGGTAGAACATAATCATTGACGGCAATAATATAATTTAGAGCAATGAAAAGGAAATAAAATGGATAGTACCTCATCCATATGTGGCCACTCATAAATTGCAGAGTAATTTGTTTTCTTATCAAGGAGAAGTAACATCTAGAAAGAATTTTTAGTAAGGAATGCCATCCTAATGCTAGTGTCAAAGCGGCATTGTCATGCCTACTTTTATCACTAACTTGTGTTTAGAGTGAGTTATTTTTATAAATGGCTTTATTTTCTTACTGAATTATTTGACTTTATTGGTTGGTTTTTGTGTGTGTCCTTGAGCCCTGGGACTCTGAAGACCCATTTTAGCTCTTCAGTTATTTATCAGAGAGTCTGAAGTTAGTTAGTAAAGTTTCACCTGAGACTGTTTACTGAGAAGCTCCGAGAGCACACTGTGTGTGAAAGGTGATTGACAAAGGGGAGAAATGTAGCAGAATCATTTCTTCTTATCCATTCATTTATGTGTTTTCTTACTAGTGTTGCTTTGGGTGTTCAACAGATTATCATTATTTCCAGTAATCAAAATGGATAGGTACAAGATGCTTTGCCTTCTACTAAGCTTGTGTGATGTAAACTGCATTTAATTAACACGACCACTTAGCATAACACATAACAGACAGGAACCAGGACTCATTCCTAAACTCACCAGGTCTCACAACGCCCCTCATGTACTCTTCAGCATTGGGATTCTATCCTCAAGTCTGTGCTTTGGTGCTGTATCTCAGGCAAGACTTAGACCTGTACACAAATAAAGCAGTGTTGCATGGGACTGTCTCACCTAGAAAGAGAAATTTGCAGCCAGAGAGTTTGTCCACTAGAGGGCAGAGCTATGAGTGGCAAGCTGTAATCCAGTGCAGTACGACATTGCCATAAGATCCTTGATATGGGGGTTTGCGCCTTGTCGTATTGTATCTTGTTACTATAGCTATGTTGTGTCCAGTGGATATTCCTGGGAGGCCCGCTCTATTCTGAAGGGAAACAGAGAAGGAGTGGATCTGGGGGAGGAGGGAGGTAGGAGGTGGGTGGGAGGAGCTGGGGGAGAGGAAACTGTAGTCAGGATACAATAAAAAAAAAAAAAAAATGAACAAAACAAAACCAAAACAGACAAACAAAAGGTTCTCTTTGCTGTCTTTCAGCTCCAAAGCTGTGGGCATAGAGTGAAATTAAAGATAATGTTTAGTCCCAGGTACTTAGAATAAAAGTTTTACTTTTTCTTTCTTGGCAATGTCTTTCTTCCTTGAGAAGTGTGTTGTAAATCTTGACAGCCTTAGAACATGCTGTTTCACCAGTGAAGTCTTTCCTTGTTCTAATATTGGTTGGAGCAGCAAGGGGAGCGGCAATGTTAGCTCTATTTCCCAACCTCATTATGTTTGTTGACCTAACATACTAGAGGTCTATGAACCTACCTTGCTAGACTTGATGAAAATTAAAGCATGAAATAACAGTTCAGGGAAACTCTCCAAGCCACAGAACATCAAACTTGGAAATGATTTTAGAGTGCACATTCTTCATTTTATAGATAATAAAACCGAACCTGAGACTACAAACTGACTTTTGATCAAGTACCCAACTATTCTAAGCCAAAACCAGACCTAGAACCAGATTTCCTGCGTGCATGGTCCCAACCTGTCCATCAACCTGAGACATGTTTGGGTGACCCTGGTCCACAGTCCTTCGGTGTGTGATCAGAGGTTCCTGATGAAGTACATACAGATATAATTGAATCTGCATTAATAAATATTATGATTGTATCAAATCAGTTCGTATTCTGTTAGATGAAGACCAGTGGAGCTTTTGTTTGACAATGGTCATTAGAACTTTTTTTTAAGAACACCTTAGAGATGCATGCTTCCTCATCACTAGGATTTAGAAGTGGAAAGTTAATAGTCTGGAGTTTATCTGATCATACTGTTTGACGAATGTTGATTAAGCAACCCCATATTGATTTAGCTGAGGAAGGAAGGGTCACTTAGGGACCAGAGTTGGGTGTACCAGCAATAGTTTTCTGCCCCTACTTTTCTGTTGATAATGAAGCACTTATGGGCTGGCTATGTGATTCCACAGAAGCTCTAAAATTAGATGTTAGGATAGGAATTACAGCACACAATACAAGCCTCATTCAACTTGCAGTGAAATAGCGTAAGTAATGACTCCCTGGTCCAAATGACCTCTTAAGTCTGAGAGCAGGTCGATGTGGTTCCATTGTGGGATGGTTATCACTCTGAACTCTCCGGGCAGCTAAGTACTTCAAGTCTCACTTTAAGCCCTCCTCTGATGAAGGCTAGACAATTCCTCAGTTAATTCCTCTAAACTCCTCTCTATCCCTGTCACACCCTTTTCACACAGATTGCCCTGTACCTTATGGACATCTCTGGTGTATTGTAGTTAGAGAGACCCTCTTTTGAAGCCAATTTGAGCATGTACCTCCCTGGATTGAAATTCCTCATCAGCTCATTACTCTCCACACAGACATCTGTTTGTGTTGCAGAGGGCAGAGTTCCATATAAGGAGGCAGTGTGCCTTTCTCCTCTTCCCCTCCTCATTTGCTTCCCCACAAGGTGGACTCCCTCTCTGACTTGTCTTCTCTTGCTAAAATTAAATTTTTCTTTGGTGGGAGAGACTGGAATTTTTTTTTTTTTTTTTGGAATGGGCTACATTGCAGCAAAAAAAGGTGGTAGGTATTTTAAGTTGCATGCAGCAAATTTAAATATTCTAAAATATTCTACCTCCAGGAAAGACATAATATGCATACATACATATAAATACTACATACATATACATACACACTATACATACACACACATATACGTGTGTATGTATATGTATGTATGTATGTACATATATGGGCTGAACAGTCAGTAGGCGCCTGGTGTGCCTTGGCCCACATTCTGTGCTTCCTAGGGAACAATGTGCTTGCAACCTCTTTTCACACCTTGGCCTCCTATGACATTTGCCTCCCAACACTTATATTCCACCTGCTTTTTAAAGGGTGGTAATTTTATACATGGCAGCTACTAACAAATGTGAGGGAGAAGTGATAGAGGGTCCTATTTACATGACAAATGCAAGACTGTTAGCACAAATGTGCTCTTCATCAACAATTGAGCACTCTCAGCTGAAACCTTAAAGCAGGAGACACCCAGTAGCAAAGATTGCCTTTAAAGCATTGGAAACCCAGGTTTCATTCCACATCAGATACCTCATGAAAGTCCCTTGCAGGGCCATCCAGTTATATTTTTAGCCCATATCAAATCTCTGCCTCCACAAGCACGTGTTAAGGATGGTGAGGGGAATTTTTCTGATTTTCCCACAGAGGACAGAAATCTTAAGCAAATCTGGTAAAGCATCCAATGAGGTGCTCATTCAACATGAATTCATTCTGCAACTCTAGAGCTCGGATGCCTTATTAGGACTTATGAACAGAGGTGCACAGATGGCGGAGTCATGTCCACTGTCTGATTGCATGACCATTTTCAGGGAAACTGACTTGTGAATGGATGTATGCATGGCATCTATGTGTTGTTATAGGAACACATGCATGGAAATGCCCTGGCAGAGGAGAGCAGGAGAAAACCGGATATATCAGATGATAATGGAAGCGCTAACTTCCTGGTGAAGATACTACTGGTCCTGACAGGGACTTTCCTCATGGAGAAAAGCCTGGAATATGCAGTAGTTTAGAGCTACTGAAGCACAGAGTTACAGGAACCATGCTTTATATAGGGGGTATTTTGGGCCAGGAACTACTGATATACATGACAAATTGTTTGATTGATCAGGTACACAAAGTTGAGCTCTTCTGTGACCATCTGCAATGCTCTTTTGATTGTTATTTGTGAGTTTCTTTTCATTAAAATATTAATATCATTTTACTTTCATTCTAGAGAAGTTTGAAGTGTCAGGGGGTACTTCACTGTCAGGCCAGGTAATATATCATGGTAAATGCATCCATGATATGGTTAGAAATGGCAGAAATGAGCCAGGTGGTGGTGTCACACACCACCTTTAATCCCAGCACTGGGGAGGCAGAGCCAGGCAGATCTCTGTGAGTTCAAGGCCAGCCTGGTCTACAGAGCGAGATCCCAGACAGGTACCAAAACTATACAGAGAAACCCTGTCTCAAAAAACCAAAAAAAAAAAAAAAAAAAAAACCAGAAAGAAAGAAAGAAAGAAAGAAAAAGAAAAAGAAGTGGTAGAAATGGCAGAAATCTCCCTTGATAATCTTGATCAGATGCTAGATATTTGCTTGTGTGACATCAGAAACAAATGAAAGAAGTGTGAAGGAAAAGAAAACCCACTGAAACTTGAACATCTCACTGGTGTGTGTCCACCTTCACCTGCGATGATGTGCCAACCCAAAATGCTTCATTGTGGTAGCAATCAATCTCCATCTCAGAACCTCAAGGAGAAGCAGCCAGACAGCTCTTTTTCAGTCATTTCTGGAAGCATACCCATGCCAAGGCTGCCTGAAGGTTGTGTGTTTCACATTCAAGCAGAGGAGGACACACACATTTTCAGAATCTTGGGAAAAGATGACAACCTGAACCCCAATCTGCAATTTTTCAAGCCAGGAAAATAATAGAAATTTGTTTAGATGTCTGTCGAGTAAAATTGTACTTAGAGTTTCTTTGAGTTTTGCTATTTGCTTGCCAAGGAAAATTTACCATAACCTGAAGAGTTACTATCTAGTCATCACAATGCTTGGCCTTTGATCTAACCATATTGTTCAAATAGACAATAATTGTGGCTGTGAGAATTGATGCTACTGATTGTGTAGCTTCAGTGTGAAGACATTTTGGGAACCCCAGAAGCATGCATGTACACATGCTGGAAATGTTGCATAGGACTACTTATATTTTGACAGATAATTGATTATTTTTTGCAAAAATTGGAGAAGCAATGCCTGCCCACAGCAGATATGTTGGACTCAGTGTATGTGGAACACTAAATCAACTGTTCTGTCATTGACTTTTATTTCAGATATCATAATAGACGATGACCAAATAACAAAGCAGGTCACTTCCCAGTTGACTGAATCTATTTTTGCACTGACAAAAATAATTCTCTTAGCTATGTCATGATTTGGCTATTTCAGTAACCTCCAAGAGCACATCAAATCTGTATTTCAATCCAATTGATGTTGCAAGAACCAGTGATTATTTCAGTTAAAAAAATGAATTGAGTGTGACTCAGGATTGTCACTCTCTACTTACTGCTCTAGCACAATCAGGGTGCCTTTTTATGGACTCCCATGGAATCAAAATGTAGATAAGTATAATTAAGATAACCTGTAAGCAATTTAAATAATGAATTCACTGCAAGTTTAATTACCTTGAATCACGATGACACTTGGCCCTTGGCTTGTACCTTGCTTCTCTAAGGATTCTGGGAATGTCAGATGACAGTGAGATAGAAGTTCTTTCTGAGTGATGGAATCTAGTGGCTGCCCAGGAAGTACAGAATGAGGTGTCTTTGTAGGGTCATCTCACTCACACCCCTGACTCAGGCCTTTTAAGAATTTTAGAGACCTCCTGCCAAACTTCTCCCTGTGAGCAATTTGGTGGCTGAGCAATGACATTTCTATTCAAACAAACTGTCAACAGAGCTAAAATAATTGAGTGGCCTTTGCTCTTTGGAATATGTAATGAAAAACAAGTAATCTAGAGATATTTTCTCTCCCTGCCTTTTAGACTTATAATTGTGCTGTCCTAAGAAAGACATGGATTTGAGGGAGAGGAAGTTATCTCGGATGAGGGAGTCCATTAGCATCTGTACTGAATTAATTGAACAGTATGTTCACACATGCATAGATACTGCATTCCTATGAGAGGGTGCAAAGAAGGAAAGCATAGAAAATAAACAAAACACAAAACCCTCAAAAACCCTAAGTGTAGGTAAGCTTCCTACCTGGTTCTATGTTAACTATATTGTAATCTAACTATTCATAAATTACTTTCTATAGTTATAACCTGACTTATTTCTTAAATGCTGGCAGATAAAGTAGAGAAGACAATAGTATTAGTGAAGAAGATGGTGTTGGGCCATTTCGCTAATTCATTTTGATGTACAAGTGCAAAGTAACTTTCTAGATAGCATTCTCTAGAGGGTTGTGTTTCTCCGTACAAATGATCACTGCCCCTGGAAAGTAAGTTTGAATCAAAGATGTGTCTAGGAAGAACAGGCATGCCTTAGTTGGACGTTGCTGTCACAAGACTAAGCCATGATTTTCTTGCATGTACAGGATCATTAGCCACACCTTTCCACATATTGGGGTGCTGACTTGCATACATCTCATCTCAGAGCAGCTTCCTTTGTTCTCATGTAGCTACCCTGAATTTGGGGTAGTTTCATGTCAACTGAGGTTGAATCTTGACATACACTTGTGGCCATTCTGAAACTGATATGACTTTTAAACCAAACACATTCTACTGGCCATAGATCATGACTATCCTGGATAAAGTTGATATTCTACTATTATTTTATTATAGTTCAAGGAATATTCTTGCAATTTTTATTTTGACTCTAAGAGAGTGTGGAGTGAATTTTTTTGGATAGAGTTACATTGTATAATAAGCAACAGAAGTTCTAGTGAACCTTGCTGGGCTCTATTATCACTGGTATAGTCGTTTACCCTATGGTTAATAGGTTTTTGGTTCCCCAGTATTCTGACTGTAGCTGACCTTATTGATTCAAACTCATGTGCATAGTCTAAATTTGTGTGAATGCTTCTCCATAAATCAGAATGTTCTTGTCTTAGGGTCTTTGGGTTGTTATTACAAAGTATCAGAGTCTGGACGCATTATATGAGAAAGAGATTTATTAGTTTAAAGTCTGGATATCTAAGAGCGTGGGACCAGTATTATTGTCTGGGGACTCTCACGGTAGGAAGAAACTTGTGGCATGAACATGTATAGTACAGAGAGGTCATTTGGAGAGAGAGAAATAAGGGACAAGGGAGGGAGCAGGCTCCTTAGGACAATTCACTCACATGAGAACTGATACACTTCTACAGAACCTAAGCAACTATGAGAGACTAGTTTGAATCATAAGGTCAGTCATGACCTAATCTTCCACCAGGCTTTACCTTTTCCAGGTCTCATCATTCCAGGTGTATCTCAGAGTCCAGCAGAAACCTATTGCGATTTCCAGATTCTTGCTTCCCAGAGGAAGAAATGGGCCAGGAATAGATGGACAGTGGTAGAATCAGAGATAGTTTCTTAAGAAGGAAAGAAAGGTCTTCCAGGAGAGGAAGTGACTCAAAGCTGCGAGAAAGGTCCGAAGCTCAGTGCTGCCTGTGCCCAGGGTACTGGGACCTTTATAGATTATTTGTCCAGTGTGGCTTTTTGGGTACTTTCTCCATTTCATAATGTCTTTCATGGGTACAATTTCTAGTTTTTCCTGTTTGCCAAATGATTTCCTTCATATACTCATTTGACCTCATTCTCCATCCTGCATTCCTACCAGACCACCACTTTTGAGTAGCATTACACCAAGGTCCAAATTTGCAGCACATGGGCATTTAGACAAATAGCATCAAAATCCCAGCATCCATCTCCAGCAGATCATAAGTCCACATGGAGTTCTCATCAACTCTTCCTCTTCCTAGATACAAAAATATCCTGATGTACATGGTCTTTACAGGTGAATTTTCTTAGTGTCCTATTTTATAGACCCTTGCTCTTTTTTCTCTTTTTTTAAATCCATTTCTGCCCCTTGCAAGTAACTCAGTATTTTGCTGTGTAGACTCCATAGAGTAGCAGTTCCTAGATTCTTCTTGCTTATAACTCCATTTCTAATTTACCTGTTGAGTCTTAGTAGTCATGTGGGAACTTCCATTATAGATCAGTATTTCTCAAAGGGACATATTATTGTGAATCACTTTTACAACTTTTGAAAACGCCAATTCTGATTCAATTAGTCAGGATTAGAGTTTTAGACTTTGTATTTTCTTCAGGTTAACAACCACATTAGCATCCAAGTTAACTCTAACCCCAATGCTGATGGACCATGCTCTGAGTGCAAGGCTGAGGATGGCAATTTATCTAGCTAGGACAGAACCCAGCCTCACTAGCTTTCAGGATAATGTTTATGCCCTGACCTTTCTATCTCTCTGTATTCAATAATTTGCATTTTAAAGACAGTCATTCATTATTGCTCTTGTCCCTGTAACCTGCAGGCTGCCCCTATGATACAAACCTTATCATCATTATCAATGTCTTTAATCATGGGGAAAAAGAAGTAGGGACCTTAACAGGCTGTCCTGTCATGAGCTTTTATCTTCATTTCACTTTCTCCTTTTCTCCCCTTGTTTTCTCATCTAGCCCATGCATTTCCATTGTGCTTTTTATAGGTAATAAATTGTTGTTCAAGAACTGATATAGTAACTGGCCTGTGGTAGATTCTCAATGACTACTTCCAAAGATTGAAACATCCTCCCTGTGCGGATCTTCCTCCTGCTTCCCCTGAACACTGGGTGTTTCCAAGAGCAGGCCTTCCTTCCTTATTTGCCCTGACTTGGGGAGCCTCTCCTTCCCTGAACTACAGGGCTAGGAGTGGCCTGGTTACACTGAAGCTTGCTCCTTCTGCTCTCCGACTGTCACTTTTCCCCAAAATAAACCATTGTCATTTGAAATTTATGATACTTCTTTACACCTATTGTCCACCACTTTCTGTATTCTTTATTGAAATTATAATAGGACATAGTATGGTTTCTGAGTCAGTCTGCAGGCACCACCAAGTATGAGGGTGACACATTCCATGATCCAGCTTCAAAGATATTAGATTTCTTAATGCTAACAACCTTGACCACATTTTTCCTCAGCCATCTGCTTAAATGGTTACTGATTTCCTTTAGGGAACATTATTAGTGTCTGCTGCATCAAATTGTTTAGCTAATCACAGTATAAACTCAGAATTCATAAAGTTATAGCCTATCTTTATGGACTAGAAAGTGAAAACATTCATATAATCCTACCCAGACATATTTAACAACTAAAAATGGCCTTTCAGACTTTTTCATAAGTCGAATTCAACTTAAATTGAAACATGCTAAATCTGTAATCTAGCATAGGATTTTATATATACATTCCAATCTCATTTTATTTAATATAACAATATATTGACACATATTAACATACAACAGGTTCATCTCTTAAACAGTTATCTAATATTCTACTTTATATGTGAACTATGGTTTATTTGATTTATTCCTTACTCTGGTTCCTCAAACATTTTGTGTTGATTCTCTTCTACTTTCCCCTTATTTACTACAAAATATCTTCCTACAAGTTACAGACTGGATCAAAATATGTATTTATATATTAGATTATAACTTTTTGAAAGTTGGAACACTCAATTATCTCACAATATGGCTATTTTGCTACCCACCCCATTACCAATAAACTGCATTTATCATCTCAAGTTTAGCAATATGTTCAATAGATCAGAATTCAGTTTTATTTGCATTCACTTAAATGCTGATGAAATTTTAAATATATTTTCACACATATAGATAGTTGAACAAAATGTCAATGTTTACCTAAACAATAATGGGAAGATGTTTGGATTTTGGTTCTCTTGCTTTGGGCTTTAAGAATTTAATTTCTTTGGCAGGTAATTCCAGCTGCTAGAATTTTTAGTGCATAAGAAATAATCTTTAGGTTACAGTAAAACTGTCATAACTATTGTTTTTATGACATAGCTGATTCATAAGGACATTTTGGAAACAAATTTCTCCATATACATAAAAGTATCTCTATATTGCTCCAAATATACATGTCTAATAAATATCTTTTCACTCTCTGATTCTGTCCAATGCTGCACTGAGAATTATACTTTAATTAGACTGAGTCAACATTTAATTTTCACTTGTTTTTGACTACTGTGTTCAATGAAGCAGAGAATACATTCTTCTCACAAAACACAGGGAAACACAAATACAGCCAATATATGGTCCTCAGATATGCATGTGTACTCTCTTGGGATATATCAGCCTGCAGCCCAAAGCACATGGCCTGGACTAGCTAGGCACAGAGAGTTACGTACACAGCCTGCTTTTCTCCATGAGATCCTTTTTCATTTCTTTTCCTTCCCTAATTGTTGCCACTATTGTTGATCATTTATACTTCTCATTCTTATTAAGCTGCCACTTCATGTCTTCTTGCTCATAGAGATCATGTGAGGATTTGGGCTTGACGATAGCCCTCTATTTTGAGTCTTTGCTTTTCCCCTCAACACTCTTCACTTTACCTCCTTTTAATTCTTCACAGATGTAATTTACCCTCTGAATCTCAGAAGCAAACTGCGAGGAGGCTGCCTTCCCTTACATTACCTCCTTTGTTAAGGACGTGAATGAAGATGCCAGACTTTCTACTGTGAGAAGCGTTTGAAAGGGTTGCCCTCTAAACTGGCTCATTATAGTCAAGCATTAAGGCTCCCGTTTTAATGTCAAGGCCCTTCTTATTTTTTCTGGGCTAATTCATGTGCTTTTTCTTAATAGTAACAGTATATTTTAGTCAGCTTGATTTCTTAGGGTATCAAGACTGTCCAACTATTTTTTTACTTTTACATCATTGTATCATTTCATGGGCAGGGCCTCTCTCACACCATCTACTCCATTCCTACCCCCACTGTCTACTTTTCCAAGCATTTTCTACCAATATGGCTGGGTCAAATTCCATTTTCTCAACTCTCTAGACAGTGACATCTACTTCTACTTCCCAGGAGACATCTGTACAATTTGTTCACTTAATGACCTCCAGTGACAGGCCACCTGGAGCATCAAGAGGTAATTCAGACCATTATGAACTAGCAGAGGAATTCAACTTCTGTATCTTAGGTATTTCTGCCTCTTTACAACTTGCACATATCAACTCTAATTTTTAATATAGCACAAATTCGCTTGTGATTTTTTGTGTGTTACGATGCCTCAAGGATCTGGAAAGTTCTGCGATGTTCGTTAGTGTTCTGATTCCATGTTTTGAGGGATCTCTGTGTCCCCTTTTCAGGTATTCCCTTTATTACTCATCCTTCATAATTAAACCTGACGTTTCTGATGTGGTCTGACTGGTTCTGAACATCATGATGCTGTCACAATATTCTGGAATCCCTTCTCTTTGTGTAGTTGAAGTTGGGGGGAATTTCAGCAACCATTTAATGATCTTGTTTATTCATGCAATAGATTATATATATTTGTCACTTCAAAATATTCTCAAATATGTATTTTTCAGTCATCAGTCCCTCTGCCCCTGACCCCAGGCAAGCACTGATCTATCTGCTTTATGTCACTATTAATCAGCTTTTATATTCTGGAGTTTTATATAAATGGAATTATGAATGTTTATAGTCTATCACAAGGGGCTTTCTCCTTCAGTAGATGTTTGATCCTTAAAGGAAGTCAGGTTATACCAAGACTGTGCTGGTACAATTGACTTCTTAAGCCTAAATCCAAGACATTTGTCCTTTTAAATTCACCTGTTTTCAGCCCAGTGTTCCTGAGTGTCAGAATGACTTGGAATCCTGATTTTTACACCCACAGCTTGCTGTCGTTTTGGGCCAAGAGCTTTTTAAAGATTTGATAAACACATCTCAATGCATTATTTCAGAACACAGAATCATAAAATATTAAATTTTAAAAAGCTAAAGTTGTGGATAAAACAGCTGATTAGAAGGATGATAACATGTAGCAATGTGGCACTGTTGGCACAATAGCCAAGAGCCTGCCTTTACCTCCCCTAGACTGCAGCCCTTTATCATGGCCCAAAATGCATGGCTAGTTTTATTCCTGACAGTAACTCTGATATGTTTTCTGTAGTACCTATATAGATTATTTTTTCTAATTCTTGTGCCATTTTTCTCGGGGAACACTCTCTGTGTGTGTATATATTATTATTACTTTTTTAAGATATAATTCACATTGAAAAATTTACACATTGTAAGATGGGATTTAATAAATTTAAACTTTTATGTATATGTAGTGACTTACTAGACAAGATGAATACTTTCATTGCTATAAGACTTTATATATATATATATATATATTTTTTTTTTCCCCCTATGTCCTTTTCAGTCAATGCCCCCAGACTCAGTTCCCAAGCAGTCATTCATCTACTTTCTGCTCTCATAAATTAGTATGGATTTTTAGAGTTTCATATCAATGGAATCATACAGTATTTACTCTTTGTTATTAAATATTTATTTTAAAGTGTGTCTGTGTATAAAGTGCATGCAAGTGCAGGTACCCACAAAGGCCAGAGGACTTAGCTGGATCTCACTGGAGTTAGTTAGGATTACTGGTGGGTGTGATCCATGTACTGTTTTGTATCTGGCTTTCAGAATGCTTTTGAGATGTATCCATGAAGTTGCACATGCCAATAGTTCTTTCACTTTTCTTATTTTTTATTATTGATTCACTGTATAAATTTATTTTTGTTCATGCTGATTTGAGTTGTTCTCACCTCTAAGCTATTGTGAGTCAAGTGTCTATGAGTATTGTTGTATGCCACAGCTCGATTCATGAATGATCCCTAGAGGTCTATGTGTTGATGACCTGGTCTCCAGTCTGTGTCATTGTTGTGAGGTTGTGGAATCTTTAGGAGCAAGGTTCTAGTAGAAGGAGCTTAGGTTATTAGCATCTTCTTGTTCATTTCTTTTGATCTTTAACTGTATTAGTCAGTGTTCTATTGCTGTGAAGAGGCATTGTGACCCTGACAACTCATAAAAAAATCATTCAGTTGGGGCTTGCTTACATTTCAGAGGTTTAGTCTATTATCTTTATGGCAAGGAGTGTGTTGGCATGCACGCAGACATAGTAGTTGAGAGTTCTATATCCAGATCCGAAGACAGCAAGAAGAGAGAGACACTGGAACTGGCTTGGGCTTTTGAAACCCCAAAGTCCATCCCCAGTGACACATTTTCTCCAACAAGGCCACACCTCCTAATCTCTCTCAAGTAGTGCCATTCATTAATGACCAGGCATCCAAATATATGAGCCTGTGGGAGCCATTCTTATTTAAATCACCACATTAGCCTTCACAAAATGAACAGAATCTTCTGCTGTATGCTTCTACTATGATGCACTGTGGTGCTCAGACCCAAAGCAACAGAAACAAGAATCAAGGACTGAATTCTCCAAAATCATGAGCTACAATAAACATTTGCTTCTTAAATGTGGATTATCTTATGATTTTGTCACAGTGACAGAATGTTGACTGAAGTGGTGTGCCTGCTCTATGGATGCAGATTTCCTTCTTTCAGGTATGTACCCGTAGTGGGAAAATTGAGTGGTAAGTTTTAATTTTATGAAAAAATCCAAGGGTATCTTTTGAAGTGATTCCACCACACTGCAGTCCTATTAGCAGTATGTGATTTCCATGTGGCCATTCTATGGATGTGTGGTAGTTCCTGGGCACTGGTCCTCTCTTTTTCTCCATTTCTCTTTTTATCTTCCTCCAATGGTTGTTCTTTCTCCCTTTTCCTCTTGAGCTGGGTTTTGTGTTTGGAATAATCTCTCCTAGTAGGTCACTTAGCCTCTTCCCCTTCCAGTTCATGGACTTCTCCATAGAACCTATACACTCAAAAAAATGTCTTCTCTCATGGTCTCAATTAGATTTTGGAGGTAATATTTCTAACCCAAGGAGTTTTGGATATGTGGGTAAATGTGATTAGAACTGAGAAAGAAGGCATGCTGCCCAAAATGGTTGAAAATGCTGTTCAAGTCAATCCATGATATACTCTCCCATACAGTATAAAACAGTGGATTCATGCTTCATTTTGACATTTTCTCACATGTATGTTATGTTCTTTGATATAGTCATCCTTTATTATCTTATCTCTTCCCCACTCCTGATGTTCTCCTTTCTTTTCCCAAATTCTTCCAGTCTACTCACATCCTTTAAGAAAAGTCTATATTCTACATATGAGAGAAAACATGTGATATTTGTCTTTTTGGGTCTTGTTTATTTTGCTTAACCTAATGATCTCCAGTTCCATACATTCTTATGCAAATAACATAATTTTGTTATTCTTTATGAGTGACTAGAACATCATTGATTTTATATATATATATATATATATATATATATATATATATATATATCACATTCTATCTATTAGTTTATAAATGGACACTTAAACTGATACCATACCTTGGCTACTGAAAATGGTGCCACAGCATACAAGAATATGCAGATGACTATGAAGTAGGCCTACTCATCTCCACTGAAGGATGTTCACAAGTAGTATAGCTAAATCCTATAATATGTCTACTATTAGTTTTGTTGGAAACCACATGCTAGTTTCAATGGTGGCTAAACTAAGTTTCATCCCTTCCAGTAGTGTGATCTCTCTATTATCCTCACCAGCGTTTCTTGTAGCTCGATATTTTGATGATAGCCACTTCTTTCTGGAATGAGATAGAATCTCAATACAGTTTGATTTACATTTCCCTGATGATGAAAGATGCTGAACATTTTAAGAAATCAATTTTTAAGAGACAACTGGAAGTCTCTGCTCCATAAATATTCTTGTGTTGAGTCAAAAGAAGTCAACAAAGTTGGATTTCGAAAAATCTCTCCTGTGGTTTCATGGGTCTGTTGTGTTGAATTTGTTGATGAAATGCAGTATTCTGTGGAGATATTTGGCATCTCTTTATGAATCTTTATTTTAGTGAAAGTAGTAATTCATCTTGACAGTAAGATATTTAAATGTTTCATTTGATCTAATTTAAAAGTATTTGTTTCCTAGACATTTGTTTTACTATTTTAACTACCTGAAATGATTTGAGATTTATCTTGGGGGCATTCAATATTAGAACACAGAAGAAAGATGAGAAGGCTGAATAGTCAGGACAATTGAACCAGGTAAGAGCCATACCTTCCACATCTAAATGCAAGTCACATCATAGGATTGGAGTCTGACCATCACATGCAATGTAAGATACCATGATTGCACACTATCCTAATTTGTAGAAAGCATGGCTTCCAGACCTTCAACCTCTCTCCCTGGCTCATCACCAGCCTGGAACCCTATCACCTACCTTATAATCTTGACTTAACATTTCACATTTGTTATCTAGGATCTCTAAAATATGATTCTCACCTGTGACTACCTTATCAATGCTTAAATAACCATATGTTCATTTTGTAAAGGTGAGATCTTCATTAATTATTAGATATTTATTATCATACTATAGTATATATTTATTATATTAGTATAATATATCATCATTATTATATAATGCATTAATATTATATATAAAGATATGATATATAATATATCTTTATTATTCTATTATTATATTATTTCTTCATTCAGCAGGCTTCAGATGCACTCAATACATATCATAATCTCTTGCAGCTGGTTCTCATTAGAATTTTAAACATAAGCAAATGATGATCCTTTCAATTCCCTGCATTACTTTATATAACTAGTTTGGTTTAGAAGATTTGATATATGTAAAATCACTAAGACTATCACTGGTAAATATTTCTTCATACATAGAGTATGAGAAAAAGAAAGTTCAGTAAGTCAGAACTCACTAGAATGTATTTGTATTTTAAATCTTAATAATTTATCTCTCAATATGTCGAAGTACTTTGTGCCAACAGGTCTGCTAAATTCCTGCAACTGTGGTGCTAATGAAATGCCCCAGTCTCAGGTGGACCACAGACTGCCACTGTGAACTTCCTCTAATGCCCTCACAGTTGCTTTTGTACCAATGATCTGATGAATAAACAATATTAATCAAAATGTTTTAAAAGGAAACAAAACCATCCTTACCAGTATCCTCAAATTCTGGTCTGTACAGTGATTAATACATGGGTAACTATTATTTTGTGCTTCTTTTTCTGGATGACTCTCAGTGGTTGCATAAGTTGATTCCATTTCTGAAACTGTAGATATATATGAGGGCTATATCCCTAGGTTCAAGAACATGATGAGATCACTTCTTTAGCCTAGGCTCCTAAGTAGGGAGTTAAAAAAAGTTTGGCAAACTCCCTCAAATTATTGCTCTTCTCTCTTTAGTATGTTACTACTAGTTACACAGAGCATTTTAAAAGCAAGTGACTAGGCCCATGTACATCTTATACACCCTTTCCTTCAGGTGCCATTTGCCTACTGTCTAGGATGAGAAACCAAGCACTAACTTAGCACTCAAAGCTCGGTACATCTCCTGTCCAGCCGGAGGAATCTTCACTGCTGACCTGATTGCAGAGTTGTTTTAAGCTGATACATAAAGCTTTGTGTATTCTTTCCCTTTATCTGCTTTATCTCATTGTATAGTAACATTCTTATCTGTGTTCCTGTTGAAAGATAAGTTGTTCCAAATTTCTACAATTTAATATTTTGTAAGTCAGACAATGCTGGTGCGTCCATGCTTCATGTATTTCCCCAGGCACCCAGGCCATAAAAACTCAGTGTAAGAATTGTTACATTTACACATTTTCAATTTCATAGATCATCATTTTTACCACTCATCTGAAATATTAGTACCATCTCATATCTGAGTTTATATTTCATCTGGAATTATCTTTCCTATGATGGGAGGTATGATCCAATCTCATCTTTTCCAAGTATATAACCATCATGTCAGCATCATTTTGAATTAGCTCTCACTTCTGTACTGATTCACATGTCTATGTTTCTGCACGGTCAGCCCTTTTGCTTCATCTGTTTTCAATAGCATTCGTATTGATGCCAAATTGTTGTTATTGAACTAGAATTTCTCTTACTTAATAGATTTATTTGAAAAAAGATGTTTACTATATTAAATCTTCCTATCTTTGAATTTAGCATTTCATTTCTTTAAGATTTATTTCGTGTGTGTGTGTGTGTGTGTGTGTGTGTGTGTGTGTGTGTGTGTGTGTGTACCACATGGATATGGTTATCCAGGAGCCCAGAAAGGGCATTGAATCCCTTCCTTGAAGATAGAATTATAGGTGTTTGTGAGCCAACCAACATGGGTACTGGGCATTGAACTCATGTCCTTTGGAGGAGCAGCAAGTGTTCTTAACTGCTAAACTATTTCTCTAGCCCCCAAATTTAATGTTAGGGACTTCTGATGCTGGGATTTGGATTTTATTAGATGGTCTGTGACTTGGGGACGTCATTGTCAGTCTGTTGAAAACTTTTATTCAAACTATATGTGTGAGTGTGTGTGTGTGAGTGTATGTGTGTGTGTGTGTAAGCACATAAGCATTATACATAATCTTAGGTAAATAAATAATAATATGATTCCTTATTGCTTTTTCAGACTTCCTTTCTGTCATTTTATTCTCCTCCCTCCCTCTTCTTTTGTGTTGACCTCCTTTTCCCCTTCAATATTAAAGCCATCCCCTGAATCTCTAATACCCTGCTGTTCCCTTCTCCAGTGCCCCCCACCCATGCTCCCTTTTTACTTTCCTGGTTTCTGCAGTTGTTCCAGGTTATAACACTCATGACTGGAGACTTGAATCTAGTGCCACAGACAAGACAGAAGTCTTTACGGGTCTGAGTTACCATACACAATATAATCTTTTCTAGCTCTATCATATACCTGAAAATTTCATTGTTTCTTTTTTTTTGCAGTTGAACAGTATTCCACAGTGTACACGTACCACATTTGCATTATCCATTTGTCAGTTGAAGGATGTTTAGCTTGTTTCCTTTCTCCAGCTATTGTAAATAGAGTGGCAATGGACATGGCTGAGAAAATACCTGTGGAGTAGGATGTCGGGCCCTTTGGGAATATACCAAGGAGTGGTAGAGCTGGGTCATGTGGTAGATTTATTTTTAGCTTTTTGAGAAGTGGCCACACTGATTTCGAGAGTGGCTGGACCAGTTTGCCATCCCACCAACAGTGACTGAGGGTTCCCTTTCCCCACAGTCCTCCCAGCATTTTTGGTCAGTTGTTTGGTTGACATTTGTGCTCTGACTGCGGTAAAATGAAACCTCAAAGTTGATTTGATCTGTTCATATCCATAGCCATTTTTGAATAGGTTATTTGTTTTCCTGACTCTGTTTTTTGGGTCCTTTATATATTATGGGTATTAATCCTCTGTCAGATGTTTATCTGCAAAATATTTTCTGCCATTCTTTGGGCTCCTTCTTCACTTGGTTGACTATTTCTTTGGTGCAGACACTTTTTAGTTTTTTGAGGCCCCACGGCCAATGGTTGGCCCTAATTCCTGGACAAATCGAGTTCTATTCAGAAAATCCTTTCCTATATCTGTACTCTGGAGGGTACCACCTGTGTTTTCTTTTAGCAGTCTCGGTGTTTGGGGTTTTACATTGATGCTTTGAGATATTTGGTGTTAGTTTTAATATAAAGTAATAGATATGAGTCTAATTTCACTCTTCTAGGGGTGGACACCAGGTTTTCCCAGCACCAATTGTTGAAGATGCTATCTTTTTTCCAGTGGAGGTTTTTAACATCTTTGTTAATAGATGGGTATAGTTATGTGGACTAATGTTTGGGTCTTTTATTTTGTTAAGTTGGTTTATATATCTTTTTTTATGCCAGTACAACAAACACTGTTTTTTCTTACTGCAGCTCTCTACTATATCTTAAGATCTAGAATTGTAATCCCTTCAGCTTTGTTATTTTTGTTCGGAATTTTTTTTTTTTGGCAAATCTTTTTTGTTTGTTTGTTCCATATGAATTTTAAGATAGTTTTTTTTTTTCTATTTCTGCAAAGAATGAGATAGGGATATGCTGTGGGATGTCTTTTTGTATGCTGTAAATATGTGTTGCTCCCATTGGCTAATACATAAAGCTGCTTTGGCCTATGGCAAGAAAGCTTACAGCCAGGCAGGTATTCCAAGAGAGATAGAGAGAGAAGGGAGGAGTCAGGAGAGACATGAGCTGCTGCTGAAGGAGCAATATGTCAGCAGATCAGTAATGTCATGGCCACGTGGCAACATATAGATTTATACAAATGGGTTAAGTTATAAGAGCTAGCTAGCCAGAAGCCTGATCCATAGGCCATCCAGTTGGTAATTAATATAAGCCTCTGAGATTATTTTATAAGCAGCTATGGACCGCGGATGGGAGAGATTTGTCTGTGGGGCTGAGCAGGACCAAAGAAATATCCTACTACAGGGATATTTATTGGGATTGCTTTGAATCTGTAAATGACTCTTGGTAAACTAGACATTTTCATAGTATTGTAATCCATTAGCATAGGATAACTTTCTGTTTTCCAGTTTCCTTTCAATCTTTCTCCAGAGACTTAAAGTTTACATTATAAACTTTCGCATCCTTGGTTAGATTTATTCCTAGATATTTCATTTTCTCAAGGCTATGATAAATGGGAGAGTATACACAATATCTCTTTCTGGGTATTTGTTTTTGGTGTAGAGAAAGCCAGTGATTTTTGTAAGTTGATTCTGTATCCCAGTACTTTCCTGAAGGTGTTCACTATTTGTAGAAGTTTTCTGGTAGAAGTTTTTGGGATCTCTTACGTATAATATCATATTTTATGCAAATGGGGACAGTTTCACTTCATCTTTGCTTATTAGTATACCTTTAATTTTCTTCTCTTGCCTCATTGCTCCAATGGGTGCTTTGAACACAGTATTGGAAAGGAGTAGGGATAACGGAAGATAAAGAAGATAATGTCTCTTTTCTGATATCAGTGGTATTGCTTCAAGCTTTCCTCCATTTAGGATGATGTTGGCTATAAGTTTGTCGTATATAAATTTTATTATGTTATTGTATGTTCCCTCCATTCCTTCTTTCTCAAGGACTTTTTTTTTTTTTTTTTTTTGGTTTTTCGAGACAGGGTTTCTCTGTGTAGCTTTGCGCCTTTCCTGGATCTCGCTCTGTAGAACAGGCTGGCCTCGAACTCACAGAGATCCGCCTGCCTCTGCCTCCCGAGTGCTGGGATTAAAGGCGTGCGCCACCACCGCCCGGCTCCTCAAGGACTTTTTAATTAGGAAGACATGTTGGGTTTTGTCGGAGACATTTTCTACATCTATTGAGATACTCATGTGATTTTTGTCTATAAGCCAACTTATATGATTTATTATATTTATTGAATTGCTTATGTTGAAACATCCCTGCATCTCTGGAGTGAAGACAACTTGCTTATGGTAGGTAATCTTTTGGTGTATGTCTGTATTCCATTTGTACATATTTTATTGAAGATTCTTGAATTTATATTCATTGGGGTATTGACCTATAGTTTTCTTATTGTTGTTGTTATGTCTTTAATATTTTATCTACTAAAGCAATATTGAATTACAAGAAGGAATTTGGAAGTGCTCCTTCTGTTTCTATTTTTTGAGTAATTTAAGAAAGATTGGCTTCTAATCTTCCTTAAAAGTCTGGTAGAATTCTTGTGTAAATCCATCTGGGCCTGAGCTTTTCTTAGTAGTGAGACTTTTCATTACTGTTGCAACCTCCTCAAATGCTATGGTTTAGGTTGTTGGTTTCTTTTTGTTTTTTTGTTTAATTTTGGTGGTGGTTTCTTTTAGATTTTCCAGCTTAATAGAATACAAATTTTTAAAGTACTCCCCCATAACTTTCTGCATTTCTTTGATGTCTGTAGTAATGTTTCCCTGTTCATTTCTGATTCTGTTAATTTGTGCACATCTTTATTTCATTTTGGTAGTTTGGCCATGGGTCTGTCAATCTTGCTTATCTCCTCAAAGAACTATCTTAGATTCATTGTTTTATTTTGTTAACTTATTCCCTGATTTTATTATTTATTATTTATTAAACCCACTAGATTTGGGTTTGGTTTACTCTTGTTTTTCCAAAAATTTTAGTAGCGTCATTAAGTCACTTATTTGTGCTTTTTTCTGATTTTGTTTACATAGGCACATAAAACTATAACTTCCTCTTGTAGGATTGTTTTGAATGTGTCCCAGAAGTTTTGATATATTGTGTTTTAATTTTAATTATATCCAGCAATTGTTTGTTTCTTTCTTTTTCTTTGACACATTCATTATTCAATAATGAGATTTAATCTCCATAAGTTTGTATAATTACAAAGATTTGTTTGCTTCCCAGTTTTTTTTTGCATTATGATCAGATAGGTTACACAGAGTTATTTTAATATTTCTTAATTTGTTGAGATTTATTTTGTGTCCTAAGATGTGGTCTATTTTAGAGAGGCTTCTATGGCTGCTGAATAGAATACATGTTTGTTAGTGTTTGGGTGATAAGTCCATTTAATATATGATAGATATCATTTAACTCTATTAATTTTTTGCAGCTAAGCCAATCTATTGGAGAAACCACAGTATTTAAATCACCTACTATTATTGGGTTGATGTCAACTTGTGATTTTAATTTCAGTAGTATACTTTTTACCAAATCTAGTGAATCCAAGTTTATTGCACATATGTTTAGTATAATAATGTGGTTTCCTTATTTTTTTTCATATTCTTTAGAAAAGTTCTCACTGTATAGTCCTGGCTAGTCTGGAACTCACTATGTAAACCAGGCTCCCTTCTAACTCACAGAGATCCATCTGCCTCTATCTACCAAGTGCTGGGATTAAAGGGTGTGCCCCCATGCTTTGAGTAATGTCTTATTGGTTAATTGTTAACTTGGTTAGAATCAAGTGTCTTTCTCTATCTCTTTTGATTAGATTTAGTTGAAGTCAGTTTTGTCAGATATTAGGATAGCATTACCTGCTTGCTTCCTGGTCCCATTTGATTGGGACCTTCTACTTTTAGATGGTGCCTATCTTTAAAGCTAAGTTTCTTGTAGACAACAGATAGATGGATTTTGTTTCTTGATCTTAGATATCTAAAGTTATTACTGCAAGATACAGATTGATTGTAGTCATTGTTCTGAGGTTTTTGTTTGTGTTCTCAATAATACTTTGTGTGTCAGTAATTATAATTTTGTTTTATCTTTTGGCTGAGCTTATTTCCTTACTTCAGTCCAAAGTGTTGCTTCCTGTATTTTATTTAGGTTTGGCCTGTGCATGTGAGTTGTTTTAGCCTGTCTGGGTCGTGGAAAGTTGTTCTTTCTCCTTCAGCTATGATGGACAGTTCTGTTGGGTACAGTAGTCTAGGTTGGCAGTCTTGGTCTTTTAATACTTGGAATTTGCTGCTCCAGGGTCTTCAGGCTTTCACATTTTCAATTGAGAAACCAATGGTTGTTTGGATGGGCTTTCCTTTATATGTGATTATGTTTTTTTTTTTCCTCTTGCAACTTTCAATATTTCTTCGCTCTTTACATGTAATGTTTTAACTATGACATGCTGTGGGGAGTTTCTTTTCTGGTCTTGTCTAGTTGGACTGTTGTGTGCTTTTTATATCTGTATATACCTGGGATTTTTTCCTCCATCATCTAATGCTATAATTAAAAGATTTGGTCATTTTATGGTGTCCTACATTTCACGCATGTTCCTTTACTAGAGCTTTATTTTTACTTTTTTCATGTTCTTTGCTTGTTTGGTAAAGTTCCTCTGCCTTATCTTTGAGTCTCATATTTTATCTTCTGCTTGATCCATTCTACTTGCAAGAATTTCTCTACAGTTTTCTAGTTGGGTTACTGAGTTTTTCTATTCCGTCTTCATTTCATCTTGAGTTCTCCTTGATGGTTCTCTTTATTGAATTTGGTTTTTAGATCCTAAATTCGTCTTCATCTATTTCAGATTGTGTCTGAAGGTTGGATATGGCTTAGATGAAATAAAGTTAGGTGGTCACAGGAAGCTAGATTGACATGCAGGACGTTAATCCTGGTCCAAGTCTGGACTTTGGGGGTAGTGTCATCAGGGTTATCCAGACTAGGCTGGACCACAGGATGTGTGACATGAAGCAGATATCGTGTTTGGGTAGGGTGCACAAAGAGGGGGAGGTTATGGGAGACTCACCCAAATAATCTGGAGCAAAAAGTGCAGGACCAGATAGGGCAGAATGTTTTGATTCAGTATGCCATGGTTTTGTGTGGTGTATGAAGGTGGCAAGAGTCCTGGCAGGAGCCAAGTTGGGTGCAGTATAGGGAATTCTGTCCAGAGTAGGCCAGGATACTAGGTATGAGATCAGGACTAGATCTTCATGAAGTTGGGAGATTGCATGAAGGGGAAGATCAGATGAACTCACTGTGCTTGACCCTGGCACAAGATGTCCACTACCTGGCTGTGATGAGAGGTTGGATGTAGCACACTGTAGATTGTGGGAGGATGGGGAAGATCTAGGTTGGAGTCTGGAGGTTGGAGAAGGTCCCAGCTAGGTTGTTCAGACTAGGTCCAGGACCTGTATATGGGACCCATATGTGGGGATTGGACAGGGTTCATGGAAGGAAGAATCAGGTGGACTCAATGGGCTAGATTCTAGAACCAGATATGTAGGACCTGGATGGGAGAAAAGTTTGGATAGGAGAGTGAGGGTCCTGCCCAGTGTTTTATTTTATTTATTTTTTATTTTTTTAAATAATAGCATTATACTTATATAATAAGTTCTATGCTTTTTTCTGCTTCATTTCTTTCTCTGTGTATGCATGTATATATGCTTATATATATGCATGTATGTATGATTTGTTTCATAGTTTATTATGTGACAATTTTCATGAATATATGCCTATGTGAAAGATGAGTGTATTTTTAGTGTTAGGTACTTGGATCGACATTAAGTCTTTTGATCATCTAATTATCATATTAATTGTGTGGTTCAAATACTTTCCATTTATATGATCCCTTTTTTTATTGATGATGGATATGGTTCATTCACAATGGTGGTGATTCTATAACTCATGTTATAGTTTTTCAAAAATTTTTGTGAATGTTGAAGTTATAATTTTTTCCTGGCAAAAAGTTGGAGTGGATTACCCTTGATATTGCCTCTGCCTTAGGTTTAATTTTCCAAGAGAAATAGTAACTTAACTTTGGTCAGTAGTGCCTCATAACTGATTTCTGACTCTTTTTCATTAGCTTTAAAAAATATCTTAAGTGAGTAATACAGAAACACATCTAAAACTTTTGGAATAGGTTTTCTCCTGAATGAACAGATTTAAATGGTTAAAATATTTGGTTGGTTTTAATCTTATTTTATCCAGATAATTTTTTAGACTGTCTCCAGGTATGCAGTTTATCTCCTTTTTCCCTCATACTTACTTAATTTTAGATTAAATAATTGTTTTACTGTCAGTTTTTCTACTTGTTTGAAAGTTATATTCTCTATTTTGATGTAATCGATTGTTGCCGTAAAAATTTTAAAATGCACACTTCATTCTAAAACTAATCAATACCCTTACTCTCCTTCCTGTCAAAATGAACAGCCTGGTTAGAAAGCTTTAATTAAGTAATGCATTTCACAAATGCTTTACAGTATTGTCTGGTGTTTTAATCGACTTTTATTTTCATATGCCTATAAACCCATTCTATTTTCTGCATATTCGTATTTATCTATATGTTCACAATAATTATTTTTTACCCTCTATATTCATATTAAACTTTTCTCAGGAAATACTTTCTTCTAATATGGATCTTTTAGATTTTTCATTCTTCTTAGAGGTCTGTTGGTAATAAAATTCCAAAGGAATGTTTTTAAATAAAGCATTTTTTTCTTTCTCAATGCAATTTTAGTTTTGGTTTTTCTTTTTTTTTTTTTTGAGTATTCAGTTTTAGCTCGACTGCTGTGTTTGGTCAGTTCTGAACATGTCGTCTATCTTTGCTTCTAGGTTTTTCTATTGCATTTGGGAAAGCTGGTATCAGATGTGTTTCTATGTCTGTTGTTGTTGGGTCTCTTTTCAGGTGCTCATTGTCTTCACTGTATACAATCTTACGTGTCTAGCAAGAACTTCAGCTTACATTTTAATTTAACCATGTGGCATTTGTGTGTTGATGAGTTAGATTTCCATCAGTTTTGAATACTCTCAGCAACCAATTCCTCAAACAGGGCTTTTGCCAAGACTCTGATGTTTCCTTATGAAGTTCCCATCACTATTGTCTGAAGCTTTTCAGTCTGTCCTCTGTGCCTTCATCCTTTCTTTCATGGTTCTTAATTTTTTGGCTGTTTGCTTACTTGTGGATAATTTTACAGATGTATGTCACAATTTATACAGTCTGCCTTCAGAAATATTTGCCTGTTTTTGCCCATGTATATTTTAAATTTTAATTAATATACATGTTTGCATTGATCTCTATACACTGTATTTTATTCTTTATCAAAACAAGCTTGCCAAAATATGTGAACATCACATACAAAAGCCCTTTGGTTAAGCATGATTGTTACCATTAAAGCGCAGATCAGTCCCTTCATCAGGGACTCTCTATATTGCACAGTAGATCTATATTGGAATTCTGTACAGCTATATAAAGGAATGGTATCTATTTCTGTATATTATTGTGACAGTCATGAATTTAAAAAAAGTATGTAGTTAAAAGTAAGTGTAAAATATTGAGGATTAAATATATTGCTTCATAAATTACACCTCTGAATTTTAGATTTGAAAGCCACCAGATATCCCAGGTTTTTGTTGATTGTGTGGATTGGATAGATTTTTGAAAATTCACAAGAGAGTTTAAATTTTAGTTGAATGTACCTTCTTTATTGTTTGATTCTGACAATGTTTAATAATTTACATAATTATATCAGAAAATTTAAGTTCAAAGTATCAAGTGGATGAAATTATCAGCACTACACTGATGTATAACCACACAGAAATGATCTATGCTAGTGATACAAGCACAGTTTTAGTTTATCTGTATGTCCTATGACCTATCCAAAGGACAAAATTGATGATGAAGACATAGTAAGATGCTTAAAATTTGTAATTTTAGTAATTGTAATATTCTTATTTTATTTATTTCTATAATGGTTTTGTATGATATATATGTACGTATACACATGTATATGTACACATACACACACGCACACACACACACACACACACACACACACACACACACACACACACACACATATATATATAGGGAGAGAGAGAGTGAGAGAGAGAGAGAGAGAGAGAGAGAGAGAGAGAGAGTGAGAGAGGGGGTGAGATTGAGCAGGTGCACACTTGCCATGTTTGGGGTGTGGAGACTAGAGGACAGCTTCCTGGAATTGGTTCTTTTCTTCCACTGTGGGTTCTGAGCATCACAGTCAGGTCATTGGGCTTGTGCAATAAACACTTTTACCAGCTGAGGCATTTCACTGTCCTGTATATTGTTATGCAGAAGCACTACTCGTATACATACTTTAAATAAATAAAATTAAGGACCAGAGGGATGGCTCAGTGGTTAAAAATACTGAATGCTCTTCTAGAGTATCCAGGTTCTATTCCCAGCAGCTACATTGTGCCTCATAACCATCAGTATCTCAGGTTCCAGTGGATCCAATTACCTCTTCTGTGGGTATCAGGCATGCGTGTAGGCAAAACACCTATACACATAAAATAATAAAGGTAAATAAAACTAGTAAGTTTATTTACATTATTGCAGATTAAGATTTTAAGCATGAGATAGAGAAGATATAGAAGAAAATAAATGAAATCCAACAGTGTGAACATGAAGTAATAGCAACATGTGATATGATCTAGCTTTTTTTTTCTCCAAAAGAAAAAGTTATTCCATAGATCTGTACACAAAAAACAAACAAACAAACAAACAAACAAAAAGACACCGAAAAACAAAAAAACAAAGAACCAAAAACCCAAACCTGTAGAAACAAACAAAGCCAAGGTTCACAAGCAAGTGAAGTATGTGAAGTAAACTATATTCTAAAACTATCTTCTATAACATGAATTGAAGTTCTTAACAAAAATAGTGGCTTCCAGGAGCTCATCACACACAAGACTGGCTTACCACTTTCTCTTGCTACAAAGCCAAGGAAATTTTTAAATGAATAAAGTACCACTGGCTAAAAATAAGACAATGGAAACTGTGAAGCAAACAAGCACAGCAGATTAAAGTGCATCAAATATGCTTAAATGTTTGCATTTGCAATTATACTATGATGCCACTGGATACCTGTGTAGAGACATAGGCATATATCTAGTCAATTGTGTTGAAAATTGGCAAGGAGAAGACCAGATCAAATGTGTAGCCTGCCTATTTATGAATTGTATCTCAGGCTAATCATACATTGAAGAGAAAGGTCTCGTTACAGCTATATTTGACTGAATGGAAAAAAGAATGGTAGAGTTGAAACACTACCAATTTTAAAGCCTTTGATGAAATAATGGCTGCAGGCACTGTTTACAAATTGTAACTAACATCAAAAGAGCAAAGCAGACAGATACTGCATTTACCTAGATCAATGAGGAATACATTCAATATTCAATACTACCTATAAGACATGAATACTGGGAAAACATCCAGCTAAAATCCTTTTAAACCTTTATGCCTAATTGCCAGTTTATAGTAATTGCAATAGACAGAGGAGCAGGGTATACAGCAGCACAGAGCCAGTCAATACTGTGAAGCCTGAGGTAAGCCATGTGGAATGAATGACCCAGTGAATCTATCAAATAGAACATTGCCCCCCTTTTACTGTGATCTATCAATTAAGACATAAGGAAAACAGAGCTGGAGATATAGTTCAGTTGTAGGGTGCTTGCTTAGCATGCTCAAAGCCCAGGGTTCAATTCTATTGTAATGAAACTACAACAAACAATTACATGTTATTTGTATCCCAATGAAAACAAATTATAAAATAGTGATATGAGACATTTTAGAGAAACAGGAATAATTTGCAAGTTTGAAGATTAGTGTGGTTATTACACTTTTACATAGGGTCTTTTAGAGGTAAATGTCAAAATCTTTATAGATTAAACAATTAAAGTGATATCTATAATTACTTCAAAATAATTCTTTAGGGAAGGTGTGGACACTAGAAGAACTATTAATAAACAGGAATGGCCATAAGCTGATCACTGTTGAATATTGTCAGATAAATGTCTGATGTCAGGTACTAAGCATCATAGATGTATAAAGGCTATTTTATATTGTTCACAAAAACACTTTTCCACATCTGTTCATTCCTTCCTTCTCCCCAGGGATCCATCTCTGTAGTTATTTTTACCACCTCTGTATTATTTTTTTCTTCAGACTGTTAGTAGGTTTGAATCACACTGGTTTTCCAGTTGTTTGCTTTTGTCTTATTATAGCTTGACAGCTTATTTACTTTTAATACTAATTAATGTCTCATTGCCCAGATGTACCCCAATTTATGTGTCTATATATATGTTTAAGGATATCTTAGCTGCTTGCTAGTTTTAGCCATTATGGGTATATCTTTTATAAAATATATATGTATCTGTTGTATATGTATATAATTGTTACTTTGGGTGAATACCGAGTAGTATGATTATTGAATTTTGTGATTTTACTTTGAAGACACTTCTACTTTGTCTGCAAAGTGGAATCATTTTGCATTTCCTTCAGCAATGACTAAGACTTCCTGCTGTCCCACTTTATGCTCACATTCATTATTGCCACAATTTTGGATTATGGCCATTCACACAGCTGTGTAGATCCATGTCACTTTATGTTTTTTAAGTTACCTTTTTGTATAGCCCAAATTCTTCATCGATCTAAACAATGCAGCTGTAATTAGTAATTCAGGAAATTCCTGTGAAAATTAATGAATGAAAAAAAGTGGAAAATAGTACATCTGTCATGTATAAGCATTCTAAAAATGATACTTTGTGTACAACTATAATTCCTGAATTGAGGAGTATGTTGGGTAGATTTCTTATCTAGATATGAGATGATCATGTGATTATTCTCCTCTTTCATTAGCCTGACCTTTAACTTGTTTGTAAAGAATCAGATATATAAGTAAGAATGCTATTCCAAAATCTTGGCTTGGACTTGACAGGTAGCAACTACTACTGTGTAAAAAGTTAACAACTTGAATCAATAGTAATGATTATTATAAATAAAATGGACTTACTCCTCTCATTAACCTTTTCTGAGTAGATTACTTATTTGTTTCATTTTGATAAAGAAATGTAGACTAATTTGTATTGAGTGATTTGGTCCTAACTACAGGTGACAAAATTAAGAGCATGGGTGGGCACTGCACTGTCAGATTCTCAAAAATTGTCTCAGTGATAGTCAAATTATCAATAGAATTAAATCACTTTGTAGTATTTTTCTACTATTTATTATTTTTAACTAGTTCATTGCAAGTTTCATACAATGTATTTTGATTATATTCACCTTCTCAAATCTTCCCAGAGCCACCCTGTTTCCTCACCCTCCCAACTTTGTGTCCTTCCTTTTATTTAGTCCTTCAAGACAAATTCTGCCCAATCAGTCTTGGATATGTGGTCTTCCACTGGAGGGAGGTCAACTTAACCAGGAGCTATGCTCTTAAGGAAGACTGTCTTTCCCTCTCCCAGCAGCTAACAATTGCCAATATGTTAATATGCCAATAACAAGAGCCATAGAAACTCTATGGTTAACTGTGAAACTGTGCCTCGGTCCCCACTCCTTGCTGGAATTTGGTCTGGTTTGGGATTAAACAGGTTTTATGCAGGCTGTTGTAACTTCATGAATGCAGCTGCCCTATCCTGTCTAGAAGACAATGTTTTATTGTAGTCATCCACTGCCTCTGGCTTTATACTCTTACTGCCCTCTCTTCTGCAAGGATTCTTGAGCCTTGAAAGCAGAGTACATATACATGTTCTTTTTAGGGCTGAGTATTCTGTAGTCTCTTATTCTCTTCAGCTTGGCCAGTTGTGGGTTGATGTATTAATCAACACCTACTACAAATAGGAGCTTCTCAGTTGAAGATTGAAAAAATATATTGATCTATGGGTATAACAATGAGTCATTAGTTGTCTGTTTAATACTATGCTTACTTAGCAGCAACCTGTGACCTATCTAGCCATATGTTCTAAGCCCAATAATGGTGCCACATATGGTTTTCATTTTTCAGAGTAGGACTCATATCCATTCAGAAAGTAATTTGTTACTCCCATAATGTTCATGACACTAAATGCATATGACAATGGTCATGGTTCATGACACAATGGGCATGTCTTGCAGGGAAGACATTATTGTAGCTTGCAGGATTCACAACTAAATCAGATCGATGACTATTTTTCTCCTTTGGTAGCCTTCATAGCACCTTCCAGCACTATGAGAACTCTCCAGGATGGATGAGGCTTCTAGGTCTTTACCAGCTTGATTTCTCTATGTTCTATGACTCAATGTGATATTATAGGCAATAGAATTCTAAAAAACAAAACAAAATAAAAGCAAAAACAAAAACAAAATAAACACTGGCACAGAACATAAGTGAAATCTGGGACATTATGAAAAGCCCAAGCCCAAGAATAATAGAAATAGAAGAAACTCAGATCAAAGGTACAGAAAAATATTTTCAACAACATCATAGAGGAAAAAATTTCCTAACCTAAAGAAGGAGATGCTATCAAGGTATAAGAGGCATATAGAACACCAAATAGACTAGACCAGAAAAGAGAGATCAGCACATAATAATCAAAACACTAAACATATAGAACAAAGAAAGAATATTAAAAAGCTGCAAGGGGAAAAGACCAGGTAACATATATAGGCAGACGGGCCTGGACAGATGTTGTACAGACTCTAAGAGACCATAGATGCCAGCCCAAACTATTTAAACACTGCATAACTTTCAAGAACATTAAATGGAGAAGATAAGGCATTCCATGATAAAACCAAATTTAAGCAATATCTATCTACAAATTTGGCTCTGTAGAAGTTGCTAGAAGGATAACTCCAACCTAAAAAAATTAACCACTCCAAAGAAAACAAAAAGAATAAATAATCCTAGACTAACCAATCAAAAGGGGGGAAACATGCATACACCACAACAAAAATTAACAGGAATCAATGCTGTTCATTTATAACTCTCTGTGGTAGTATTGTGTTCCCCAAAATATTGTGTACCCCAATAAACTTACCTGGGGTCAGAGAACAGAACAGCCACTAGATATAGAGGCTAGAAAATGGTGGCTCACACACCTTTAATCCTATCACTTGGGAGGCAGAGATCCATCCGGATCTCTGTGAGTTTAAAGCCACACTGGAAACAGTCAGGCATGGTGACTCATGCCTTTAATCCCAAGAAGTGAGCCTTTAATCCCAGGAAGTGAGGACAGAAAGCAGAAAGGTATATAAGGTGTGAAAACCAGGAACTAGGTTCGTTAAGTTTTTAGGTTTTGAGCAGCACAGCTCAGCTGAGATCCATTTGGATGAGGACTCAGAAGTTTCCTGTCTGAGGAAACAGGATCAGCTGAGGAATTGGAAGGTGAGGTGACTGTGGCTCGTTCTGCTTCTCTGATCTTCCAGCATTCACCCCAATACCTGGCTCCAGGTTTATTTTCATTAATAAGACCTGTTAAGATTCGTGCTACAACTCTCAACATCAATGGTATCAATTTCCCAATAAAAAGACACAGACTAACAGAATGGACGTGAAAACAGGATCCATCCTTCTGCTACATCCAAAAAATACACCTTAACATCAAAATTAGATATTGCCTCAGGGTAAGAGGGTGGAAAAATATTTCAAGCAAAGAAGTAAGCTGATATAGGCATTTTAATATCTGAGAAAATAGACTTCAAATCAAAATTAACTAGAAGAGATAGAAAAGAACACCATATAATCAAAGGAAAAAATCCATCAGGAGGACATTGCAATTCTTAATATCTATGCACCAAACACAAGGCCACCCAAATATGTAAAAGAAATACTGCTACAGCTACACATACTGCATATTGATCCTCACACACTGATAGTGGAAGACTTCACTACTCCACTCTTGCCAATAGACAGATCATCCAGACAAAAATTAAACAGAAATGCTGGAGCTAACTGATGTTTTAAATGAAATGGACCTAACTGATATTTATGGAACATTTTGCCCAAAGAAAAAAGAATATACCTACTTCTATCAGCTCATGGAACTTTATCCTATAATGACCACATATTCAGACACAAAGCAAGTTTCAACAAATAAAAGAAAATTGAAATAACACCCTGCATCATATCAGACCACCACAGATTAAAGCTGAATATCAACAACAGAAAAAAAAAAACCAGAAAGCTTATAAAATCATGGAAACTGAACAACTCACTACTGAATGAAAAATGGGTCAAGAGATTTTAAAAATCAAAGACTTTCTAGAATTAAATGAAAATAAATACACAATATACCAAGGCTTATGGAAAAGAGTAAAGGCAGTTCATAGAGGGGAGTTCATAGTACCAAGTATCTACATAAAAAAATCGGAGAGACCTCATTCTAGTAACTTAACATCACACCTGAAAGTACTAAAAAAAAAAGAAAAAAGTCACACTCAAAAGGAGTAGATGACAAGACATAATAAAACTTAGGACTGAAATCAATAAAATATAAACAAACAAAAATACAAAGAATCAAGGAAAAAGAGTTGATTCTTCAAGAAAAATCAGTAAAATTGACAAACTCTTATCCATATTAACTAAAAGGAAGAAAGAAGATGTAAATTAACAAAATTAGAGATAAAATGAGTGACATGACAGACCCTGAGGAAATCCAGAGAATAAGAACATACTTTTAAAATCTCGACTCAATCAAATTAGAAACTCTAAAAGAAATAGATAAATTTCTTAGTACATACAACTTACCAAAATTAAATAAAGATCTGATAAGCAATTTAAACAGGCCTATAATCCCTTGTAAAATAAACAGTAATTAAAAGTCCACAAAGCAAAAGAAAAAAAAAAAAAAAAAACAGAGCCCAGATGGTTTTAGCACAGAATCTATCTAACTTTAAAAGAAAGTAATGACAATATTCCACAAAATAAAAACTGAAGGGACATGGCACAATTTGTTTTACAAAGCCACAGTCAACCCTAATTTCCAAACCACATAAAGACTGAACAAAGAAAGAGAATTACAGACCAACTTCCCTAATGAGCATAAAGGGAAACTTTTATGTGTGAAAGAAACTATCTTAAATAAAAATGGAAAAATAAAAAAAGAAAGAAAAATGCCCTGTATCTTTAGTGAAATTCATGTGAAATAATTAGAAAAGGTACAAGATAAAGCACAGCTGAAATCAGAGGACACTTTGCTGGAGTTGTTTCTATTGATATTTTTTTCCTGAATACTTCAGTTTACCCCTTGTTATGTGGAATGTCCCAATCAGTTACTCAAAGCCATGCTTTTTATGATACTGAGTTTAGACACTACAGTGAGGGCTTATTCCTGGAAACTAAGAGAAAAAAATCTCCAAAACCTTCATGTGCACATGAAGATGTGTCTCAGGTATATATGCAATTTCTTCCTTCTCCCTCCACTAATATTGGCCAGTCAATTAAAATGTAACTTGGCTTTGATCTTCTACATAAACTAGAGTCATTCTTAAAAGTTTTATATTATTGTTAGTGGATTTTGCCTCTGAGAGATGAATTGGAGACAGTACCACATTTGGGGAACTCTAAGCTGTGGGTGGTGGAATGGAAACTCCAGGGATTGGGTGTCCCCACAAAAGATGTGTGCTTGTGGTGGTGGGGAGGGGGATAGTTTTCTTGTTCTGTATCTCAGCAAGAAGAGCTGCTAACTCACTGACCTCCCCAATAGCACACAGCCCTCTGGTCTCCTTCCTTTTATGGCCTTTCTCTTTCTCAAAGCAATCCTGTCTGAAACCTGGAAGCATACTTGTACCTTGTTACAGAAAAAGAGAGAACACTGTGCTTTGTTCTGGGCCTTACATCTATCAAAAAATGTGTGAAAATGGATTTTTGAGCCCCCATTGAGAAAATGAAATGGGTAGATGCCTTTGCTGGGAAGTCATAGAGTCATTTTCAGAGCTGTGTTGGCGAGAGTAGCCTTCTGAGACTATTGATTTTTGTCCCGAGTACTTCAGTCTATTCCTAGTAAGATGGAATGTTCCAGTTGCTTTGGTAAAGACAGTCATTTTCCAGGATGCGGAGTTTAGAAACAACACTAAGGCTTTATTCTTGGGAACGAAGAGATAACAAGTCTCCAATATTAGGAACTCACTGCGAGAGCTCACCTGCAAAGTTCAAAGAGAAAGAGGCCAAAAACAAGAGTACAGGGAACATGGATTCTCTCTAAAGCATTCTGGCCAACAAGCTATTTGAACTGAAAAATCACACTGGCCAGGGAAGAATGAACTATATCTGACCAATGAACAATTTGATAAAATATTTCATTGATTCAACCTGGGATGTGGACTAAGACTTTTGTCTATGTGAGTTTCCTTCCTCAAAATACTTCCTGTCCACTGTATAGAATTGTTTTACTATGTTTGAAAGTTTTCCTTGGGAATATAATTTCAAATAATGAACTAAGTTTAGCCTTTGAGTGTTGATAGTAAATAAAAAGAAGGCTGAAACAATAAAATATAGTAAAACATGAGCCACATTAGATAATACCCCATGCATTTATTGAATTATTAAGAGGGAGGATGGCATACACCCAAGCATGCAACCTTGCAAGCAAAACTGTCTGCCTTTATTGGCACCAGAAGGTGCAATCAGAGTCCAGCTGTCCTGATAAACTACGGTGAGCTCAACATATGTTACTAAATTGAATCCTAGATATTAGAGAGACCACTAAACCACATCAGCTTTAGGTTCTTGGGAGAGGCCCAGTAAGGTAGGGCATTCATATATCTCTAAAATGTCATTTTTCTATAGTATGTGGTGTAGTTCAAAGTGTTATTGTGGAGATAATGGTGCAAATTTCATGCATTTTGACTGAACATTTTATAGTCTAGGAATGTGAAAAACAATACATCTATTGCCTTATTCTCACAAGGCCATTCCTGCTTGGAAAAAAACATACTAAATGACACTGAAAATAAGTAACTGGGACAGGCAAGACTGCTTAGTAGGTAAAGGAGCTTGCTGGTAAGCCTGATCACTTGAGTGTGATCCCTAGAACTCACAAGGTGGAAGGAAAGTAACCACTCCTTCAACTTGTCCTCTGATGTCCTTATGTGTACCATGACATGTGTGCATGTACAGACAGACAGACACACACACACACACACACATACACACACATTAATAAAATATAACTAGCCCAAATCTGGTGCCCCATGACTCTATATAGACCTTATATTTGCCCAGTCCTTGAGTATAAACCTTTGATTCTTCAGTGGATGCAAAGTAGTATCTTTTTTGACAGCCTTCATCAAAAGTACCTATCAGCCTTGGATCCTTGTGGAGTACAGAACACCATGAATTCCCTTTTTGTTATGCTAAGGATAGATGAACTTGATAGCAGAATTGCTTATAATAAGAGTTTGGATTTAATCAAACTGTCCAAAAATACACTATTCTAAATATCATGGAACAATGACCTACAAAAATACTGTATAGACACTAAGATTATTTTGTAACTGTAGGCTGTTGATATGAAACAAGCTAAGATATCAAGTAAAAACAGGTATAAACCTCTTCGTAAATGTTATGTGTGATTCTTCCTTCACATCATAGATTATTTAAAATGTCAGGACTTTCATCAAGACTTCACTAGAACATGTATTATAACCTTGATGTGACCTTATAAATTTGAGGATAGTCTCATCATAGAACTTTGGTTGCAGAGGTCATTGTAACCATTTTTAGTTTCTCCAAGCCTTGGCTTTTACTGCCAGTAGGGCTCCTTTCACAGGGTCTTCAAATTATTTTTCCCTTTGTTGTCAATGAAAGTTTCTGTCCTTGGTTGTAGCAAGAGGAGAAACTCCAGGTAAGACAGTTTGCTCTCATGAGACTTAACACTGTTTACTGTGGAGAGCAGAAGAAAGACCATGGCATTAGATTCTTTCTCCTCATCTCTACACTCTGTGTGTGTGTGTGTGTGTGTGTGTGTGTGTGTGTGTGTGTGTGTGTGTGTGTATGGTGCATGCACATGTCTATTCTTACACATGCAGAGGCCAAAGAGAGACCTCAGGGGTCTTCATTGGTTTCCACCATTTGTTCTTGAGACAAGGTCTATTGCTGAACACACACAGCTCACCATTCATACCAAGCTGGCTGACTTGTCCCTCCCCATAATGCTTGGGTTGCATTGCTGTGTAATACCTGTGGTTTTTTTAAATGTGGGTGCTGGGGATTTGAACCCAAGTCCTCATGTGTATACAGGAAGTACTCTTATCCACAAACTCACTTCCCTCTGATCTCCTGTCATGCTGAAAACCAGGAGGAGAGCAGTGCTATGCTTTCCTTCAGGCTGTACATGCACAGTGTTGATTATATGACTATCAAGGAAATGCAATTGTATAGGTAACTATACACACCAACATACTAGCAGAAATTGTTGAATTATGCTGCTTTATTTTCCTGAAGATTTGCCCTAATTGATTTTTCTATTGTTTGCTTTCTAAAAAATGTAGATTGCTTCCATTGTGACACATGATAAATTTAGATAATAAAGTATTATTCCTATGTATCTCTAAAATATCTTCAAAATATTTTATAAATATGGGATTTATTTTACAAAACACTTTTGGTGCTTACAATGTAGGTCAAATTCTTCATCTATATACATAGAGACCATGAAAGCATGAGTGACAGAGACTGGGAACAGGAAATATAAGGGTGAACCAATCCAAAATCATACAAACTAGTAAACAACAGAATGAGAATTTGGTTCTAGGCAATTTTCAACATAATTACATACTTACTTCTTTAAGAAAGAAAACCCAAGTTTTAGAGCCAACAAGATGACTCAGTGGATAAGGCTCCTGCCTCCAAATCTGACAACCTGAGTTCAATTCCTGGATCCAACATGGTGGAAGAAAAACACAACCCAGCCAAGTGTCCTCTGACAGACGCATGAGCAACACTGTGTATGTCTGCCAGAAAAGGGGAGTGTTAGTAACTTTAAAAAAACGTACTTTTAAGGAAATACTAACCTGACTCATGTTTTCTTGGCTAGGTCAAACTTAAGGTGTGTTTGCAAAACCTAGGATGTCGCCCCCTCTTCTTATGGAGCTGATGAAAATGACTTTTGCTGTTGCAGAAGGGATGGGGTGGAAGGAGTCTCTGATAAGGACTTTTTAATGTACTGGATTAGTGTTCTTGCTGCCCTAACAAATGATCACAAATTAAGCAGCTTAAAACCACATGGATTTATTATCTCACAGTTCTGTACGCCAGACATCTGCAGTCTTGGCTGAACATAGCTCCAGACCTCTCCCACAAGGCCAAATTCAAGGCTCTAGCTGGCCTGGGCTTTTTCTGGGAGGATTTGGAACAGGCTGCTTTTGACATCATTCAGAATGCTGGCGGAATTTAACTTTAAGCAGTTGTACAGCAGGGGTCTTGGTTTGCCTAGTTGCCTGTCACCTGGGGGGTCATATTTATATTTTAGAGACTACAATCCCTTCTTCCTTCCACGCTCTCACTTGTTAATTCTGCCACAGTTCTCCTTGGTCTTCAACTAGACAATTTTTTTAAAGTAGTCAAACAATTAGATTGGGTCCAGTTGGATGATGCCAAACATTTCCCCTCTTTTCTGTTTTTTATAACAATGACATCTAAAAACAGTCTCTGATATCTTTACATGCATATGATTTGACTAAATAATCAAATAATAGAATCTTCAGGGAATGCCTTGAAAATCCTGCTCACCAAAAGTGTCCCCTCTCAGAACTTGGAGACAGAAATATCCACACTCCTTGATTTTTGAAGATTAATAATATATCAGTAACCTTCAATGTTTATATCTAAGCATCCTATACATTTCACGTATTTGGAGACCTTCCCCCCAACTCCTGAGTCTTGAATACACTTGTTTCAGATAATTCAAAGTGAATTGTTAAAGTCTCATCTGAGGTAAATACTTGTTTAATGTCTAGGCTCCTCAGGGGTAAATTATAAGACCATAGGACCACCATTACTACTCAGAGCTTGTCTAGCCATTGTCTGGTTCTAGAGCAAAATACAGCTGGACAGCTGTGTCTTAATATAAATGCCCTCCACTGCCATTGTTCTGGCTGCTCTCACTGGCTTTTCTTTTTATGGGCATGGACTAGGTTTGAACACATAAAATTCAGGATGAGATAATTGTTAACTCCCTAGACTTCCTCCTAGGTGAAGAAGAGGATATTTTTTTCAAAGAAGAAAACTAAGTTTTCTTATCACTCAGTGCAATAATTTATTTTGACTTCCTAAGTCTGACCCGCCACAGACTACTCTGTAAGAGTATCACCATCTTTACAGGAGATTCTGTGAAAGTTATATGAAAAATTATCTCAATAATTATAAATTAGATGCAGTTCTCTAACAAATTATTCTATTACCAATAAAATGTTTTCAATTTCAACACAATAGACAAATGATAGATGGCATGTGGGATGATGCATTTTGACAAGTGAGGGTAGAATACTCTGTAAATGAAGATAAAAACTGAGTATTATGTTGACAGATAGTCTAAAGAAGCTGTTGAGAACAAACTATGCTTTTGGGGAGCATTGATAAGAGTAATTGATTTTGACTCTAGATATCAAGGTAAGTATATGGAGTTTTCTGTACCCTTTATTCATTGGCTAGTGTTGCACCAATGTGTCAGGTAGGAGCAATGCTTAATATTATAAAGCAGTGATTCTCAATCTTCCTAATGCTATGACCCTTTAATGTAGTTCCTCATGTTGTGATGACTCCCAACCATAACATTTTTTTCATTGCTGCTTTATAACTATAATTTTGCTACTATTATGAATTTTAATGAAAATATCTGTGTTTTCCCTTGGTTGTAGGTGACCCCTGTGAAAGGGTCATTTAACCCCCCCAAAGGGGTCTCAAACCACAGGTTGAGAGTCATTGCCATTGAGGATCACAAGGCTAATAACACATCTTGTGCTACCATGATAGAATGTATGATATAGTGTTTTGATTTGAAGATGTATATTAGTTGGGTTCTCCAGAAAATTAGACCAAATAGGATATGTATACAAATAGAAAGAAATGTATAATAACTTAAGGAATTGGTTCACTTCATAGAGAATGTCAAATCCAAAATCTGCAAGGTGGGCTTGTTAGCTAGAGAACCATGGAAGAGCCATGGCTACAGTTAAGGCCAAAAACTCTCAGGCTGAAGACCCAGGAGGGAGGGAATCAGCACTGAAGATGAGGTATGAAGGCTGTCCTCTGCCAGAATCCCTCTTACTCAGGGAGAGCTGAAGGCTGTCTTCTCCCAGAATTCCTCTTGCTCAGGGAGTTATGAAGGCTGTCCTCTGCTAGAATCCCTCTTGCTCAGGGAGATCTGAAGGCTGTCCTCTGCCAGAATCCCTCTTGCTCAGGGAGGTCTGAAGGCTGTCCTCTGCCAGAATCCCTCTTGCTCAGGGAGATCTGAAGTCTGCCCTCTCCTCTTGTTCAGGGAGGTCTAGATTTTGTTCTAGTTGAGCTTTGGGTGGATTGCAGAAGTCCGTCTACACTTTGGAGGGCAATCTGTTCTTTTCAACGTTGACTTATCTAAACACTAACCTCACCTAAATATATCACTATAGAAACACCCAGAACAACCCAGACTGTAGCTCATAGGGGCCTAGGACTGGTTATGAATGCAGGAAAGAAACCAGCACAAGAAACTTCTGGGCTTTGTGGTTTATTTTTAAATTCATTTAAGACATTTAATTTACACGGTTATAACAGCAACAGCAATGTGACCTCTATATCTAGGTTCAGATTCCTTTGTCCAACAGCAATGAGTATGTAAGTTGTAAGTTCATTGTATTCGCACATCTGTGTAAGTAGCCACCATCACCAAATGCTCACCACCTGCCAGGTACTGCACTGGGTGTTTCATGTGTCAAGCCTTCAACATAGATGCTACCACTCTTATTTCATTGAGGAGTAAGCAGTGTGAGAGTAATAGATTGTCTTTCTAAGGAAGTCAAGTAAAGTGGCAAAGTATGAAATAGTTCCATAGTATGAAACAGCTGGGAACCCAGTACTTTCTCTGTCTCAGCATTCCACAAGCATGCTTTGATTTATCACAGTGGGAAAATGATAAAACTTAAAATTAATTAATATGTTGCATAGACATTGAAATGTTTGAATAAAATGCTTCAATGGCTTGATAATGATGCAATGGTATTTTGTGTGAGCTGAACGTGGGATCTATCTTAGCATTCTTATGTGGTTCTCATCTGATTAATATGAATGCCATGGCCAACATTTCTGAATAGCTGTGTATACTCTACATAAATGGTTACAGTAAAAGGGCTGTCAAAAAAAAAAAAAGCAAAATGATTCTCTCATGTTGGCAGAACACATCTAATTTAGAGCTCCACACAGGCTGCCCAGACAACATCTTGCTGAAATTGTATTAAAGTCAGTGCTCTCTATCTGCCCCTTTGCACTGATTAGCACGGAGCATGTGACAGTTTCCAAGGAGCGGTATTGGAGTAGTCCTGTGATTTATTTGTTCCTTTCATCCATTTATGAAAGGAAACCAGAACACTAACCATTTGGGGAAGGATTTACATAATTGAATTAAATGATCTCTGTGTTCTTATCCCAGCATGCAGATGCAATATAATATCCCAGATGTCTTTTATTCACTATTTCCCGTCTACCTGGAAGTCTCTAGGTACATGTTAGAAAGGAGAGAGATATTTGATGGGTATGAGAAGTGAGCCTATGGTTTACTGTGAAGAATATGTTCTTGTGTTAGCCACTAACTTCTACTGTTAAGTGGGCAGACACTAAAGTGACTGATGCCTCATAGGTAGGCTTTGCTCTTTCCACATTGGTTGAGTCCTGATTCCCTACTGTGCTCATATGAAAACCCAATTATTCTAGGAAAGTCAGGCTAATACCATTGCCCTTTTCATGCCTAAGTTTCAGGGGGAAATGGGCTGGCTTCCAAGATGAAAGAAGTCCCCAAAAGGACTTTGGGTGGAGGACTTTTTATCCTTATAGAAGAACCCAGAGAAATAACATGTCCATCTTTTCTGACCTGACCCTGTCTTGTCTGAGTGGAGAAGATAGCCTGAGTTGTGCTTGTTGCCTACTGATCACACACGAATAATTGCTGTTACAGAGAACAGTTACTTTTTTTGTGACATGTAAATGAACCACTTGATTAAATTAACCTTGGAACTTTTTTTGTTGTTTCCCAAAGAGTCAGAGATTTCTATTATTTCAGGTTGAGTGCCTCCATATTGATATGACTGACTCTTTTGAATTCCCCCTGATGTCTGCATCCTTTCTTTGAAGGCTATGTGGCTCATTTAGGTTTTTTTTTCTGCCCGCGACCTTCTCTTTGAATATTGGTGAGTCACATACAGTCTCTCATTGGAGTAGAAGCATGTGTTGTGGAGGATGTGTTGCATGAGAGTCAGACTCGTGTCTCACTGTGGCTCGAGCAATGGGGACTGTGTGTGGAATGCTAGACATATGTAGATTCCTTTACGGAGAAACCACTCTCATCAGTTTTCCTTCTATCACGGGTGTGCATGAGCACACACACACACACACACACACACACACACACACACACACACACACACACACACACTATAGAGAAGGAAAATACCCTCTAAGAATATAAATGTTTTGCTTGGTTAGAATTTATGACAGACAAATTCACAATATGTTTTGGGAGGGAATGAGTGTCAGAGGATCCTGGTTTTACTATAAAAATACAAGATGCTCTGAGTATTATTTTTATTGAAATAAAGACCATGATGAAGGGTCTGAGTTTTAGTTTTATGAATCAAACAAAATGATAAATACCACATCAGGAAACTTAACCTTATCATTCCAGTGAGGTTTAAAGCCTATCTAGGGTGGGAGAATGCATGATTTTTGTGGGTTGATTCATACTGAAATAAAAGAGTTGATCTGATAATACTGCTTGGGACTCCATTGTAGGCCCCATTCCTGCCAAGTTCATGCACGGAAACTTTAACCCTCTGGTGTGATGGTAGTTAAAGGTAAGACCTTTGGAAAGCAGTTAGACTCAGATGAGGCTAAGATGAGCTCTTTAAGTGAAGAGATCAAGGAGAAATTTATTTCCTTTCTTTCCTGCCATGTAAGAACACAGGGATTTAAGTGGTTGTCCAAGCATTAGGAAGAAGGCTTCCACCACAACTGAAAACCACTGTGCCTTCCATATTGTTCTCCCATGCATCAGGACTATGAGAAAAAAATGTCAGTTGCTTAAGCCACTGTCTGTGATGGTCTACAGTAGTGGTTGAAGAAGAATAATACACATGCCCAGTTATTCTTTTCAGCTTACTAACACTATAAGAATTTCAATAGGGTGTAACCAAGTAGAGAGTGATCAGGACCTGCATTATTATCACAAGTGGAGACTTTAGGAATGGAAAAGGTGGATTCAACATTAAACTTGCATTTATCTTTTCTATTTAGGGAGCATTTTTGGGGGGAACAAGTTCTGTGGTTAGTGGTTAGTAAGCAGAGAATGGTCTCCTTTCTAAGGTTAGTATTTACTCAGCACATTTTTTTCATAGATGTTTGTTCTTTGTCTGACCTAGAAAGAGTTCAGTTGCTAGACAGTGAAAAGTGGTGATGGCTCCATGAATGCTTCCTGCACAAGAGGAAAATGGGTGAGGTATGCCATAACCTTATGAAATCCTGCTGTGATTTGGTACTTAGCAGATACTTGAGATGTCAGAGTGTAATAATTCAGGTTATTCATTGAATTGGTGCTCTGTAGCATTTACTTCTGTAATTCAAAATGTATTCTCCAACTTGAATACGACAGACTTGGATTTCATGTTTATCTTTTGAACTTTGTGAACTTGTCAACTTACAGAACCAAAATTTACTATGCATGAAACTCATTGCTTCTCCTCGTGTGACTTAATTGCTAAGTGTCTCTTCGCCTTTAATTAAAAATTTAATGTGAACATTTAGTGTTTGCAGATGATGTATAGGAGAAAGCACTCAATATCTCTGCTCTAAAATTTGTCTGTATTCCTTAAAGAACAGTAAAGAAATTTATTTACATAATATATTTCAAGATTAATGAAAGATAGAGGGAAACCACATTTATGTTTCCACATTAATATGCTTTGCAAATGCAAATGGAAAAGATTTGGGTAAACATGGATATTGGTACAGTCTACCATTCTAGTTTAGAAAGTTATGGGTTGTTAAGGGAGCTCCCCACCCAAGGTTAATTTTGGAAGTAGAAGCCAAACAAATCAAGATTTGGCCTTTGGTTCTGATTTTTAATGTTTGTAAAAGTTCTGAAAATGACTTAATTTCATTGTTTTCTCATCTTTAAAGTAAAATTAGTAATGAAACACAAGAGATCTTTTTACTGATTAGAAATGATCCAGCTGCCTTGGTGTATGATGTTGTTATAACTAAGTAATTGAAAGTGGGTCATTTATAAGGAAAACAAATGTCCATATTTCACAGTTCTACATCTGTATTATTGATTTTCTGTGGCTTTGATAAGGTATCATGACCAGAAGTAGTTTGGAGGAGCAAATGGTTGACTGTGCTTTATGGTCTCTGAAAGAGTTATCATGGTAGAAAGGACATGGCGGCAGAAACAGGAAGCTCTTTGAACACATTTCCATCCACACACAAGAAGAAAACACACACACACACACACACACACATACACACACACACACACACACACACACACACACACACACACACACACGAGAAATATAGACAGAGACAGAAACAAAGAGACAGAGACAGAGAGGAACAAACAGGATCTGAAGTTAGGCTATAAAACATCAACTCACTCTGACACCATTATCTGATGCATCTCAGAAACGTTTAGAAGATGTGCCAATTTTCTTGCTTGTACTTTGTGGGTGGGATACAAACATCACAAGGTCATACAGGGCACAAACTAGTACACAAGCTAGCTCTCATGCACATTGATAAGTATGGGAAGAGATCTAGGTGAATATTTACCTAGAGACAGTCCCAGGTGCAGGTTACTCATTCAGAGTATGGAGTATTGAAGGTAGGGATGCCTCATGTGCACACTGTGTATACATCCCTGAAAAAGTACAAAACCAAATCAGATTAGTTTTCCTCCAGTTCTGAACCATGGCCTGTATCTGTAGTACTCTGCAGCTCATGACAATAATGCTTGAGTCCAGAGTTTCTGATTGGAGTGTTTAGAGTCAAAGCTGAGAAAATTGGCACTATAAGGCTATTAGGCAGGTTCAGGTGACGCTGATCACATTGTGTGTCCACACTTTGAGAGTTACTTTTTTTTTTCAGGCAATGGTAGTATTTATTGCTCTGTTTCACATCTGGAACCATACTTGATCATACCCTTCCCCTTTCTTGGGAGGTGTGTGTGTGTGTGTGTGTGTGTGTGTGTGTGTGTGTGTGTGTGTGTATAGTGTATATGTATTCTGATCTTTTTTATTTAAATTTTTCTTATATGTTTTGATCATTTCCTCCTCCCCAAACTTTCTGTAGAACCTTCCCATATCCCCACCAACCCAAGTTTACATTCTTTCACTTTCTCACACTATCTTCCAAAAAAAGGAAAACACAAAAATGAAAATCAAAACAAACAAGCAAAAGACCAATAAGACAACAAAATGCCAGAACAAAACAAAACAAACAAACAAACAGAAATCCATGAAGTTCATTTTGTGTTGGCCGACCACCCCCGGGCATGGGGCTTTGCCAGGAGCATCATTTCTTTAGACTATGCCCCTCTTGACTTCCTACACTCACTACTATAATTCAGTATGTTTTAATCATTTCTTACTTTCACTACGACTGTGAGTCCCTACTTTGTGTCATTACTTCCTGTCCCAACTATTGCTAATGTGATTTTTCTAAAATAAAAACTTGACTAAAATCACTTAATCCCTTAAAATGTTTCATCGTTTTCTTGCTTGAGTCAAGTTGAAACTAAATGAACAGTTATGGTTCCTATTACCACACCAGCCCTATCTCTCACTCTTCACCTAGGCTGGGATGCATGAAACCGCCATCAGAAGAACTCACATTCTTCCAGACAGCAGTACTCTCACTACTGTGGCTGCAAAGCAGTGAGGAACACAACCTTCCAGAGTTCACATTCACACTTATCCCAGCGCATCTGTCCTCTGAGACTGGGAAATTTATTTTGCCCTTTGCTATTTCCTTATCTGTAAAGCAGAAGTGACAGCATAGATTTTACATCCTAAGAATATCAGAATGTAAGAGTTTACAGTGTGCACTCTGATGACAGGCACAGCAAGTAGTAGACATTTAAATGTCAGCTGCTGTTGGACAATTTCTTTAAAGGAGTTTCTCAGCTATCTATGAATACCAGTTTAGAAAACATTTCTGTTCAGGAGACAGGTTTTTATGCTTTACATCAGATCTTTCTTTGATAACTTATGATATTTACTTTGTGTTTCTGTATCATGACACCAGGGTTGTCTTCATCCATTTATTTTATTGCCTTTATTCATTGATAATATTGGTATTCTGGAAGCCTGGCTGCAGTTCTCTAAAGTGTTGACCGGATAAATACTTTTTTGAAAAGCCAACTGGTAGACCTTAGGCACTGGGTCACCTGTCCTTTAGAAAGTGATTATGTGTCATTGTGAAACAAGAAAAGACAAAATGACTGGAAACCAGAGCTTCTTGGGGAAGTTCTTTGGCAGTAGCCTCATTCTTTTTGTTTTTCTACAACCACAGGTTGACCATCACAAAATTTATCACTTTTTTTCTTCAAAAATTGAACAAGGGAAAGACACATAGAACCAGAAGTAATTGATGGTTTCTGCCATTGATTGAAATAATTTTAAAAGAGTTTGAGATTTTCTTAGAGAATTCATGTAGTATAATGCAGAAAACCAAATATGTAGCTTGATAACATCCATGTAACCAAGACCATGTACACTAAGATCAAAATTAAAACATTTCTCCTACTTCAGAAGTTGTCCTATCTTGACCAGTGTTGTCTGTCTTTATGAAAGGTACATTAGGACTCTCCAGAGGGAAAAAAAAAACCAATAGAGCTAGCATTATATGTCACTTATAGATACATAACACACAGTCAGAGGGTATAATTAGATTGGCTCATAAGCAACAAGTTCCACAATAACCTATAGTCTACAAATCCAGGAAAGCATTAGCTGCCAGTCCAAGAAGCAGAAAGCGTCAGAACAAGAGAGCAGTAGTGAAGCTAAGGTCCTGAGAACTCTTTAGGGAATTGCTCATTCAAGGCCAAGTAAAAATGCTGAATCTGGTGCCTGATGTCCTTGGGCAATAACAGCAACAAAAATTTACCAGCAAAAGAAGTTGAGGACACCCCTTCTCCCGTGTTTACATTTCCTCTAAGTTCCCATATTTGGATGGAACAGTCCATATTCAGAATGGGACTTACCCATTCAGTTACTAGCCCACAAACGTAATATACCATTAATAAAGACAGACTGCACAGGCCAAGATAAGAGGCTTCTGAAGTAGGAGATATGTTTTTATCCTAATCTGAGCATTGATTACATGGTTGTATTCTTCTTATAAAATATTATTAAACTGTGTAACATTCTCAAAAATACTGAGAAGTGTACCTAATAAAATGTCTAGGCATCTTTCAATCCAGTCTAATCAATACACAAGATTAGTCATCACAAAAGATAACCATTGATTTTACTTCTATAATAACTTTTTCTCTTTTGAATCAAATTTGAGTTAAATAGAATTGTATTACAGATGATATGAAGGTTGAATGTCTTCAGCTCATAATTTTCTGTAGCAGATTTATCTGTCTTTGTGAAGCATTTCATTTTGTGACTGCTAGATATTTTATTAGAATATATTATGACTTGTGTATTTATCTTAATATTGATTGACAGTTGGCAATAAAATATGATATAAATATAATATATGCATTTAAGCATGACAGCATATTTTCTTGTTGGTAGTGTGTGAGGTAATGATGCTGTTTTTACTTCAGATCTTTCTAAACGTATTCTTCCTACCTGCATAGTATGGTGAGAGGGTAACATTTTAATCAGCACTCAAAACATCACTTTGGCATGTTGACTTTTTCATTTTGTTTCTATTTCTTTGACATTTACTCTTTGGCAATTTCATTCTTCTCTTTTAGATTGTGTTTGTTCTTTTCACAACTTCTTCATATAGGAACTTAAATGATTTCTTCTTCCCTAATACATATTCACAACGATGCTCATTTTCTGCTGAGCACTGCTTTTCCAAGGTTTTAGGTTCTTTACATTTTCATTTTATTTAGTTCTTTGACTAATGAGTTTTACATATGCATGCAAGGTATTTTGCTCATATTTACCCCCACCACCCCAACTACTCCCCAAAACCCTTCCTGTCTCCCACCCACTTCCATCTTAGTGTCTCTGTTTTTTTGTTTGTGTGAATAATATACAGAGTCTAATTTTTGGTGCAAGGTATCCACTAGAGAATGGTCAGTTGACTAGGGACCATAACCATTAGAGAAAACTGACTCTTCTTCCCAGAAGGCATGTGTAGCTTGTAAGTCCTTCTCCTGGACATGCTGGAGATTCTTTTATACATAGTTTATCTCACTAAATATTTCATGTCTGTTTGGAAAAGATATAACTGTAGCTTTTGAGTGCTGTCAATAGCACACACACAGAGTATGTGTGTATAATGCATTAATTTTTAAACATTTCTATATATTTCATTGAGGTAATCAAAACTTTTGGTTGTCAACTTGACCACATTTGGAACTAACTAAACCTCAAGTGGCTGGGTATATCTCTGAAGGATATTTCTTAATTAACTAATTTTCTTATTAACTTAATTAACTAATCCACCCTAAATCTAGATCTTTTGAAGTGGGAAGACCCACCTTAAATTAGGTCCACACCTTCTGATGGCAGTATATATAAAGGACATGGAAGAAGGAAGCACTTGCTCTTTACCTTCCTGCCCTCCCACTGGGAAGTCCATTCTTTCACTGGCATTAAAGACTATGTCTTTGGGATTCTGGAGTATGCTGAAGACCAGCTGAAACATCCAATTGTGGACTCAACAACTATGTAATTCTAGAGCTTTCATTCAGGAGGCATTCATTGTTGGAATAGTTGGACCATGACTTATAAGCCACTCTAATAAAATATATAAATTCAATAAAAATATATTAAATAATTCTATCAGCTCTATTTCTCTGGAGAACCCTAACTAATACATTGACAGACTTAGTTAAAGTTCTTTGCAATTCAAAAAACAATTTCCTATATTATCATAGAACTGACTTGGGAAAGGAAGTCATGTATTTACTGTGCAATAGATGGGTATACTGGGAAAGCTATTCAATCCACATTGATCTCAATCATCTCAGCTATCATATGTCCAGTATAGCAACCCTTGGGCAATAGTGAGAATTCAGTGGAATGATCTATGGAAAGCAGTTTCCAGAGTTAGGATCATTTTAATAAGTTCAACAAATATTGAACTATAGTTATTTTACTTTCCAGGAACATAGATGATCATGTACACAATATTTTAAAATGTTACATAGCTCTTTCCATATATCCAGTTCAACATTACAATGTCTGTTCCATTCTTTTAGTGTCTATTGGCTAAACTACAAATCTCTACAGCAGTTTGAATGAATTATCACTGTTCAGAGAAATGGAAAATTTTTATTCTTATGAAAGTAAATTATTTTTGACATCTATTTTTTTTACAACTATGTAACAAAATTGTCCCAAACAGAGCAGCCTAAGGCACCAAACCTTGATTATTTCACAATTACAGCTGGTCAGGAAGGAGGGGCCCGTTGAACTGAGGTTTATGGCTTAGGTTTTCTATTGAGTTTGCAATCAAGAGTATCAGCTGTGACTACACTTACTTCCATCCCCAGTTAGGGCTGGATTCCCCTATCCAAGTTTAGCATCCTGGCTATAGGCAGCTCTCCTGTCATTGCTGATAATGTGCAGAGACATCTGAACTTTTCCATAGGGCTCCCAAGTAGAAATTTGCTTCTCTCAGGAGAGGAGGAGGCGGGGAGAGGGAGAGAGGGAGAGCGGAAGACACACACGCACACACACACACACACACACACACAGAGAGAGAGAGAGAGAGAGAGAGAGAGAGAGAGAGAGAGAGAGAGAGAGAGAGAGAGTTTTACTGATTTAGATATTCTGTTCACTAAACAGAGGTCATTAAATTGAATCTAATGACTCAATTCAGCCTAAGAGGTAGGAATAGACAACAACGTAAGTATCACAAGATGGATCCTTGGGACTCATCATAGAAACTACCTTGTATGAAATTCAGGTCACCCTACTGTTTAACCTTCCATTTCAGCTTGGTAAAGGAGAAGAAGAAGCATCAACTACACACTGAATGTTTTAAATACTGTTCATCAACTTCATGAATTAAATATCTGTCAGATTTAATGCCATGGAAGAAGCCAAAAGATTTTAGTAAAAGCAACTTAACAAATGGCAAGCACAGAATGGCTAAACCAATTCTTAGTTTTACCCAAAAGTGAAAGGGTTATATGCTGATGGGATTCTTATTAACAAAACAAAACAAAAATGCAGGATGTTTCAGGTGATTGAGAATCACACTATAGATGTAGACTATGGGCTTTAGATCTCCCAGGGTTAAGGGGTTAGAGATATCTTTGCACACCTGTACAATTCAGCATTTCCAATGTTCCTATTAATCCAAGAATCAGAATTGTCTTTTAAAAAAAGCAAAATCCAAAACAGAAGAACTGATTAAAATTTCTGTCTCTGTGATTACCAGCAACATCTGCTTTGTGCCCTGGGGTCCTCTTTTATCCTTAGTGCACTTAGATTTTCAAAGATTTCCTTCTGCACCTGCTATCTGATGAATCCATGACTCTCATCAGAGAAGATGCTAGAGTTAATTTATTCAAAAGTAAAGCAAAGATACCTATGCTCTGCAGAGCTATCACGCATGGAAACAGAGCACAGTCCCTCCTGTTCCTTTGTTCTCTGTGAGTACAAGGCAAATGGCTTGGGGAGTTTAGGATGCAGGCATATTTAATTCCAATTAGTCAAAGTTTGCTTAATTATAAAGAATGGACACGCAGACAAATAAGGCCATTTAAGGAAAGTTTAACTGTTAAGCCTTGTACTTTGTTATGTTTTACTGGGAAGGCTGTTGAAGACAAATGTGTGCATCCTGAATGGATGCTGAGTTCTAATTTCAATTTCAACCAAGACTGGGTTATATTCTCCCATGGGAATTCTGAAATCTATGAATCATCTCTCTAGAAAAAATATGCATATTCATAGGCATGCAAATTGTAATAGGTTTTGGAGATTTCACAGACTCCTATTATACAAAGAAATTACTGGATGAGAAGTGGGGATTTATGAAATCAGAAGATGTTTGCTGGAAGGGTTTGTATATTTGAGGCTTTTGAATCTCCCTTGAGAGATTTCAAATAGCCTCACATGAGAGCAGTGATAGCACTAAGGAGCAAGGAAAGTGTTTCTATTACAGTAGTTATCAAACTTTTCACCATTTCCCGAGAAACCTGTTAAAGAATATAGGTTTCTGGGCTCCTCCAAGACTCTTACTTCAGGAGGCCCTAGGAGATGCTCCAGCATTTGCCTTAGATGTGCACAGGAGACACTAGCTCACGGGGCCTAGGAACCCAGCTTGCAGAGGTGCCTGGGAGCTGATTCCATTTCTTTCACTTGGATGAGCTTTGCTCAGTGTGCTCTTCAGTTTCATAACCTCCTGGGAGGCTTCTATACTTGGTACAAAATTATCTCCAAACAGCCCCATGTGTTACTTCAAACAAGAAAGGAAATAAATGAAAATATCATCTATCATTTACTAGATACTTAATTCATGCCAAATAGTCTTTCCTAAAATCACTAATTTAATCCCTAAGAACTCACCAAACAGATGCCTACTCCATACACAGGATAAATGACCTTGTTTAGTAGTAAACATTTTTTTTTTTATCATAAAGCCTGAAAGTGGCCAAAGGACCTGGGCTTCAGAGGGTGTGCTCTGTTTAAGTGTCACTCTTCAATGCAATGTTCTTTCTCCCATGCCTATATTATTCCTAAATATGGAACCATGCACACCTTTGCTACCTCAGATCCTTTGTTAAGCGTCAGTGTTATTGGTAGAGGTGGAAGAACTAACTCATTAACCCGAGGTCCAGACTTGGGCCTCACTCTGTTGTCTAAGTAGAGTGGCCATAATTGATGATCTGATGATGAAGTTAGGAATTCAATCCGGAGTTAGAATGGATGCACCTGATTTCCTCTGTTAAAATAGACGCCACCCTTGAAACTGAGAACTCATTTGCAATGCCCTCACTTAATGCTCACATTTACCATGTCTTTATGATTCACAAGCCCAGCAGCACCCATCGAAGCTTTCAATCATCAGACCCACTTGGGACCTAGGCATGTGTATTTCAGTGATATTTTCTTTGAAAGGAAACACCAGAGGTTATGAAATCAGAGTTGTAAAGTGCAACCTACAGACCTGGACACTTGGTCCTCCAACTGGTTGTACTTTTTTTTGGAGGTGGTAAACTCTTTTAGGGAGTCGGCTGTACCAAGAGAAAGTAGGTCACTGGGGAAAGTGCTTGTAGGTATTTTGTCCTGGATTTTTCCCACCTCCCACTCTTTGCTTCTTGTCCATCATGAACTGGGGCCAGTCCTCTGCCATGTCCATTGGAATCATGACATTCTGCTAAGCACATGGGCCAAGTATCCAGGTACTGAATTATATGAAACCACAAGCCAAGAGAATAATTTTGCCTTTAAAGTATTTCTCCCATGTATTTTGTTACTTTGATGGACAAGTCACTAATGCATCCACTTTTACAGTTGGAGATATAAAGATGAAGAAAAAAAATTAAGCCTATGAAACTGTTAGGGAAAGCAGAGACTTTTGTTCAAGCCCTAAAGATGGAATACACTTAGTTTCCCCTGTCAATCCAAGATTCTGGGACAATGTCCAGCAATAATATGGGGCTTCTGCTGATGTATCATCATCTCCAATGTTACAGAAGAAAGACCCACAAGGGCCTAGTAGAAGTCCATCATATTAGTTAACATTCCACTACTGTAACGGTTCCATAGTCAGTCAGCTTATTAAGAGAAAATGATTTTGACTCATAATTTCAGAGGTCTGAGTTGATACTGGTTGACACTATTGCTTTAGGACTATGTTGAGGCAGTACATTGTGACAGGAGGAGGGTATAAAGCAAAAATGTGTCATGTTCACATGGTGGACAACAAACTGAAGAAAGCCACACTTCTGATGACTCTAAGACCCTATTAGAACCCACCTCTTAAATGTTCTGCCATCCTCCAATTGAGCTACTCTGTGGACCAAGCCCTGTAATGTGTGGGCCTTTGGGTGAAATGTAAGATTCAAACCAACATGGCCATCTATAAAAATGCACAAGACATCCACAGGCCCACCTGGGTCCTCACGACACAGGTTGACTGAAGACATCCACAGGCCTTCCTGGCTGGGTTATGGCATTATGATAAGCAAATATATGGTGAAGAAATGGGAGAGAAAGAGAAGCAGATCAGATCATGTGCTGTGGGAAGAGGTGGAACCAAAGAAGCAAAGGTAGGAAGGAGCAGCTGATGTGGGTGGCCTGATTGTCCTGGCCCAGGCTGCTGCCAAGGGCCATGTCTGGGTTCAAAATTCTACCCCAGCCAGGGGCTGTGCTGACAACCATGGCCTCTGTTGCCACCAGGACCACATGAATGCCCAGGGTCTGGTCCACTACCTGTAACAATGTTATCCTAGGGCTAAGCTGCCCCAGAGGCCACACCAATCTGAGTGGCCAATTCTGCCACCATGGTGACATCTGGGCCTGACCAGAAGCTGAGGGACATGACTGGGTCCATGGTCCTGCTGCATCCAGGGTCTATGTTGATGTCCATTACTCCTGTTACCACTGAAGGTCATAAAGATGCTTGGGGTATGGCCCACCACCTGAGGCCATGCTGGTGTCTGAGAGCAATGCTGCAGCTGTGCCATACTGATCTGAGTGGCCTGTGCTACCACCTGGGGCCATGGTCATGTCCAAGCTGGGCTGCTATTGATGATCATGTCTGGGTCCATGGTTCTGCTGCAGCTGGGGTCTGGGTTGATGTCCATGGCCCATGTTGCCACCAAGGACCACATAGATGCCTGAGGTCTGAGGTGCCACCAGTGGCCACATTGGGGCCATGCTGATTTGAGTGGCCAACATTCAGGCCTGAGCTGCTGCTAAGGACTGTGTCTGGGTCTGTGTTGATATCCATGGCTTCAGGTACCACTGAGCAGAGGCCTGGGGTGTGGACAGCCACCTGTGTTCATGTTGGTGTCCAAGAGCCATGCTGCCACTTGGGCCATACTGATTTGGGTGGCTTATGCTGCCACCAGGGCCATGGTGATGTCCAGACCTGACCTTCTGCCAAGCACCATGTCTAGATCCATGGTAGTTCTGTAACTGGGTCTGTGTTGATGTCCTTTGCTCATGTTACCATAGAGTGCCATAGGAACCATGTCTGAGAGCTGTACTGAGCCAGCTCCACCCTTCATTATCCCTGAGAGAGCTGGCCCTGCCCCTCACTGGCCATTGCAGCAGAAGAGCTGGGCCCACCCCTTACCATGGGCATGGGCATGGGAGAGCTGGTCCTGATTGTGTGGGCATAGAAGAGCTGGTTCCATCCCTCATATGAGGGAGGCAGTCCCAGTGGTTCAGACTGACCAAATCAACTACCACCCAGACCCACATTTAGGGCTTTGGCCCGTCCTAACATCTACCCCATCTATGACCTGCTGGAGTGTGCTAATGGACCTGCACAACCATAGCCACAGGATCTCCATGACTCGAGGCAACAGCAGCATATATGAGAGGAGTTTAGATGAGGATCCAGTGATGATGGTGTATCAGAAGCCAGGGGCCTTGAACCAGACCAGCTACTCATTGAAATGAACATTTCTAAGTAAAGCTGAGTGGATAGAAGTGTATACTGCGTGACGCACCGTGGCTCCCAATGTCACTAAGATAAATGAAGAGGAGGTGGGAAAGATGGAGGAGTAAAGTGGGTTTTGTTTGTTTGTTTGTTTTGTTTTTAAGTTTTCTTTTACAGAGGATGCTACAGGGCTGAGGGGTGGGTAGGGAAGGATTGGGAAATGAGCAGGATTGGAGAGCATGATGTGAAATTCCCAAAGAATCAATAAAAATTATGTTAAAAATATGCAGGCAGTGTTACAATAAAAAATTAACTCCATGTATTAGTATTAGAGACACGTAACTAATAGACACCCAGAGAAACAAAAGGTTTATCAGTGTGTGTGTGTGTGTGTGTGTGTGTTGAAGCCTGGGGCCCCAGCTGCTGTACCATTTGAGGAGATGGCAGAGACTTTAGGAGGTGAGTTTAACGTGAGATTTTCTCTGGTGACATGTTTTTGAAGGCAATAGTGGCCATGGTACCTTCCTCTCTCTGCTTTTGTCCAACTGGGGGTGACAGTTTTCTCTTCCACACCCCCTTATCACTGTGAAGTTCAGCACTGCCTTAAGTCCAAAGTAACAGAGTCAGCTTACCAAACTTTCGATATCTTGAGCCAAAGATTTTCCTCTCATTAAGCTGTGGACGTAGTCAGGCAATCAGACATTTATTCTAGTCACTCCAACTTTAAAGTGCAATTTTCAAGAACTTTCTAGAGAGACTTTTCAGAATCCCCAGAATGAGTTGGCTTCCTCAGAATTTGGGATGACTTGGTTAAAATATTCCCTTCTGTTTAGGTTAAACCACAACAGGCCTGCCTTCTCTCTGCACCCTTTTACCACAGTGTCCTTTCAGTTTATTAGCTCCTAGTTTATCAGGAGGGCCCTTGAAAGAAGGATTTGAAAATTAGGCATTAGGCAGACTGAGGAGCATTGTTCTAATCTTAGATGGTACACAGTATGTCACCACAGAGATATATAGAACAGGAAGTTGTAATGACGAGGGTAGAGAACTAAGGGAACAGAAGCAGAGGTGGTTCAGTGATTCAAGGTGCTTGCATCCAACCCTCACAGTCTGAGTTCAAACACAGGGGCCCACATTGTGGAAGGAGAGAATGGACTCCACAAGTTTTTCTCTGACCTCCATGTACACACACACACACACACACACACACACACACACACACACACACACACATTTTGGAAAAAAAAGTCTTCAAATTCATTAAACTACATGGAACACCTATTTAAAATGAAGATGCTTGTGGTTAGGGGTGTGGCTCAGTGGTGGGAAGAGGGAGACAAGGAGAGAGGAAGGTAGGGACAGAGAGAGAGAGAGAGAGAGAGAGAGAGAGAGAGAGAGAGAGAGAGAGAGAGATAGACAGACAGACAGACAGACAGAGACAGAGACACAGACAGAAACAAGACATGAACATGTTCCTTAGAGTTCAACCTAGCAAACAATACCCATCAAAGTAAAATTGGTGGTAGAAGTTATATAAATCAACTTTTTACACAATTATATCTTATAAGTTACCAGTTCAGATTTTACTGATCACACATTTAGACATAGGGAAAGGGTATATAAAGGGATAAGCAGAATATTAAAACTAACTGGTGCAAGGGTGGCACCAAACTTGCAACTTCTTGACTGATTATCTGGGCAATTTTGTCTCCCTCCAGAATTCTGACTTTTCTTCTGCTGAACTCTCCAGCTAACCCATCCTCATGGCTGCCGTAGAGCCCCAACAGGGGCCATCAGTAACTGTGTTTTCCTACACACCTTTAGTTCAACATTTGTTTCTCTGGATCCCTTGTCCTTGTGAGTTTGTCAAAATCCTGATAGGGGAGCAAGTCAGCACAGTTGCCTGTTAACTTCAGTAGGACAAGAATAGTTCCTAATTAAACTCTTATGTCTTTGATTTAAAACTCCATTTAATTAAATTATTCACCAGCTACAGGCAGTGGTTGATTACAGGGAAAGTATACCTGGAATCTGTAAGGTACATCCCCTTTCAGGGCCTCATCAAACTCCCTGAAGGCATAGAGCACGTGCTTGCTTGAAGAGAGACTGAAAATCATTACATCATTTGATGCCTTCCTCTTTCTTAAACCATAGGGAAGCTGGCTGGCTGAATTCCTTAGAGCTTATCATTTCCAACACAACTTGAGAGCCCACAGACCTGCCAGGTATTTTAAGGGCAGGTATAAAGGTTTGACTCTGGCCTAGTAGCAGACTAGTTATGGCATTACACTCTTATGTGCCTGGTTGGCTGTGAATGGTTGGGCTTTTTCTGCCTCTGATTCTGCTCGCAAGAAACTCCCAAGGAGAAACAAAGAGAACACTTGGCAGTCTTCTCCTGCGCTTCTCTTTCTGGGAACTTTCAAGGGGACCTTACTTGCCAAAGTCTTCTTCATGTGTACCTGTTAACGTTCATTGCCAGGAGAAGGGTAATGGTAAGAGTTCAGAGACAGGGAGAATAGTTAGGATAAAGGTAGCTGATGGTGGATGCCTTCATTTGTATCTCTGCGCCCAGATGGCTGCCAGTGTGATCATGTGGATTTGGTGACTACATCGCTGTCCCTGAAGGGAGGCTTCATGAAGGTGACAACGCAAGACTGAACTTCCTCATGGCAGTGGAGGGTGGAAGAAGACTGTCACAGTGGGAAGCAGGGATGGTTGGTTGTGGTTTTTATAAAATTTATTGTTTATTATTTACAAGTGTGTGTGTGTGTGTGTGTGTGTGTGTGTGTGTGTGTGTGTGTGTGTGTGTGTATGTATGCATGTGTGCATGAGTGCAGGACACTCAGAAGCCAGGAGGGAGAATCATATTTCCTGGAGCTGAAGGTATAGGCAGTTGTGAACCACTCGAGACATGTGCTGGGAGCCTGACTTGGGTCCCCCACAAGGATGCTGTGTACTGTTAACTTCTGAGCCATTTCTGCAACCTGAGATTTTGTTTTCTAACATCTGACTTCTACTGGTTGTTTCTGAGACATTTTTTTTCTTTAAAGCTTGGTTGGATTATCTGCTTGCCAGTTATCTACCAACAATCAAATCAGTTTCCTTTGGATTTTTGTGCAAACCCCACAGAAAATACATGATTGTCAATTAGCTGTTGCTCGTTGTATGTTTTCAAGATAGAACGGCTTATGCTTTTGAAACAAATAACAGTGATGAAGGAGTTCGGGCATGCTTGCTTTGCTGTGGAGAAAGCACAAGGTTTTTACCTGAGTAATTATACTAGATTTTTCTGATCACACTACAATGGGGAGAAGGGCAATAAACTCTGAGGCCGTTAGCTGGTTATTGTGATAAAAGCACGGGATGTGTTTTCTATCCCATTCTCAGGCTCTCAAGCGCTTTAGTCTTCCCACAAGATGATTACCTGTAGGCTCACTATAGCACATCAATAAAGCCTCCTTTCCTTTTCTTCAGAGAGCAACCTCATTTCCTCCTTACTTAACCTGAGGACCTGAGGACCTGCGTGTAAGCTAAGGCCTTCCTTGTCTTTGTGCATACATGGCTCAGCTGGGATCTGGATACAGCTCCATTGACAGGATGCTTGCTTAGTACGCATGAAGCCGAATTCAGTACCCAGCACCGAATAGAAGCCACTGTGGTGCTGCTGCAGCCTGCAACCCCAGCACTTGGGAGGTACAGGCAGAGGATCAAAAGTTCAAGGTCATCTTTGGTGAAATAGTGAGTTTGAGGCCAACCCAGGACATATGAAAGACCTTCACACACACACACACACACACACACACACACACACACACACACACGCACACGCACACGCACACACCCCAAAATATAATAAAAATAAATAATCTAGAAGTCCTGGATTCTTCTCTTGCCTTCACCAGTATTACTTTAAGTGTTCCAAGTAATTCCTAGATGTTATGTTATTTTCCTTTAAATGATGTATGGATGGCATTCAAGTTGCTCCATTTTTATGTTTTTCTATCATTTAGAGGAAGAGCTAATTTATTATTGTAGACAAAGTTCTGAGAAGCAGTAAATTCTAGAAGTTAATCTAATTACAAAGATAAATTACCCACAAAAGTGTGGAATGCAGTGAGCTAACAGTTATTTTCTCTCTGTGTTTTGAGGCAAATCCTAGTTTTCACTGTGTTCCAGGTAAAGAGGAGTCTCATTGGTTTACTTGTGGTTCAATAGCTAATAGCAAAATCATGCTAGATTTTAAAAGTGGGTTTGCCAGATTTCATATATTTTACCTTTAATTCATGCTATTGTCTTAGTCCTTTTCCTTTGATTTTGGAGAAACCAGCTTGCAATGTAAGTTTCACATGCTACTGATATTATCAAATCCATTTGATAATACAAAAAAGCATCTTTGGTCTTAAAGGATGGTGGAAAAGATCACAGGGAATATTGCTGCAAGGTGCTCTTCTTTCTAGATGTCATACTCAGAAGGCAAAAAATACCTGATTGCTTCCCAGGCACTTCCAATATATTGATGCAGGTTTTAATCTTCATTACAGTTCATTGCATTCCAACAATTCTAGTATCCCAAAAATATTTGTATTCCAGGTAAGGCATGTCACAGCTAAGCTTGCCCTACTAAACTTTCTTCTATGTCCTTTAGCTGGCCTACTATTTATGTATCCTTCAGGATCAGTTTTGTGACTAGCAAAACAATATGACCCACCTGAGATCCTTTGAGTTCGACATTTCCTCTTAGCAGAAACTGAAGAAGATCATGAGAAGCCCTATTTTGTCATTGCTCAAAGTGAGGCTTTAGTAATTTCAACTAAGGATAAAGTTATCATTAAGATTTTGCAAGTAGACTCAGCTATGTGATGATATAACAGTGACACTAAGGATAAGAACCTCGGATATGTTTCCAAACTCAGTGTGGCTTTTCTGGAGAGTGTCAGGAACCTGGTTTGGGTTTTAGGCTTGGTTTGTGATCTCCCGAGGAAAAGAGACAAGCATAATATTTCTTCTGTGGTGTAACCTCAACTTCCTCAGAGATTCTGGATGGGACGGTTGGATACAAATTTCCATGAGCAGCAATTCTCTGAAGCAAGATGGTTTCGTTTGTACTGTCAACCAGGAAAATCCGTATCTCAGTTGCTGGACTCAGTGTGTTGTGTAATCTGCATTGACCATTGCTGGATTTGACCTCTCAACAATTTTTCAGAGTAGAGCAATAAAGTCATATTAACTCAAAAATGTTCGTTTTCAGTCAAGTTTAGGGTTCAGCTCTTTGTGTAGGTCACAAATAGATACCCATAAACTCAAGCCATTTTGTGTGTAGTGATACCAACTAAGGAAGGGGTAATGTGGCCATAAATGAAGAATAACGGGAAATCAAGACTGGAGCTTTTGTTTCTTGTTATCTTACCATTGTCTCCAGCTTAGAACTCTCTTAACCACTGATGTGGTGGTACAATGAGGGCATAGAAATGACTTCTTTTTGTTGTTTTGCTTTTTGTTTTTTTTAAGACAGGGTTTCTCTGTGTAGCCTTGGCTGTCCCGGAACTTGCTCTGTAGACCAGGCTGGCCTTGAACTCATAGAGATCTGCCTGCCTCTGTCTCCTGAGTGCTGGGATTAAAGGCATGGGCCACCACCTTCTGGTCTAGGAATAACATATCTCCAATTATTTTCATTTGAAATTTGGGACTTGGCTCTTCTCTTCTCTTTCCACCCTGGTATGTTCAGGATATGACAATATTTAGATTTTCTCATGTCTTCTCTTCTCTATTGAAAGAACCTTGTCTCATGAATATCTTGTAGCTTCTTGATGGTGTCTTCAATAAAACAGTTTTTTTAATCCTCATGAAACCAACTCTCTATATTCTACAAGTGTGATCCTTGAGAGTTCCTTGAGAAGTTTTGTTATCCAGTCTTTCTAAACACATTGCTGTGTGTTTGACCAATGCTGCACATTCCTAGCTCAGCAGTCCTAGAAATGTTTACTGGCAACTTCCCTTCAAAGCTCCAGAGGTGCATTTTGCTTTAAGTACCACAAAAACCTAACATTTGCCAAGGATGACAGTGCAACTCTTGACATACACAACTGTTGACAACAAATCTGTATACAGAAGTTCTTTGTCTCTTTTTCACTCATATCTGGTGAACAACGTTTTCTTGCTCATTAGAAAAATATTGCTTCCCTACAGAAGAACCCAGTATGCTATTATCTCTCATTCTAGCAACAAGATGGCAAGCCACAGGGAATGAGATGTGATTCATAAATCAGTCATGGAAATCAAATTATTCTTTGCCAGTGATTTGTTTAAACAGGGCTTCTTAAACTTTTGCTGCTTGAATCCTCTTTCACATGAAAAGGTTTTACATTACTCTGGGGGTATTGCCATATAGAATAATCACACAAATAAAGGATTTCCTGATAATAAATTATAAAAAAATTGTTAGTACAATTCTTTTATACATAAACATACATAATTTTATTCTTTGTTAAAAATGGAAGCAAATTTCCATATTAATGGAACATGTCTATTATTTTGCATAGGAATTATATCTTTTCTGAACATCTTATACTTCAGGACATAGAGCATCTTCACCATTTTTCATAGTTGATATGTATTTTGACTTTGTAATAGTTAGTGCTTATAACACTGTTTTGCATAAATACACAGTACAAAATGGCAGAGGTAGAGTTAGGATCATTTCAGAAATTTTTGGAAATTCTGTCCTAATCTCAAGTCAAAATTCATTAATTGTTAAATGCTCTCTCTCTCTCTCTCTCTCTCTCTCTCTCTCTCTCTCTCTCTCTGTGTGTGTGTGTGTGTGTGTGTGTGTGTGTGTGTGTGTGTGTGAAACTGAAACTAGTAAGTCAATCATCAATGGTTAAATTTAAACATTCTAGCAAAGTACAATCAAAAGACACACTGATTTGATGTTTAGACGTTGAAAAATGAGTGCAGAACCGTTGCATTTCTATAAGAGCTTAAAACCATCACATATACAGTGAAAACACTGCAACTTATATCATGAAACAGTCTTCAATTTGAACCAAGTGTTTCAGGTGGAGTTCATGGGCAATGAGTACTGTGATTACAATTGCAGTGTGAAGCATACGTGTGCATTAAAAACCAACTCTGCATGATGTAGCATGGGTGACTGCTGCCAGAAACACCTTAGATTCATTACACATTTTATTTTCAGTTGATTTGCAGTAATTGTATATTCAGAAACCTTTTACTATGTCATTTTTTTAAACTCCCACATTCAGTTGTTTGACTCCCTGTAGAGTCATGACCCACATTTTAAGAATCTGTGGTCTACAGAGAAATGTGATTAATTTTCACTAATATCATAGGGAAAATTAAGGCTTCTGTGGGTTATTTTCCTTCCTTGGAAAGAGAGTGTAAACACATCTATTTTCCCCACTTCTCCCTTAGCTACTGAAGATGTGACTTGTGGAATCACTGTGGTTATCTGTGACAATGAGAGGCAATGGGTAATTTCAGCATGATCCACCAAAGCCTAACAATAATGAGCAACCAAATCATCTAAGTTACCCTTTTATTTGAGAAAATATCATTCACCAAGATCCTCGTAAGGGTTTATTTATTTTAAATAGAATAGAGTTTAAATACATTAAATCTAACTCTCATTGGTAAAAAACTATATCAGGGCTTACTCAAATAGCAAAGGCCCTCGTCTTTGCTTAACTTTCTGAACTTGGTTTTACATGTAGCCTATACCTCACCCAGGGAATGAAATTTGGCTTTGTGTCTTGTTGGGGAAGCAAAGAATAACTTTTGGCTTGAGCTTGCCAAGAATGGTAAAGACAGACTGGCTTTCTTAAGCCCTAATTAGTCTCACCTGGTTCATAAGTATCACGCAAAAGAGTCTAATTGATTTTTAATCACCCAGTGTTGTAGCAATTACCATAAAATTATGACAGTGCTAATACAATGTGATGAACAGTGAGTTCTTTCTAGCCAAGACCATACCCTGGGTGTTGCTGGCTTATGAGGTTCTTCAATGCCCTTCTACTATATACCAGTATGTATGTATATATGCATGTGTGTATATATATATATATATATATAGTATAATGTATAAATATATAGTAAAGTGTGTATATATGTGGAAATGCTATTGATCATCTATCATCTATCTATCTATCTATCTATCTATCTATCTATCTATCTATCTATCTCTTGTCTATGTATATTCTTAACTATCCTTGCCAATAGACCTAAGGTTCTTATACTTATATAATCAATAGAGTAAGTAACAAATCTTGGTAAACTACAGCCTGATTGGTTTTACTTTCCTGCTGCTAAGTCAGATTCATGACATGCATGGTGGTTAGCTTGATGAATTAGTTTCAGATTTTAACTTCTTTTTGTTCCCTGAGGACTCCCTGAGGACAAATGTCACATGAACTTGAAAATATGTGCCTTTGTGACTTGATTTCTCTCACACTTCTGTTGTGGGGAAGGAAAGCTGATAGCTGATATACTAATGCAGGGAGCCTATGAACCAGACCAGTTTACCTTGCCAGTCACAACAGAGATGATGTAAGTTGCTGCTGTGTGGTTGCTGCTGAGAAGATATACATTGATATGCTACTGAAGACTCTTCAGAACTTTATTGGCACCCTATCTCCTATGCCAACATCTTAGCTTCTCATTGAAAGCTCTCTCTAGTCAATGGTCTTGTGTTCTTACAATCCTGTCTCTACAAAAATCTGTCTCTGGTTTATATTCACCTTCCCTAGGTGTGTTATTCCTTTCCACTTACAAGCATTGAACATTTTCTTCTTCAGGCTCTGAAAGCCTTTTGCAAAAAAGAAAAATAAAGGAACCATAGTCATGAGACAATATTTTATGCTTTCCCCAATCAACATCTTGATCCTCATAAGAGAGGGTCATGTGACAACAGTTTCCATTGAATATCTGTTGACCTCTGTCTTTGTTAGCTGGAGGCAGTGAAGTATGAGGCTAATCTACTTCATAGTAAATTCTATGAAGACAAATCTAGTAACTTTTCTTAATAACTTGGGGATATAAATGGCCCATTATTCAAAGATTTAGCTGTAAGTCTAAGATAAAAGCCAAAGCCTCTCAATGACCTGGAAGATTTATTTGACTGAAGTCACTTTCTGTGCTTGTCTACCAAGTGTCAGATGCTGCACAGTGCTCAGTCTCACACACAAGATCTTGCATTCATTAGCCTTACATTTAACAAAGGAATATAGGAAGGAGGCAAACAAGAGTGAATTCATGTCCATGTTGACAAGGCAGAGTTAAAATGGGGTATGTTGTATGAATGGTGATCTGTCTGGTAGGAGTGAGGCAAGCTATAAAGAAAAGTGCAGAGCTACTGTTGACATTCAGTTGTTATGCTTAGACCGGTGAGGACCAGAGCTAGGTTCTGACTATAGAGTGCAGTTCAGAACTCTGGTGAGCCAAGCTGAAACTGCCATATCTGTGGTGTGGATGAAAATTCAGTTTTTAGCATGTTTTGTCATGGCTACCTTTCATATTCCAAATCAAGAGTTCAGTAGGTAAGGAAGAAACTAGGATTTGCAAGCCTAACATCCTTATTATATGATTGTTTCTTGGTATGTACACAGCATCTCTTATAAGATGGAAGAAACACTGTGGAATGGGATGAGGATTCATTAAACATCTGATAATCTTCCAAAATAGATGTTATCTTTATTTTTCAGTCAATTAGAAGGTCGTTTGTATTCTTGCTGTCTATCAGGCCCTCCCATCACCATTGTCCTTCTACTTATGGATGCTTCATACTGATTGGAAGCACTTACTTAAACTTGATATCAATGGAGCTGGAAGGATGACTCAGCAGTTAAGAGTACTGGATGCTTTTCCAAAGGACCTAGGCTTAATTTCCAGCACCTACATGCTGACTCACAATCATCTGCAACTCCAGTTATAGGGGATATGACACGTCTTTGGGCCTCTGTAGGCACCAGGCACACATGTGGTGCACAGACATAGATGTAGGGAAGACAGCAACAGACATAAAACAGCAACAAAATCCCTTGTTACTGGATGGTAACCCTGGAAACATGCCTACTGGGTATGGAATGCTTCCCCTTATGGTATTTACAGATTTAGGTGATCCAATCATAAGTTTTACTCATTCCACAGCAGATTGTAGGTCCTCACTAATAGAGTACCACTGTTTCTAGGGCCAAAATTTTGTGGCAAGGCAGGTTTCTTTAGAAACACCATTTCCTTGAACATTTGCTTCCTGCTGTAAGCTTGGCCCCTGTGAAACATTTTGAAATGTTTTGCCTTTCTAATTGTTCCATTTTACAAAATGTTTGTCAAATATTGATTCTCTTTCACAATGGGCCTTGCAAGCAGCTGACAGTTATTTTCTTTCCCAACTTTGATTCATGCAGCTCCTGCCACTGCCAAAACCCTCCTTTGTGTATAAATCCATCACTGACCTCAGCTCAGTGCTAGGATCAGGGTTTGTTTGTGGCTGCAGCTGGGGAACCACACATCCTTTTCCAGATATTCTAAATTGTGCCGCTACAGAGCTTTTCATCTGTGTTCTCAATGCCTTGTACCAGTGTTCTGATCAAGGCAACACAACTGCCTGTTGTAGACGATGTAATTATGCTCATTCTTTTATACAGAAGCAAAGGAGGGGAAGGAATGTGTCCAGGCTCGTGTAGTGATTCTCAGCTCTCCATCCTCAAGCCAAAGCATATGGTGCTTGTCTTTCTATCAAATATGCAATTACGCTCTGCCTAATTTTTTTTTCTGATCACAGTTGCCTTTCTCTTATGATTTATGCAATTCCGACTCTCCATAATGACTTTCCTGTTTATCTGCACCCGTCACCCCCACCCCCCGGCTTTGGGTGCTTTCTTCTGACAGAGCCCCTGCAATGCGTTGTTTATGCCCATCAACACACTTTTTGTTATTAGAGCCTGTGCACAGATTCCCTGACGCATCCAAGTAGCCACAGGTGTCCACTTAGAAGCAGCAGACACATCTGAGCCTGACACTCCATCACTGCTGAGAGTTTCCAGCATCACCAGACTGACTGGATGCAGCGCGGTTCTCTGCTCTGTGAGTTTGTTCCTCCATTCTTTTTCCCCTTAATTCAATAATGGTTAGGACCAGGATTCCTTGCAATAGTCTTGCACATTCAATATTATCTAGATTATTTTTACATCTGCTATTCATCTCAACCACATATAGAAATATTTCCTGGATATCAGATTCATCTTTATTACAACTGAAGGTTCATTTTCCTGTAACAGTTATTACCACCAACCCCCATGTTTATTGTGGTAAAATACACACATTCAACCTTCCATCTTAACTGTTTAAAGTGTGTAGCTCTCTGATTTTAAGCACATTCACAATACTGCCAACCATCTCCTTGTCTCCTTTCATTTGAAAAGCTGAAGCTCTTTACCCACTGAATGACAAGTTCACATTCTCCTCCCTCAAGTCCCAAACACTCTCCTTGCTGTACCTATTACTTCGGTTGTCCCCAGTACAATAGAGAGGTGGAATCAGGCAGTCTTTGTCTTTTAGTGAGTGTCCATTTCGCTCACCATAATATCATTAAGGTTTTTTCCGTGCTTTAGTGTGTGATGAAATTTTCTTTACATTAGGCCTTAATATTCCACCTTATGAATAGGCCACGGTTCTAGTATTCTATTGCTGTGAAGATACACCATGGCCAAGGTAGCTTATAAAGGAAGTTGTTTAACTGAGGACTTAATTACAATTTCAGAGGGTTAACCTATAATCATCGTTGTGGGGAATGTGGTGGCATGCAGGGAGGCATGGTTCTGGAAAAGTGGCTGAGAGCTTTTTATACTGATCTGAGGGCAGCAGGCAGAGGAAGAGAGACACTGGGCCTGGTGTGGGCTTTTGAAACCCCAAAGTCCACTCCCAGTGACGTATCTCCTCCAACAAGGCCACACCTCCTAATCATTTCTAAACAGTTCCACTAACTTTTGACCAAGCATTTAAACATAGGAGCCTATGGAGGACATCCTCATTCAAACCACCAAAGCCACATTTACATATTAATTCACTCATGGAAGATACAAATATTGCTATCATATTTTAACTGTCGTGAATAATTCTTATACGAGTATGGGCCTACAATACCTCTTCAAGACTCGACTTTGGGGCTGGCGAAATGGCTCAGTGGATATCTGCACCTGCTGCCAAGTTCAGTCAGTGGGACCTACAGGTTGAAAGTATGTGTGGTCCTTCCTAACTTAAACTATGTGCTTAAGAAACAACCTGATCTTTCCCCTCCAAGCAGCAGTAGTTTATTCAATACCAACCTAGAAGCTCTTCTTGTGACCTGATGACTGAAAGTTGTGTAGAAACAGAAGCAAAATCCACTGTCATTTTCATGAGATCAACTGTCCTTTGACCTCCACACACATATATGGCATGTGGACACATACAAACACACACACACACACACTCAGGCACAAAAAGACAATAAGTAAAATGTAATAGAAATTTAAAAGATGATGCTTTTGATTGTTTTGTATATAGACCCATTCTTGAATTTCAAGAGAATAGAATTCAAAAGAGAGAAAGAAAGAGACAGAGAAAAAAGAATGGAAGATTTTGCCTCAATCGGTTTTTCTGTGACATACTTCCAAAACTCGTGGCTAAAGAAAATTAGTACCGCAATGAAAGAAAATTCTAGCATCATTTGTAACTCCACTGAACTCATCCTAGAAGTTAGAGAAAGTATAAAATATAGGAAATATTTCTTACACAGTTTTCAATTAATATGGTCTTTCAATTTAGAAATATATTCTATAGGAAGAGTATTGAATTGAAACTCAAGGTGATTTTTAAATTTAATACATATTTTTTCTATTAGCTTTGTTTTGCCATTCTTTTCCTAACCTCTCAATCCTCTTTCTATACTAGTTATCATAATAAAATATGGAGGTTAGTTCATCAGTGACTTGAAATTTTCTTTCTCTGGATCAGCCAGTACTCTTTGTTGACATCCACACTCCACAGCTATTGATATGAACAGATTTTTTACTCTTTGGGAGCCCACCACCCAGCACCCAAATAAATACAGGGAGGCTTATTCTTACTCATGAATACCTGGCCTTAGCTTGGCTTGTCTCTAGCAAGCTTTTCTTAAATTATTCCATCTACCTTTTGCCTCTGGGCTTCTACCTTTCTCTATTGTACATACCTTTCCTTACTTCTTACTCCATGTCTGACTGTGTGGCTAGGTGGCTGGCCCCTGGCTTCCTCCTCTCCTTCTTTTGATACTAGATCTCTTCTCCTATTTATCCTCTCTGCCTGGCAGCCCTGCCCATTTCTCTCTCCCACCTAGCTATTCGGCTCTTTATTAGACCAGTTAGGTGTTTTAGACAGGCAAAGTAACACAGCTTTACAGAGTTAAACAAATGCAACATAAAAGAATGCAACACATCCTTGCATCGTTAAACAAATATTCCACAGCATAAACAAATGTAACACATCTTAAAATAGTGCTCCACAACAGCCCACCATCTGTTCATTACTTTTTTGTCTTTCTCTAGAATGTTTTCTCTTTCCCTGCTTTGCCTCTCATCAAGACTTTCTGATGTATGAAGAGGCATCCTCTCATCTAGGATCCAGTCTATGTTAACATATCCTCTACAGCAATCTTCATGGTGTACTTCTCTGTCAAAACAATTCATCGATTTTTATTTGTTTCTTTGTTTTTCCTTTTTGCTAAACAATGTGAAGGTAAGATTAAGACCAACTTCTACAAGGAATTACACACTGCATGATAGAACTTTTTGGAGCCCACTCCCTATTGGAGGATACCTTGCACAGCCTTGATGCAGGGGGAGGGGCATCTCAACTGAATGTACCAGGCTATACTGACTCCCCAGGGGAGGCCTTACCTAGTCTGAGGAGGAAATGCAGGTGGGTTGGAGGGAAGGCTGAGGGTGGGAGGAGGGAAGAGAGGGGGATCTGTGGTTGGTACGTAAAATGAATAAAAAAATTCTTAATTAAAAAAAAAAGTGAGGAGCCACATCCTGGGCCTAGACCCTAACAAACATTTTAATTGTAAGGGACTATTTTCATCTAAGAGCCCAGGGTAAACTTCAGTGTAGAATACAGAAAAATATCTCTTGTGTCAAAGCTATTGGTTTATTGCTTTTAATCTAGAAAGACAACTTTAACTGGAACTTACATGATAACAATGCAGCAAAACCACACATCATCTTCATTCTAGTTCCTATTTTTATCTTTTGTTTATAACTAAGCCAACAGCATTGCTGCTATCATCAGCATCTACAGCCCATGCAACACTGCTTTAGTGCTTAGTTTAGGAAATTTATCCTTAACAGAGTATTCGTGGAAAGTGAATCTTACCTTTAAAATTTGATTTCATGCACATTTAATTAAATAGTGCCCTGAAATAAATGCATTTGTAAATGTTAAAAAAGTGGCAATTTTCCTCAGTTATGTATACAGTCCATAGTGATTTTGTATGTTTCAAAGTACATTAAAAAAAAGAAATAAGATAATCATGGACCTTCCCCAAATAGTATATTATCTTTCTCTTAACATCTTCTCTCTGTTGTCTTTCTATGGAAGAGTTTTTCAAAAATATATGAAATATACTGTATTTTAGCTATTTCTCAAAGCTATTTGTCAGGCTATTGAATCTAAAAAGAGAGGACAAGATGAGTTCATAACAAATGAATTTAATGACATTTCACCATTAAGAAACAGACTTTACACATGTCACTTGATCAATTAAGAATGGATCCAAAGCTTAGATTCTGATGTAATTTCTCTTTTGTAAAACCCAAACATCTTTGTATTAGATATTTTTGATTACATTTATTGATGGCATGACATGATTAAACAAAATGATTCTACACTGGAATATGTAAGTTGAAGTCTAAATGTTTATAGTCTTCAGAGTATAATGGGTTATATTAGACTTAGCCATTGTAATGAATTCTAGAAATCCAGCAAAATATCTAGGGTAATAGAAAGTCAGAATTCATCTTGCTTGGGAATGAAGTTCTTTTATATTTGTAATTTCAACAAATTGTTTGGTTAGCCTGGTGAGGACAAAAGGGAAATGACATATTTAAGGCTTGTGCTGTAGATTTCAAAGCAAAATTCAAAGGACTTATTAGGGCAAGAATTCAATTATCTCAGAATAATGGCAGCATAATTAATTACATTTCTTTGTTTTCAAGGGCTGGCAGTAGACACACCATTGGGTCAGAGTGCTACAAAGAAGTCACAGGAAGATCTAGACAGAGTCTACCCACTCACTTAAAGTTTCTGGTATTCTGTAAGTTGGAATTTATGTCTACAGAACATTTCCATTTAACTGTACTCTACTCAGAAAGTTTTAACCTAATGGCTGCAATTTACTTGGCATGTTCTTTATCTCAATTCTCCCATTCCCCATCATTTCTGCCTAGGTATGTATATATAGAAGCTTTCTGTCTTCTAGTGTCCCAACTGCTCTCTTGCTGAGCTCAAACTAGGTAACAACCGCCTATCTGTGATCAAATGCTATGCTTCAAGCCATATAGCATGACAACAGTGAACACGTCAGGCAAGGGGGAGGAAAAGGTGGCTAATTTTAAAGAATAGAAGCTGTGATTTAGACACAAATAGGTTGGTAATAATCCCTCAAAGTTCCTGCCACTTAGAATAAAGGAAAGCAGACCGAACTCAAGCAGAGTGGTTATGATAGAACAATGCAGTGATTTCAGACTCAGAGTCATAAAGAACCAAATAAGCAGCTCTTTAGCATGCCAGGATGGAAGTTGTCCTGTGGGTTGCTGACACCCCCAGAGAGGAATGACCTTTTCCTTTATAGGTAAATGTAGCTGAAACTTGTTTTTTTGACTCCTGGCTTGCTCTTCCTACAATTCTTTCCTGCTGAACTCAGTAGAAAGGAGCTATTCATTTTATATGGCATCCTTCCATTCTCTGTAATGACTATCATGTCTCCAAAACCTCCAATCCATAGCCATTTTATACAGCAGGTCTTCATTCATTTTATAAAAATCTACTAGTTTCCCATGATTTCACTGCCTTTTGATATCCCAGAATTAGTGTTTCTTGGTATAGTGAAAAAGTTACAAACACCAAGACAAATATTCAGAATTTTTTTTTTTTTGAAGGGCAAAGAAGGGGCACATCATGGCCAAGTGAAGTCTCAATTTGATTTCTGAAAACCAAGAAGGTGAACTAGATTTCATGAGCAGAGATGAAACTTGGGATTGCTATGCCATAAATGAATGAATAAGTAAACAAATATTCATAAGTGAAGTACTGTAACACTTTATAACTAAATTTTCTTCCTGTGGTTCCATATTGGAGATCTATATTAGTGACAAAATAGTACAATCATATTGATAACTATACATGGAAACTATGCTAAAATAAAATATTTAACATTTTGAATTTTCCACAGTGCCTATTACATGTTATCTTCATTTGATTACAGTTTTTATGACACGTGTAATGGCAAAAAGGAGCCCAGTGACAGCTAAGTGATTGTGCTAAAAGACTGTTGATTTCTGGGGGTCAGTATCTGTATACTGCTTCTCTGTGATTTTAAGAAACTGAGGGCCCGGTGAGATGGCTGGGTGGTTAAAGTGACTACTGCATAAGCATGAGGACCAGAGTTCAGATTATCAGAACTCAGTTAATGCTGGGTAGTTGTGGTGGCCTGTTGTAATTCTAGTCTTGAAAGGTGGAGAGAGGGCATCCCAAGAGTAAGTTGGCTTATGAGAGCAGCCATATTGGTGATCTCTGGGTTTGGATGAGAAACCCTGCCTCATTCAAATAGATGGAAGAATGATGAAAGGTGATTGCTGTGGAATAATCCTTTTGTACACTGGAATACATAAGCTGAAGTCTAAATGCTTCAACTTTAGAGAAAGTTCATCAGAGAGTACTTAGCCATATGAGTTTGGGTTTATCTCTAGGCTCTTTTGTACCAGGCTTTCTTTTGGGCCATCAACCAGCTCCCAAATCATGACACGGAGACTTCCTGTGAAGGAAGATTCGTCATTTGTATTGGTTTCACAAAAAGCTGCTTGGCTGGTAGTCAAACAGGAATTACAGAAAGTACAACCAAAATAGGAGAATGATGAGAAAAAAGAAGGGTGGAGTCAGGGGAGATGCCAGCCAACCATCAAGGAAGTAGGACATGTAGAAAATGAGAAAACAAGCCATGAGGCACATGGCAAAGCATGGATAAGAAATATGGGTTAATTTAAATGTTGGAGTTAGGTAGCAACAAGCCTGAGCTATCTGCCAATCATTTATAATTTATATTAAGTCTCTAAGTCAGTTATTTGGGAAGTGGCTGCTGGTTATTTGGCAACAGGTGGTTGGGACAAGAAAACTGTGCTAATAGATGATCCTTGATCTTAGCCTTGGGTCTTCACCTGCATCTTTGTCCATTTACATCCACAGACAGGTACCTTCATAAATGCAAACACACACACACACATACACACACACACACACACACACACACACACACACACACACACACACGAGAGAGAGAGAGAGAGAGAGAGAGAGAGAGAGAGAGAGAGAGAGAGAGAGAGAGATGGGAAATAATTAACAAAACATGAGCTAGCAGACAAATACTCCAACTTCACTCTGTTACGCTCAGTGCTGCAATTCTGAAAAAAAATTATTAAAGTTAACTATGGCCAGAAAATCAGAAGTCATGCCAACTTTTCTTCTTTATAGTCAAATATATCATTTTCATATTCCCATGCTTATGATCAGTGTGTTCATGATGAATTTTTGTGACATTATGGATAGCAGAGGGTCAAATTAACATGTTTACCTCTTTCTTCACAGGGTTGAATATTCCTTTTCCTCTTAGAGCCTATTTAGTTCATTTCTTTACATCTGCTTTACCCCCAATACAGTAGGAATTTAGAATGCTGAATATCTTCAAATATTTTGATGATATATCTTGAAAATAAGAGAACATGTATCAGAAATCTGCTAATGGAGAGCCATACTCTGGTCTGAAAAAAACTCTGGAGAACAACATGAAATAGTTTTATTTTTCTCAGAGCACTAATCACCAACTCAATTCCCAATATAGTATTATAGGTTCTGTATGTTCTAGAGCAAGACTATGATTACAAATTTTCATTAGTCAGGTGATTGTGAAATGACAGAGAAGCCTGTATGGGAAGTAGAAAATGGGTATTGAGGAAGAAGATGAATAAGAACCTATTCTTGCTTATAGGGAAGTTAAAGGTGTTGACAAAGGTGGAGGTGGACAATTTTTAGAGACCCTCATGTGAAAAGTAAGGTCTAGGAAGTACACTTGGTGGTGCACACTGGAGTAGAGCAGAACACAATGACCAGTCAAGCAGGAGCTGTGATTTCCCATTGTTCTTCTAGCCTAGTTCTTAAGACAGTACATGTGGAAATAAAGCAGGTCTGTGGTAAAGGTAGATTCATGTTTGTGAGAGAAATTACTTTACTACTCTTATCCCTATATTTTTCTCAATATTTTTGAATAGTACTTTTAGACAATATTCAGCAAAATTCTGTTTCAAGACAGGCAACAGGATAGCATAGAGGTTCTAAAACCACTATCTGTACACCACTAGAAATTCTATTTTCACATATAATTCTAGAAACACCAGTATTGTAAAGGTCTGTAGTAGGGCTACTGTTTTGGCTAACATCTGGAATGTGCTAATTGATTAATTAAGTGGTTAGGTCATCTGATGTCCTCTTAGGTTTAAATTGATAAACTAGTTCAAATCTAGAGCATCCTTGAAGGGTATTGAAGAGTAAGCTTCCAATCCTCAGAAGGTTTTTAGGAACTTTCCATGTCTCTGATTAATTTACTTTCCCCCTACAAGTCTTTGTTTTTCTATCTTTCAAATTTTACTTTTAGGTGAATGAGTTCTTCTTTGCTTCATATAGTTGTTTATGCTGGATTGTGGAACTAATCTCTTGTACTGTACTCTGTGTGAATAAGAATTATATATCTGAGGTTTACCTAACCAAGTACCTCATCTCATCTGAGCTGTGGTTGTGTTTTGTGTGTGTGTGTGTGTGTGTGTGTGTGTGTGTGTGTGTGTATGTGTGTGGTGTGCAGTGTGTATGTCTACCTACATGTGTTTATGTGTGCATGTGCCTCATATGTGGTACATGTGTGTGCCTGCATGCATTTATGTGTGCATATGCCACTTGCTTGCAGGTGCCTTCAGGTATCAGAGGGTGTTAGATCCCCTGTAATAGTAGTTACAGGCAGTTGAAACCCACTTGACGTGGGTGCTGTGAACCCAGTCTGGCTCCCTTGCCACAGTAGTATGCTTTTTAACCTAACCACTGAGCCATCTGTCCAGGCACCGCATGTAGTTTCAGTTAAATAAAATGTTCAGCTTAGGAATTACTTGATTTTAATTTGAATGATGATGAAAAGTATCACCCTTATAGATAAAGTATAAATAATATCTTTAATTCCAGCCTTGGGAGGCAGAGGCAGGGGGATCTCTGAGAGTTTGATGTAGGCTTGCTCTTCACAATAAATCCCAGGCCAGCCAGATCTACATAGTGAGACTGTCTCAAAAAAAAAAAAGAAACAACAAACAAATAAATGAACAAACTAAACAAAACCACACAGCCATGTATTTTGTGAGTGTGCTATTGTGTTTTGGATGGGACACGCTTCTCATAGGCTTTGGTGGGCATTTTTTCTGGGTTATGAGGCCTAGCTTACTCAGAAGGTACTGCTGAATTGTTTTCTTGGACTGGTGTAGCTAATGGGATTATGGTATCTGTTTGAGTATTGCTTATTAAAAGAAGATAATCTCTGGAAGGGCAAACATTGAGGTTTACTGCCCCATCCAATCTCATCTGAAATGTCTATCTTTCCTGATCTACCTAGTTGTGAGAAGCTCATGCCATCACCTGTTGCCACCACCACCATGCTTTTCCTGTCAGGTAGACCATCTCCTTGCAAACTCTGAGCCCAAATGAATCCTTTCTTTCATACACTGCTTGTTTCACGTACTCAGAGAAAAGAAACTGTTCTCCTCAGTACCATCCCAGAAAGAACACCATGGTGTCAGGAGATGCTTGATCCATGCATCTACTGTTACTGCTTTCCCTCAAATGCTGATGATTTTCACTAAAGACTTTTTGTTCTATTTGTCTTGACCTGCCTTTCCATATTGCAGTATCTGCTCTGGCTTTGCTTTATTTGGGAAAAACTAAGAGAATGTTAAAGGGGACTGGGAAAGACTTTTACTTTCACTGGGGGAAGGAAGTTAATAATGCCTACTTTTATCATCCCAATTTGGTTTTCTCTCTCTTTTTTTTTACAATTTATTTTTATTTTATGTGAATGAGTACTATTTTGTCTGCACGTATGTCTGTGTACAATGTATGACTGATGCCCACAAAGGTCAGAAGAAGGTGTTGGATTCCCTGTAACTAGAATAAGGAAGGAATGGAGCTTTTGTTGTGAGATTTGATGATGGATTGATTCTCGCATTTCTGAAAAGTATATGGTTAATTCTAGAAATCTCTGACACACACTGAAGAAGAGCTACATTATGGTGTTTGAGAAATGTTGTTCACTGTATAGCTAAGACTAGAAACATTCTTACAATTTTGTATTTACTCTACTCTGTAGTAGTGTGGTCTTCCCATTTCCTCGTCACATTAGCATTTGGCCCTCTTCCTGGCAGGCAACCTGTGATCAGCTCAGCCTCCTTTTCCCCAGAGCCCTTTTCCTGGAGCCTGCAGGAACACAGATGTTGGTTTTATAGTGTCATTTCACCTTGATTTTCCTTCTCTGCTTCCTAGGTCAGTTGCTTCTTTCCTTTACTTCTTGTTTTAATGCATTTTTATTTCTGATTCACATTTATTAATGGTAATTGGTTTTGGTGCGATATTTCAACATGTGCCTTCTGTGTGCTCTAATCAAATTCTAGCTTCCCTTATGCCCCCACCCCTCTAGGAATTCTTATTCTACATTCAATGTGAGGCCAGACACACACACACACACACACACACACACACACACACACACACAGAGACAGAGACAGAGAGAAGACAGAGAGAGCATGTCTTTCTGTGACTGCCTTGTTATTAGTGTTTTTTAACCTAATACCCCCTACTCCCAATTATTTTGCTGCATAGGCCAGGGTTTCATTTGTCTTTTCTTTATGGCTGAATAATCTTCCATTTTGTGTGTTTATCATATTTTATTAATCAATTTGTCCTCAGAATACTCACTGGTTTTGTTAAACACTTTTCTAACCAATTTCATATAAGAAAGATTCAGGAGAGAAATCCCCTGTGTTTTTACATATCTGGGACTATTTTTAGCTTACCGTGGCATTTGGCTGCTGATTATGTAGAGTACGGGATTCCTGAGAATAATTTACCGAGGAACTCTGACAGCACTGCTGTGTTGGTTCTGGGTTTTGGAGTGCCTGATGAATACGTTATCCGTCTGTGGATTGCTGTTTTAAAGACTATCTTTCTCTGAGCTGCAGCTCTTTTTAGGGTCTTTATGGCATCATAAGATATTTTTAGAGTTAGACTTTCCTTTGATTGTTTGAACCAAATTTTTTCAGCATAGGACACAGAAAAATATTTGCTGTTTCTTATTTGATAAACTCCCTAGCATTTTTCTCTTCTCTTATAAGAACAGTGTTCTCCTGACTGATTATCTATTTATGTCATTCCTTTTATCTTTCCTATGCCTTTTTTGCATTATAGATTATCTCTTCAATGTTGTCTCACAAAATTTGGAGTTTTTTATTGTTCTCTGATGGTTTTTCTTGGCTTGTAGATTTTGAGTATGAAATGACCTAATGATCAGAATGATCAAAGTATACAAAGTAGAGGTTTTTAATATCACAATTCCCCCCCTAGAATCATAATTTTTCCATTGAACTTCTTATTGTTTACTAACATTTTAAGAGCTCTCTATTGTTCTCTGATAATTTTTATAGCCTGTTGATTTTAAGGATGAAATGACCTAAAGATCAAAATAAACAATTTGGAGATTATTTTTAAATCATTACTTTCCCCCTAGATTCATCATTTTTCCTTGGGACTTTTAATTATTTTGGTCTCTTTTGACTCTCAGGAGTTCCTCAGAACATGTTTGTTCACATTTAACCATGGCAAAGTGCAGGGCCATCCAAGACCTATATGGGTTTGCGTTGTAATTCACACGGTGTGGGTTATACACACTAAGAACTATGAGAACAAAGGGTAAACTGACTCCTCCTTCCTACTCGATCTTTAAATGTGGTCTCTTTAGCCATGTACACCTGTCCTTCACATTCCAGGCTGACAACCACTCTGTCAGTTTTGTGTGTCTGTCACTATTTGATAGTCTATTATTGGCTGAAATCTCTCATTATTAAAACTCCATTTCCTGACAATTGTTTTGTGCATGGTTATATTCTTTTCATTATGCAAATGAATATGGATTTATGGTTTTCCCAAAAGACTCTTGCAGAGAAAACTACAGAACACACTTTGAAAACTCTTGTTCTAAATTATTATAAACCCCTTTTCTTAAAAGAAAAAACCCTAAAAATACAAACAAAACAAAATCCTACACTATCTTTTTTTTAAAGCCCCTTGAACCTATATTTTTAAATCTGGTTGATTTTTCTCAGCCATTGTTATTTTATTAAGATTAATTTAGTTTTGTTTTTATGTGTCTGAGTGTTTCTCCTGCATGCATGTATTTGTATCATAGGTGTGCCTGCTACGTGCAGAGGCCAGAAGAGGAAGCTGGAGTCCATGGTACTGGAATTACAGACCATTGTGAGCCCTACTATGGATACTAGGATTTGAATCTCTATTCTCTGTAAGGGTAGTGAAGACTCTTATCTAATGAGCCATTTCTCTAGTCCTTAGTATCATCATTTTGAGACTTGGTCGTTTTGCTCATGAATTCACATGTGCACCAATAATCCACTCTTTTTTTTTTTAAAATTAATGAGTGGTGCCTTGTGAGTCTATCATGATTCATTCACCTGTTGAAGGACATTAACATTGTTTCAGATTGGATAGCATGAATTTAAATGGTAATCAAGGTGAGCTCATTCTTGCAGGTAAACCCATGAACCAATAGAATTACTGTCCTTCTCTGTCCTCACAAGAAGAGAGACACAATCTCCACTCTCTAAGTGCTGGAAAGAGCTAAGTGGTCAAGAATGACTTTTCACAGCCGCCTTAACTCCAGCTTCAGGGTATCTGAATCCTCCTTTAGCCTTCGGTGGGCATTTGTACTCCCTTGCCCTTAATCCACATATTAACACACGATGTAAAAATCAAATAGCTCTCAGAAATGACTCCCCCTCTTCCCTTTCTCTGATAAGTTGAAGACAATGCACAAAGGTGGCCCTCTGAGAAGAGGATGGAATCCTTCACCACAGACTGAATCATCTCCCCAGAGTCTGTTTTTTAACCTTCAGAATCTTGAAAAACACATTTCTGTCACTGAAGCCACCCAATGCTTGGGATCTTGTTGTGGCAGCTTAGTCAGAATAATGTAAGTGCTGAAAACAAATTCCACAAAAGAAGTGCATGTCTTTATTCAGAAAATTATAAACCCTATAGAAAATCATTGGGACAATTTAAGAATAGTATTTGAAATATTCTATATTACAAAGAAGTTGATTGTCCTTAAGTCTATGAATTCAGTGAATTTAAATCAAGACCAATTCATAAAATCTTACCAAAAAAGGGGGATGGCGTCTATGAATGATGAAGACGCATGAAAGAAGAAGGTGTGAGGACTTACCTCAGGGTTTCAGTGCTTATCATCTGGCTCTGATGGCTACCAGTGGACAGCTCCTGGACAGCTAGAGAGACAACCCAAAATGGAAGAGCATGCCTGTGGAAATGGGTCTGGGTAGGCTGAGGAAGACTTGCTGTCTGATCACAGGATTGTCTGGTATTGGGTGGGATCGAATGTGCAAATCTTTCCAATGTTTTTACGATGATGGTGCTATGGTGAGGATAGGTGAAGGGGACCCTTGGTGAATGTTGAGGCCGTAGGGTTACCCCCAAGTCAGAGGATGACATTTGGACCCATGGTTTTGAAAAGAGCTTGAGGGTGTGAGCTTGTTCCTTCTGGTCTTCTGCCATGTGAGGACACGAAACGAAGGCCATCAAGAGACACCAAAGCCAAACCTCGATCTTAAACTTTCCTGATGTCGAAACTAAGAAATAAGTATCTGTTCTTTATAAATTTCCAAAACTAAAGTGTTTTCTTAAAGAAGAAGGAAAGTAAGAAAAGCTGAATGAAACTACTGCTAAGAAGATGATGGATCACGACCCGATAGAAAACAGACATCTACTTCATATCATATAGGAGCGTGTGTCCTGATGGTAAACGGACGTCTACTTCACATCATATAGGAGTGTGTGTCCTGGTGATTAGATGCCTAAATGGGAAAAATAAAAATTGGTCTTTTGAAAGAAAGATATGGGAGTTCATGTTTTTTAATTTAAGGCAAATCCCATGTCCATCCTGAATCATAGCTTTGACATTCAAACTATAAATTTTAAAGTTTTTAATTCTTGAAAAGAAAGAAGAGAAAACAAAACAGCTACAAAATAGGAAACATTATTTACAGAAAGTAGATTAAAACAATTCTCTTAGAGAACATGAAGCTTATGGATTCAGCCGTGCTGGGTCCAGCGGTCTCTGCCCTTCCCTGCAGCACTGTGGTTATCACCACACACCACCACTTCTGATTTTGATGTGGCTTGTGGGAATCTGAGCTCAGATCCTCGTGCTTGTGCATCAGGCTCTTTATTGGCAGAGCCGTCTCCTCGTTTCTATAAAGGACAAAGAACATAAACCAACAAAAATTAAAAGACATACAAATTAATAGATTTATGGAAAGGAGATATTATAAAGGGCAAAAGAGATAAAGCTGAAATAAAATTTAAAATATACAATTAGAGTTGCAGCTGGGGGCCATGTCAGGGTCCATGGCCCTACTGCAGCCAGGGCCTGTGCTGATGTCTGAGGCACCTGTTACCATCGAAGGACATGTAGACACCTGGGACCGAGGGCCATGATGGTGTCTCAGGGGCATACTGCTGCTGGTGCAATGGTGACATCCAGTCCCAGCCACTGTCGAGGACCATGTCAGGGTCCATGGTTCTACCATGGCTGGGGTCTGTGCTGAAGTCCGGGTCCTGCATTGCCACCAAAGGTCTCACAGAGGCCCAAGGTTAGGGCTGCAACCATTCCCACCTGAGTGCCTAGTCCCTCTACCCAGAGCCAGGATGTTGACTTTGCCTAAGCTGCTGCTGAGGGCCATGTCTGGGTCCTTGGTCCAGCTACAGCTGGGATCTATGTGGATGTTTGTGGCTTGTGTTACCTCATGGGGCCTTAGAAACCATGTGAGATGAAATCAGAGGGCCATGCTGAGCTGGCCGCATCCTTTGCTGGACCTGGAAAAGCTAGCCTTTCCTCTCGCTGGACACTACAGCAAAAGAGCTGGCCCCTGCACCCTAGCAAGATGGCTGCTACCCCTCACTACAGGTCAAGGTGAACTGACCCTCAGGGCATGCTTGTAGGGAAGCTGACTCCACCCCCTCGCCTGAGGTGGGTGGCCCCCAGGTGACTGGACTGACCAGCTTCGCTGCCATTCAGGCCCACAGCTGGACCTTGGATTGACCCATCCATCTAGGACCTGCTGGAGCTGGTGAAGGGACTATTCCTGTGGAACCGATACTGTTAGGGTGGGAGCTCCACGTCACACAGCTCCTCCCCTAAACCCGCCCCTTCAAAGCCAGCCAAACACAGCTCCTCCCCCAGAGAGGATCAAGATCACTCTCACAGGGGGCATAGATAATCAGCATCCCCAAAAACAGACTTGTGGTTCTTTTGGTCTCATACCCTTCTCCTCTCTGTGGGGCCTGCGAATCACTTTACCCATTAAATTGGGGCTTTTCTAATTCGTCTGATTTGGTTTGTTGCCACAACGGAGAGGGCTTCAGGACTCCTAAAACTTATCAGATACCTGGAAGATCTCCAAGACTGAGGGCGGCCACAGGATATCCCAGAGGAGTTCCTGTGAGGATCCAGTGATGATGGTGTACCAGAAACCAGAGGCCTTGAACCAGACCAGTGACTCGTTGTAATAAATATTTGCCAGTAAAGCTGATGGGACAAAGAGGTGTACTATATGGCACACTGAGACCTCCATTGCCACCAGGACGAATGGAGAGGTGTTGGAGAAGTAGGAAAGAAGGAGAAGCAAAGAGATTTTTCTGTTGAGGTGGTTTTTGTTTCTGTTTTGTTTTTGCTTTTGCTTTTGTTCATGTGCTTGCTTACTTTGATTTATTTCCGTACGTGTGTGGGGGGGGGGGGGCAGGGATGAGGTGAGGATATGGGGGAACTGGGAGGTGAACAGAATTGGGGTGCATGAGTCAATAAAGAATTAAAAAAACATACAAATTAATAGAATTGTAGAAAGGAGATGTTAAACAAACTTCAGGATAATGCATACATCATTAAGAGTAGGAAAGAGATAACTGGTAGGGAGCGTGTGAATGTCAATGGGATAGGCAATATCCTACTTATTGAGCTGGGTGTTGGAGGCACATCTTAACCATATTGTTATTATTGTTCATGTACAATATATTTGTGATATTTTCTTGTGTATAGTTTTAAAATATATGGAATACTACATCTAAATTACATTTCTTTTTATTTATAAATTACCAAGTCCCTCTGAGTTGGATAACGAAAGATAAAGCATCTCAGGTAATTTCAGTTGCATCCTGTCCCTCACTTTTCTGTCTCAGACCCCTGATTTTTATTATTTTTATTATATGACCTTTGCCTTGTTAAGGACTGTGATGGCATTTTCTGTGTGATTCAATAAAGTTTAGACTTTTCTTTAAGGTTGATTCTGAACATTTTCTTCAGCTAAACCATTTACATTTTCATAATTATAATAATGTTATATGCAGCCTAGCAACAGACTGTGGTTAAATCACTACACACATTCTCCTGTCTGAAAATGAATTTTGAAATGTTTTCATCCCACAAATTATCTTGGAATTTATTTTGAATTCATTGATAATTATCAAGTTAATTTTTCCTCAAGAACCTTGAAAATATTGACAATTGAGTCTCATTCTTAGAAATTCTAATTATTTTTATTTTAACCAAATTTAATCAGTTTGGGCACAGGGATTTAAAACGTATGAACTGACTGGAATCTGGCCTCTGTCATGACTCTTGTGCTACTTCTTACATTCCATGTTGCCTCTTTCTTAAATTTATACTGGATTTTGGAAGTAAAATTTTATTTTCATGTTTGTAAATTTCTAATGAGCTACCTGTTTGTAAGAGTTTTGTTTAATTACCATATTATTAGTAATATTATATTTGGTTGACAACTTACCTACATACAGACTTCCTGAAATAAAAATATGTTCATAGAATTTTTATTTCAGTATCCACTAATGGTGGTAAGTCTAATGTTGGTCTGATTTCACAAGTAAATACATTTATTCATTTTGGAGTTCTAAAATTTTAATAGTATTTGATTACCCACTTTTCATTAGTTTATCTTCTCTCAATATTAATGCCATTATAACATTTATTAACTCTGGGATATATTTCCTGAGTTTCTGAATAATCTCTTAGGTGATTAAGTAAAATTTTATTAGCTACATAAGAAAGTAAATGAAAACCAATGAAACAAATTTAAATGAATTTAAATTCAAGAAGTAAAAATAATTCAAATTCTGTGTTATTCCATAAACATTAATTTTATCATGTAAAATATAATAATATTGAGATATTTGCATTTTTATAATTTCTTAGTATTAATTATGTAGCTTTACAAGTATGATGCATATTGACTCATAGTAGGATTTCAAGAATTTGAAGTAATAAAGAATTCTTAATTTCATCATTCCTCAGGTTTCTTTTCTTAAACCTGAGTTTTTGTGCTATGATTTGGACTCTATAATTTCTAAGCATGGTTACTTTATAACTTAAGTATATGAATGACTTAAAGTTCTATGTCAAACATAAATGTGCTTCTAAATTTGTGTGTACCTTTATTTTACATTTATATATGAGACATATATGTGAATAGGTACATAGTGTCAAAGGTAAAAACAATTATGAAGATTCCCTTTATTTTTCCCCAAATACTATTTTTATTTATTCTTCTCTCGTATATTACATCTTGACCATGGTTTCTGCCCTCATCCAAGTTCCTCCTCCACCACCTCCCCTCTCCCTCAGTTCCACTCTGTTCCCCTTCAGAAAAGAGCAGGTCTCCCAGGGATATCAACTGAACACTGCATAAAAAGTTAAAATAAAGCTGGGCACATACCCTCATATCAAGGCTGGATTAGGCAGCCCGGTAGGAGGAAAAGGGTCCCAAGAGCAGACAAAAGAGTCAGTGATAGCTCAACTCTCACTGTTAGGAATAGCACAAGAACATCAAGCTACATAACCATAACATATGTGCAGAGGATCTAAGATCCATATAGGCTCCCCGATTGTCCCTTCAGTCTCTGGGAGTCCCTATGAGTCCTGGTTAGTTGATTCTGTGGGCTGTGTTCTTGTGATGTCCACCCCTCTGTCCTACAGTCCTTCCTCCCCCTCTTCTGCAGGATTCCCCAAGCTCCAGCTAATATTTGGCTGTGGGTCTCTTCATTTGTTCCTGTCAGTTGGTGGATGAAGCTTCTCTGATGACAATTGGACTAGGCACCATTATATGAATATAGCAGAGTATCATTAGGAATCATTTCATTGACTTTTTTTTCCTCTTTTTGCCAGTCCCTGGGCCATCTAGCCTCTAGTTCCTGGCCCTCCAGGCAGTGTCAGATATGGGCTCCTTCTCATGCTGTTGGCCACAAGTTGAACCAGTCATGAGCCACTTCCACAAGTTCCACTCCTCTCTTTACCCCAGCACATCTTGCAGAAAGGGCAAATGGTTGGTTGAGGTTTTTGTTTCTGGGTTAATGTTCCAGTCCCACCACTGGAAGCCTTGCCTGGTTACAGCAGATGGCTGGTTCAGGCTCTGTATTCCCCATTACTAGGAGTTTTCACTAGGGTAAAGATCCCCTTTAAAGCATCATGGAGTCAGTTCTTTTGCCACACCTATTCTCCACTCTTCCTCTTTTATGGGCATGTCATAGTATTCATCAGGGTCCATGCTTAACAATTTATTGTGATTACAAATTAGGTGGATTTCTTTTGTGATTTATAGAATATCCAGATGTCCCATTATGTGTGATGTTAATGACTTTCTTATGTGGCTATCTATTTACATTTGGCTCTCTCTGCCAGACCTTGCTGCAATTTAACCACACAGCCAATTAGAATTAAGTTACTTTAAGTCAACATTTTGTTTGTAGATTTTTCTATCTCCAAGTGGATGTAAATACAGGAATCATTACTTCTTTATTTCCTGGCTGTTTTTTTTTTTTACTTGTTTGTTCAATGACAATGTCTTCCATCTTATAAAATTTTTTTCCAGATGGAATAAAAACTAGGTTATGTGGGTAGACTTTGAGTTGTGTAAATGTCCTGGGCTAATGAGAGCCAGAGACCTGCTTCATTTATTTCTTCTTCGTGAATGACCTGCCAGTTTTGCCCAGAAAATTAAGAAATGCCTTCTGATTTTTACAGTTCTGTACGTTTAGTGGCATATGCTTCCCTTGTAATAATCTTCCCTTTGATGTGACTCCCACTTGTCATTTGAATTTTTTTCCCCGTGTGTTATAGTTTGTCTCCCCTAAGATAACTTGTTCATCAATTTCTCTTCCATTGCCTTTTCCTCTTTTGATTCTATTTTATGTCTGTCTAATCATTCTCTGTTAAGTTTTCCCCTCCTGTCCCTAGACAGGAATGCTCCACTGTAACTCCCTTCTAGCCTACCTAGCATGAGTTTTCAAACACTTTAAAGGCTTTAGTTTCCTCTTCACTTTCTAGCTTAGTTTGTCAGCTACTTTTCCATAGTATTCTGTTTTCAAATCTTTTTTGATATTCATTTCAAATCTCATTTGATACCATTTCATTTCCTTTTGTTAACTAATATCTGATGTTATCTTTAGCTTCCTATAAACAAAACCAAAATAAAACAGATAATCTCTGCTTAATTATTTCTCATCACTTTAGTTATACATTATAAAATTTTATTTTGTATTGTATATTTGCCTTTTGCCATTTTATTATTTATTTCATTTATTACCCTACAAAAATAAACTAGATCTATCCTTAGCCTTCCCTCCTCCCAAATTTTAAAAGATATCATATCTTTCCTGGCTTTCTTATTTGTTAACCTTACCATGGTTTGAATTCTCTGTTTCAACCCTTTGTCAGGAGGACTATGGTTGTCTGAAACACACTATTCATCTTTCTATAATTCAATCATTTGATGGGCTTGAAAAGGAACAGAATTGGGCAGTCTACCCTCAATAATGAGTTTGGTTATGTTATATTTGGGTATTTTCTATGTCTAGGGTAGGTATTAATTATCTACCAAAGGGAACTGAGAGAGTAACTGTTATAGCATTGTAGTACATGGTAAATGAACAGTTACCTGGTTATTACTTGTGAAGAGTTCTGTTAAAATGTATTGAACTCTACTAAAATACACCCTCTTTCATAAAACTCTCTACTCTCCCAGATTCTGGGCTCTTTCCCACATTAGTATTCTTGTGATATTGCCTATTAATGTGGGCTTCAGTTCCGATGGGTTCATCTTACAGTCTGTCTACTGCAACTTTCTGATCTCATGAAAATGACAGTGGATTTTGCTTCTGTTTCTGCACAACTTTCAGTCATCAGGTCACAAGAAGAGCTTCTGGGTTGGTATTGAATAAACTGCTGCTGCTTGGAGAGAAAAGATCAGGTTATATCTCTCACGCACATAGTTTAAGTTAGGAAGGACCACGCATACTTTCAACATCTCCAATATCCAAGAAACTACTAGGTGTCATCAAACACATAGAATGATTGTTTTCCTTTGAAGATCCCAAAAGTGTAATTCATATCATTTCACAAATGAACAATGTGACTTATTGGTAAATGATTTCATCAAGGTCATTCAACGAATAAAGGATGGAAGTAATATTTAAATTTATCTTTTGAACTCTAGAGCATATGCTTTTCTCATGGAAGTGCCAGTATTACAACCATTTTAATTCTAGAAGTTAATGTCTCAAAAACAAGGCAGATATTTCCTCAGAATAAATACTTTGAAATTTTATCTGGCTAGAATTAAACTGAGAGAAATGTTATAATGTTCTTACTAGCTAATCTGGCCACTCATAAAGTATACAGCTTTTCTTCATTATCCACAGTAATTCCTAGAGTTACAGCCCCCACACATGGGCTAGAGCAGTCGTGTTGTGCAAGAGCAGGGAGGAAGAAATTGATTGCCATTACTTGGCTACCCCTACTGGTTGCTAGAATGCTACTTTTCCAGTGGTCCATTATGACTTCAAAGAATGAATAGAGGAAACAGATGGCAATTAGTTTGTTAGAAATTATTATGAATATAATTGCAGTCCAAATGGAAATCAATCATATGACTGGAAGCTAGAAGAAACTATAGAAAGCACAGTCCCATGGACTCACTGGCAATGAAGTGAAAATAAGAGTGTTTGGCAGTGTCTCATGAATAGAAATTATTTGTGTGCTTATGGTAGAGGGCCTGTATTACAGGGCTCACACTTCCTCATCTATGGTAAAGGGCCTGTATTACAGGGTTCACACTTCCTCATCTATAGTAAAGGGCCTGTATTACAGGGCTCACACTTCCTCATCTATGGTAAAGGGCCTGTATTACAGGGCTCACACTTCCTCACTTTTTCTCCCTCACTAAATGAAGGAACACATGTGCATGAACTGACCTTTCAACCTATCCATTCATCCATTCACTAACTATTTTAATAGTTTTATACATAATCTGCTCATCATAGTTGCCTGCTTTAAATGTATAATCCAGTCATTTATAACATATTTACAGACTTGCACAATAATCACAGTAGTATAATCTTTAAATATTTCTATAATTAAAAAAAGAAACCCTGCATCCATTAGCAGTCATTTCCATATTCCCATCTTTCTCTCCACTGCAGTCCTGGGAAACCACTAATGTTCTTGTGTCACTAGAGTGTAGTATTTTGGATATTTGCTATAGATGAAACCATGTGACTTCTTTGACCACATATCATTCTAAGGTTCATTCATACTATAGGAGAGATCAGTAATTCATCCAATGAATATTTTTAGTGTAAATAATGTATCAAACCCCACAAGACACAGAGAATATGATAAAAACCCAAAGGGAACATGGTGTCTGTCATCATATAACTTGAAATTGAGTCGATGATGATTTTTACTACATAATCATGCTAATCTGCTTATACTTAGAATTGTGTTAATGCTACTATGAGAAATTTTGTAAAAATATCAAAGTAACATGTATCAAGAAAGGAATTTTGGTGAAGTCCATATTTAAGTTGAGTGTCAGTCACGAGGAAGAGTTGGTCTAAAGAAGAGTTATTAACATGGTTATTGAGCTCCTGCTGGCTATCAGTTCAAATATGAAGTCAAAAGCCAGAGATGAGGAACAAGATGGCCGTACTGTAGTACCTTATGGCAGAAAAGCACACAAGAGAATACAATTTACCCAGTGATGATTAGATGCCCAGAAAAGAGGCAGGTGGTATAGCCAGAGTGCCGAGACTCAGGAAGTCATGTAAAAGTTGATGGTTCCTTGAGTTCTAACAGGGAAAAGGAATTTTCCATTTGAGGGATGGAAATAAGGCTTCTCAAAGCAAAAGCAGCCACATCATCAGAAACCTTGAGATGATTCATGAGTATGCTGCCTTAGGGAAGAGACTCTTGGGAGATGGCTTCTCAAAAGGCTGTGACTCACTCAGGGATTTCTAATGGACTCTCCTCTTTCATCCATCTTCTGCTACTACAGAGCTTTGGATTGTCTCCAGTTGTGAGTGGTAGAGCACATGCTCATTTGATGCAAAGCATTTAATGAAAGCTGCACAATCCCAAGAATGTAACTGCCTCATCATATGAGTTGGTTCTGCACTGCTGTGTGTTGAAGTGAATCATTGTGTATTCTGCTTATTTCACATGTAGAGATTGTTTTATTGACCCATCTTTACTTAGGCTAATTGAGTTTGGTTCATGTTAGTAACATGATCATGGAACTATTAATGAACACATATTTCATTCTTCACTGGCAGGACATTCTAGTTACAACCGTGTAACAATAGTGCAACAGATATTTTCAATGAAATTTATCATGTACATCCCTTTATGGAAAAGCAAAACATTCCCCTGACATAAAAATACAAGGCTGCTAACATAAATTTAACTTGGAGAATAAAGGTATAATTCATAAAGCCGTGATCTTTTCTTTTTACATGTTTTCAGCTGAAGTAGAATTACATTACCTTCCTTCTGCTTTTCTCCCTCCAGACCTTCCTAGATACCCTCCCCCAAGCCACTCTCATGTCCCACTTCAAGTTGATAGCCTTGTTTTCTTGTATTATCATCATTTACATACTTACATATATGTGTACATACGTATGCATGTGCACACATATACATGTAATACAAACTGCTGAGTCCATTTTGCTGTGTGTGTATATTTGGTTTCAGGACTCACCCCTTGCACTGGACAGCTAATAATGAGGCTCATCCCCAGGAGACACTAACTGTTCTTCTGCCAGCAGTCATCAGCTGCTTGTCCCTCTTTTCTAGGGGTGGGACACCATGAAAATTTCCCCATTCCACATTAATGTGTCCATTGATACTTCCATTGTTCCAGTCTTTATTACTCAGCTATTTCTAGGAGATACTGTTTCACAGCTGATTTCTTATTATCCCCACTCTTACAATCTTTCAAATCCCTCTTCCTTGATACTATTTGAACTGTGGATGGAGGAGCTAGGATGTAGGTGTGTTTCCTGGGGATCTTTGGGTCTTTAGATTGTGTCCAGTAGTGGTTTTCTGTGATTTGTCTCTATTTCCTGCAAAGAGGCGCTTCTTTGGTACATGGTGGTAACTGTACTTAGCTGTGTGGATAAAAATAAGATTTAGAATGTTAGAATGTTGAGTGGACCTGAAGTCCAGTTAGACAGTTCTGGGTTGCCACTGATATGTGAGTGCCACTTGCATCTTCATGCATATTTTGCCATACTGGTGACTTTCATGGTTCATAGGCGTGGTAGTTGGATAGGACAGTTGAATCGCTTCCTTCCCTTGGTATCATACAGGTTCTGAAGTATGATGTTTTCATTTCCATTCAATTTCAGGAAGTTTTAGGTGGCCTTCTTCATTTCTTTGATGATTCACTCATCCCTTGACAGTGCTGTGTTGTTACATTCCCATGGGTTCTGTAGTTTTTCTTGCTGTTAACAGAATCCAAAAATTATTTCAGTTTTTACTTATTTAATATGTGCTTAAAATGTGGTCCATTTTAGAGAAGGTTACATGGACTGATGAGAATATATATTTTGCAATGTTTTGTGAAATATTCTGTAGATGTTTAACTTAGTTTGATCTATGATGTCATGTGACTCTGATGATTTTTTTTTTTTAATTTTTCAGAGGGTTCTGGGTGACCTGAGGGTGGAATTTTTTTTTTCTCACCTTTCCTGGAACTCACTCTGTAGCCCAGGCTGGCCTTGATCTCACAAAGATCCGCCTGCCTCTGCCTCCCAAGTGCTGGGATTAAAGGTGTGCGCCACCACCGCCCGGAGAGGTTACCAACTTTTTCACTAAGGTCAATTTATGTCTTTACATCTAGTAGTACCTGCTCTTCAAAACTGAGTGTCCTAATGCTTGGTACATGGATGTTTGGAATTACAATTTATGTTAATCAGCATGAAATGAGCTTTGCCATCTCTACACAATAGCTTTGTTTTGAAATCTGTTTTGTCAGATATTAGTGTTGCTATATCTGCATGATTTTCAGTTCTGTTTGCCTGGGATACTTTTTCCCATCCTTTAAACCCAAGGCTATTTTTGTATTTTCTAGTGAATTTCATTGCTTGTGTGTAACAATAAATGGGTTCTGATTTTTAATTTCATCTGTTCATATGGATCATAAAATTGAGATAATTCAGATTTAAAGTTACCATTGAATAATATTTATTAATTCATGATATTTTGTTGTTTTTGTAATGCTTAGTACTTTCCATATCCTCATGAGAGTATTTACCCTTCTATTGTAGTTTATTCTTTGTTGTGGTCCTGTAGAAGGGCTCATTGGTCTCTTTGATGCACAGAATCCCTTCAGGAGTCTTGTGTAGTGCTGCCTGAGTGAGTATGAATTCCCTTAGTTTTTATTTATCATTTAAAGTTTTTAATTTTCTTTCAAATATTAAAGAAGGAAACAAAGAAGGAAGGAAGTGAGAGGAGGAAGGGAAGGGAAGACAAATAAGATAGTTTGTGGACTCAAATTCCCATCTGCTTTGTTCACACTGATATTTCAGCCATACAAAGTGTAATCTAAGGCCACTTGGGGAAAGATCTTCGCCTGGAGAATTTTACACAGCAGTAGCTCCACCTCCCTAGAACAATAGGGGTATATATTTGCTATTCATAGAGAGGGTGGTAGTGGGCAGTACACTGAGATTCCCATGTGGACCACCTTTCTATGTGGAGGAGCCCTCTCTGTTAGGTGTATTTAGCATTTAAAATACCATATAAGAGGATTTATTTATATAAATATATCTTGTTTACATCAATACAACTTTATAAGATTTAGATGCAGCTACATTATACTGTGCTGCACCTTCTCCAGAGTCGTCTTGTAATCTCCTACTTTTGAAAGAGAGTGATAATGTACATGAATGAAAAAAGTCACAAGGTAAAATAAACTACTTTCCTACTTAGATTCAATTTTGTATATTGCATAATTGACACATTTTTGGGATATAATAACATACTAATTAACCTGATCCCTGAGAGGAGGGTTCAAGTGACCTTTAAACTTAGCCTTCTTATTACCTCATTTTAAAGTCAGTGTCTTTTAGCATATATTTTATCATTCTAGTATGTATCAACATGACTAAAGTTACTGCTTAGTTTCCTTAAAAGTGCTGGGGAGACCTGTCTCATAGTTATGTGGTCATAAAAATTTCCTCTAGCCCTATGTTAGTTTAATCACATCTCTGAACACCTCTCTCTTTAAATGAGATTTTAAAAATTATTCTCCCTTTTTGAATTATTGCAATCTGATAATGCACAGTAAGGAATAAATCTGAAAAAGCACTTGTGGTTCTCATTTAACAGTTACAATAAAGGAACAAGGGAGGGTGTTATCAAACGCTTTGTTAAATTATTAAATGGAATGGAAGGTTAAATGGGAAATTGGTTGTACTTAAAACTATTGGGAAGATATGTATCTAGGTTGGCACTGGATAAATTTGCCTTCCTTTTTAAATTTTACCCATTGAAAAGCTTTTGTGAATAACATGATGTTTGAACTCATAAAGGATGTTGAGTACACAATGAGGTAAAATAAATCTTTTGCATGCTGGCAGGAAGAAAGAGCTGGGGTTAGTTACTTGGATTGGGTAGTGACAGGAATACTCAAAGACTCAGGAAGTTCAGGATGAGAAGAAAAATCCAGCTCAGAAGTTATTCTCAAGTCTATTTCACTTCAGTGGGTGAAAATATGGGCTGCGTGTTTGTGGATAGTGCATCTATAAAGTAAGTAGGATGAGTTTTATATGGAAGAGGAAGTTGGAAGGTCATCTGCATCATTTTACATTTTATAAAAGAAATAAATGGTGCCTTATCACTTTTTCTTAGTTTTATATATGGAAGTCCCCCTAGTCCATGCCCTTTGCTTCCTGGCACTTCTCTGAAGATCTCTGACACTACTGGACAGGGGGTTCACTACTTCACACAAGTCATTGATCTTGTTCTTTATAAGCTTTATATCATATAGGTTATAAAAACATTGTATTAGAATTAGTCTCATAAATACCCACATAGAGTCTTATTAATGGGTAGAATCAAAAGCAATGTATAATTGATGGTCTACTTTCATTATTATTTAATTACACTGATAGATACACAGATTATTAAATGCCTCATAATTAAATAATGGGGATTTGGAATAATGAGTGACTCCATCTGAAAATATTTACTTAATTTTTTTTATTTTGGGGAATTTCATACACCAGTATTAAATTTACATCATCTTCACTCCTGCCTCTTCTCTAACTCTTTCCATATCTCCACCCCCTCTCAAATTCATGACCTTCACACACACAGACACATACACATACTACACATACATATACAACCCACTGCATCCATTTCTTACTCTTCATTTGTACATGAATTTAGGGCTAACCACTTGGCAATGGATAATCCATCAAGAACTCCTCTTGGAGAAAACTGATCATCAATGATGTCTTTGTACCCTGAAGGCCTCTCTGCTGATGCAGCAATCCTAATTAAACCGAATCAGACCGAATTGGAAAAGCCCAGGTTTAATGTGTAAAGTGTTCCCGGGTGATTCCCTGGCCCCTGAGAGAGGAGACTGGAAGACACATTTCTGTTTTCTGGTATGCAGCTTATATACCATGTGGGAGTGGTCTTGAGCCTCTCTAGGGGAGGAGCTGTGTTTGGTGGGCTTTGAAGGGGCAGGTTTGGGGAAAGAGATGGAGGAGGGGAGTTGAGGTGGATCTTCCACTAGAACATTACAGACTGTTTGGGTATGGGGATGCCAGGGTGCCATGGGTTGAGGTGGAGTTCCCACCCAAACAATCACTTTCTCAGCAGCCACTAATTGCCTGTATCTTTTCATGTAGGGATGGGGCCTTGTGATATTTTTCTCATCCATGTCGGCATGCAAGCTGGTATGGTTGTTATGCAATTCTTATTTAGGTGACCATATTGTTGAGATTTCATGGGTGTAGCTACCCTCCCATCCAAAATTTTAATAAATTATTGTAAGATGCTAAAACAATGAAAATTTGGGCATGGTGGGAGGGATGGGTCTTCAGAGGCATGTCCTTTAGGACTACATCTTGCTCTGCCCCTTCCATGGCTATATCACCCTGGCACTGATGCTGCTTTGTTGTGCCTCCTTTGACACAATAGACTGAAACCTCTGGAATCATGAGAAAGACAAAGTCTTCCTCTCTTTAAGTTGGAGTCTCCTATTCTTTGTCACAGCAATGAAGAAGAATTAATACAGAAGAGTATATAGACCTGCTTCGCACCATGGAACACTCCTGGAGTCTCAGCACTAGAGAGGACCAGAAGTTAAAGGCTAGCTTCAAGTGTTGAGTTCAAGGCCAGCCTGGGCTATACAGGTCCCTCTCTTTAAATAAAAAAGAAAAGAACGAGGGAAAAAAGGATAAAATAATGATAGACACTTTAGTACCCTTCAAAACATTGTAATAAAAATATAATAGAAAAATTTACCTCTCAGTAAAAATACAAAGAAAGATACAGTTAAATTTTCCTTAATTTTACTATAATGTACTTTGTGTTCACTAATAGGAACATTTATAATAGTGAAAAACCCTTTAGTTTACTTAGACTGTTGATGTTGACTTAACTTTCACTTCGGATATTCAGTTGAAATGCAAGTTCTCAACAGAGTAAACACCCTCTCATTTCATTAAGTCACCTCAGAGTCATATCTCAGAGTAAGCCCCTGGTCTAATGCACAGCATGATGTCTTCCTCCATCCCACTCTTGCTCAACACTGACAGTCTACACTGCCCTCTGGGTTTCCAGCTATTTAAAGTGGAAGCTTTGTCAGACTTGATGTCACTGTTGAGTATCCATAGCCATATTTTGGCAAGGAAATTGGAGTCTGGCAGCCTTTTTCAATAATTTCCTATAATGCAAGAGGGCTTAATGCCCCTATTACAGAACTGATTCTATTATACCTCCTCTCCAGAACTAATGGAGCACTCAACTTATTCATGTTAAAGAAAATGATTGAATATGAAAAGCTTCCAGAGTCTGCTGCATGCCAGGATTAAAATGGCTCTGTTCTTTATACTGACCAGAGAAGTCACTCCTTAATTAAGTTTATTGTTATTTTGCACCTGCCAGGAAGTCCCTCCCAAAGCACAAAAAAGCCCATTTGTTGGAATCTATTTTAGATCTTTCTTTAAATCCTTTAGTTTTTTAAAGGACAATTACAATAGATAAGCCTTTTTGCATGCTGATGAAGTATATACATATACTTTCATCTTCTTATCTGATTTAAATATGAAGTCCTAAGATGTAGGTATTTTTATGATCACCATCAAAGATGGAGATAGTAAGTCTCATGAGCATATGTAGATATTACAGAGTAAGGGTTTAAACACAACCACCTGAGCTCTTGGCCTCCATGCTAAACTATTTTCTATTTAGCTGAAGCATATGAGAGAATTTAGGTAGCAAATTGGGAGTTAACATAGAAAAAATACTGCATAGCTGCCGACTGTAATTCAATCATAGTTTCAAGGTAGATAACTTCCAGTGCTAATTAAATGAAGTTTTTATCTAGTGACTCAGCTAAACAAACCCAAAGAGAATCAACACATTGAGGCACTGTGCATTGTGTTATAACACAGGTATAAGTTGAATGGAAGTCTCAGAGGGATAAGTTTATTATAATCATTCTTATATTGTAAAACAAAGTTTTATGGGGAGAAATGGCATCTGAGCACTCCTTAGAAGATTCATGAATGGTTTAGTAAGTTCAGGGAGTGGAAGAAAACTGTCAGACCAAGAAAGATAGTTCTCGATGTTTATGAGTTATCTTGTCAAGCTAGGGCATTAGTTTGAGATGTTTAAAGTATGAAAAGCAAAAGTACCATGGGTCCCATGATATTAGGTTTGACTGAGTCCACAGAGAGTATTTACTCTGAAGAATTTTTATTGAAAGATACACCAGGGCCCAAAGAAATATTATGTCCCAGTTTCATACATATGGGGTCTTTTATAGAAAGTTGCAAAGAGAACTGTTAACTTGAAAAAAGATAAGTGGTATTTATCTTAGGGACAAAACAAAGTGTTCAGTTTATGAATTTAGATTCAAGCAGAAGATGAATGCTGGCTTTAAAAGTATGGTTGGCAATCTGTATTCATCTTTGGGCTTTGGCAAAGTCTTAAATTCTGCCTTTCTAGTCCATCACTCACTATTTGGGGCAAATTTATTAATCACACTCTAGATGATAAAATAGTTCCTACCAAGATAAACTTGATGCATCTTAATTATTAGCATGTAGTCAACCCTGGAATAGAGTAAGTGCTTACCACATTGAGTTTTTATATCAATGATTTAATGAAATTAACATGTTTGAATAACACCTAATGACAATGGAGATCATATTTTTCAAGGTGCAGAGATTAAAAGCAGATTGATAAGTATTATAATATTCCACAAAGAAGGTGAAAAGCCACCAAACTGGTTAATTAAGAAAGGAAATAGGAACTGAGCTTTAATGTCAGAGTCTGTAGCTTTTGGCCAAGAGTTTAAAGGGGAATGTGGATGTTAACTCAGACTTCCACAGAATAGCATATCAACAGAAGAGCACTGACGTTGATTGACACTGGGAGCAACAACAAAGAAAAGACACAGCTTGGAAATGAACATGAGCTGAGGTTGAAATATAGCTTGCGGAAAGTCTTCTGAAGGTATCCGGAGAGATTTAGACATCATGGAAGAGACCTGAGTTAATTAGAAAAGAGGCCCCAGGAATGTTTCTTCGAATAAAAATCAAGGTTGTTAGAAGGATTTCTATGAATGCCTTCAAGATGAGGGGAGAAGGGGGGAGGGGAAAGGGAAAAGAGCAGAGAAGAGCAAGAAACTGTCAAAAAAATGGAAGTATTGTAGCTGAATGCACTAGAAGAAAGTGATGATGATGGGTCTCCAAAGCCAAGGCTCTGGGATGCAGCTGCAGATGAGCAAGAGCTCCAGTGTTGGTGGTTGGTGGAGGGCAGTTATTGACTACTTGAGATTAAAGACAGCTTTCCATACATTGAAAAATGACTGTGAGGAGGAAAATCAGAAGCAGAGTGGACCTGATGGCTTAGGTTTTCTTTTTTCCAAATCTATTAGAAAATGTTGTGGGATGAGAACAGATAGCTGCAAGGTGAATTTTATTTTATTTTTTTATAGAGAATGACATCATTTAAGAATAATCTATTAGGGAGACAAAGATTGAAGACATCTAAAGCACACATGAACACCTCCTGTAGAATATGACAGAGTAGGACCAATTACACAATATGAAGGTTTCCTCTGAAACTGACAGTCCCTGGTCCTCTAGTTAAGAGAGAATGACCACATCATAGGCAGATACAGAAATCCTTGAACTCGGTGGCAGGTAAGTTGAAGTGGTCGGATTGTCTTTCATCTAAGTGGGAAGTGATACCACTGCCCATTGTGAGGAGATAGATGTACCATTCCTGGGAGAACAGATCTATGTAAGAAAATGTAGACTCCACTGAGAAAGATTAAATAAATTACAGAACAGTTGTATTTGATTCAGAAGGCATTGTAGATAGCTGGAGCTGGAGCTCAGTGACAAGAGTGCTTGTTCATCATGTGTCAGGTATTTATTTCAATCCTTATTACCGGATATAAAAAAGATAGTATGGGTTATAGAGCAGGGTTTATGTCACGTAAATGGAGACATAGTTTAAAACCAAGAGTCCAGAAAAGGCTTCTTGTTGCTGGGTAAATGTGACATAACACCAAGAAAGGACACACATCTGTCCTTAGTGGAGAAATCGAAAGTCACCAACAAGATGTGAAGAAAAACAATTGTTACAATGGGAAGGTGTTAAGTAGGAGAAATAATGGATCTAAATTTAAAATTTTTTTTTGTTGTGTTTTGAGACAGGGTTTCTCTGTGTAGCTTTGGAGCCTGTCCTGGATCTTGCTCTGTAGACCAGGCTGGCCTTGAACTCAAAGAGATCTGCCTGGCTCTGCCTCCCAACTGCTGGGAATAAAGGCGTGTGCCACCACTGCCCAGCCAATTAAAAAAAATTAAGGTAAGACATGAAGAGGAAGAGGTGAGACACAGTCCCGAAGAGGGAATATTTAGCACTTGGAATATAGAGGGAAGATGCATTTTAAGCTAGGATGAGATCAACTAATGACAATGATATTGTACATGTCTTATCACAAAATTGGGCATAAGGATCTTTGTAACATATAACACATGTAACAATGTGAAATGGACAATTCCATAATTATTATACTGTATCTAGAGAGCTACACAACAATCACCACATATTTTAAACATTATTATACCCTCAAAAGCAATCCTGTATCCATCAGCCCTCACTCTCCTCTTCTCTTACTGTTTCCTTTTCTTACCATTGAATCCCAGGCAGCCAGCAACTTAATTTCCACCTCTGTGAAGCTGCTTATTTAATATTTTATGTACATCTAATAATACATTATGTGGTCTTTTGTGACCATTATATTTTACATAATAGAATGTTTTAATGATTCATCATGTTCTCACATGCACTAGGGTTTCATTTTCATGTTGCCAAAAAATATTCTTATACATATTGATTACATTTCCTTTACAAATTTTTCTGATGGTGAGAAGCTCCTTTGTTTACAATTTGTTTTCCATTATAAATACTGCTTTGCATTTGCATACATCCTTGTGTGTGTGGGTTATTCCTTTTCCTTGGGGAGGTAGTTAGGATTGGAATATCTTGGTCACAAGTTAAACTCTGAGAATTTACTCTTTTGATGTGTTTTTATATCTTCTTTGGAGTAATATCAGTTCCAAATATAGACATGGAAATTCCACATGGCCCCACTATTAGATTGGAGCTATAGGTAGTCTTCTGCAGGAGCAAGATAAGTTGTCCAATCCTATATGATTAGCCCTGGACACATATGCATATAAGCAATGCTAAATGAGTTCAGTAGATTATATATACTTGTGTACACATATTATATATACATATATGTGTGTTAATATATATAATATATGTAACAACAATTATTAAAGAAGAATTCTTGAGTTTGAAAGGGAGGAGTGGACATGGAAGGAGCTGGAGTGGGAAGAGAGGAGCAGAAATGATTATATGCAGTGCTCTTGTATGAAGTCCACAAAAATAAAATTAAACAACTAAATTATGATATTGTGTCCTCCAATATATTGTGCACCTTAATAAACTTATCTGGGGTCAGAGAACAGAATAGCCACTAGATATAGTGGCCAGAAAATGGTGGCACACACGCCTTTAATCCTAGCATTCAGGAGGCAGAGATCCATCCGGATCTCTGTGAGTTCAAAGCCACATTGGAAACAGCCAGGCATGGTGACTAGCGCGTGCCTTTAATCCCAGGAAGTGATGGCAGAAAGCAGAAAGGTATATAAGACGTGAGGACCAGGAACTAGAGTCTGTTAAGCTTTTAGGCTTTTAGCAGCAGTTCAGCTGAGATCCATTCAGATAAAGACTCAAAGGCTTCCAGTTTGAGGAAACAGGATCGGCTGAGGAATTGGCAAGGTGAGGTTAGCTGTGGCTTGTCCTGTTTCTCTGATCTTCCAGCGTTCACTCAAATACCTGTCTCTGGGTTTGTTTTTATTAATAAGACCTTCTAACCATTTGTGCTACCCTAAATATTTCTCAAAATTCTAGAATTGTGTTATTTATATATGTATTGTTTGATTAAAGTAGTTCTTACATATTCTATGTAGAATTTTCTCATGCAATATAAGACCCAAAAATATTTTTTCTCATTTTGCACAGCCTACCTTCTCACTTTTCTGGTGGTATCATTTGCAATTCAAAAGTTTTATTATCATTTTGCTGTTGCTTAACTTATTCGCATTTTATTACATTGCTTGTGTTTGGTGTATAATTAATGTGTAATACAGGGTTAAAGCAATTTAATTTCATGATTTTCTTCTAAGAATTTTATTTATCTGGATCTAATATTAGGTCTACTTTATACTTGTAGTTAACTTTTGATTGTGTTATGATGTTGGATATTCAAATGTGTTTCTTTTCATATATCCACTCATCCTTCCATGAACCTGTGTTAAAAAGACAATTTTATTCACAATTTACTTTGAGGGCATTTTGTTTGAAATGAATTGGTCATGAATACAAGGTTTACTTTTGAATTGTAAGTGCAAATTCATTGATCTTTCTCTATAGCCTTATGCTAGAAACTCACAGCTTTACCACTGTAGCTTTTTTGTCAGCCTTGAAATTGGGGAGCATGAGTCCTTCCATGATTTTTATTTGTTTTCTCAAGATTTGGGTGCTATTTAAGTATCTGTATTGCAATGAATCTTGGGATAATCACTCCTATAAAACTTTTTATTTATTTGAATTTTCTGTATTGATTTTCTGTTCTCTACTTCATTCTTTCATTTCTTTTTGTTTTTGTGTTTGTGTATATGTGTGCATGATTGGCATCCAATTTCCTCCTTAAACACCCCTATGTTTTGAGATAGATTTTCTCACTAAACCTGAAGCTTACCAATTCAGCTAGGTTGGTGGCTAATGAGCTACAAGGATACTCCTGTCTCAATCTCCCTGAGTAAGGCCAATTGGTGCTGTTCAAATATTCTTGGATTTGTGACCTTCAACTAGAGTGTGGTCAAATTACCAAGGGCTACAGTTTAAAGAGAACTGACCTTTCTTCTAATAGTTAAAAATTGTCAATAGCGCCTCAGCTGGGGTGGAACTTAGTATTCAACTCCCATCTTTGTGCTGGCATTTGGTTTGACTTGGTATTGTATAGATCTTGTGCATGTTGTCACAACTACTGTGCACATAGATGAGCAGGTGCCCTGCTGTGTCTAGAAGTCACTGTTTCCATGGAGTTATTCACTACTTCTGGCTTTTACACTCCTTCTGCCCACTCTTCTACAAGGATCTTTGAGTCTTGGGAAGGGGAATACAGGGCATTTATGCCTGAAAGATGAATGCCTGAAAATTCTGTGGTCTCTTATTCTATGTACCCTGGCGAGTTGTGGGTCTCTGTGTTGATCATTATCTACTGCAAACAGATACTTCTGTGATGAAAGTTGAGAGATGCCTTAATCTATGGGTTCAATGTTGACTCATTGGGAGTTGGTTTAAGTGGTATGTTCTTTCCTAGTGTCTATGATCTATTGAGCCATATGTTTTCAGCCTGGCAAGGGTGCCAAATATATTTCTCATCTTGGGTAGTGGGTTTTAAATTCAATAAGAAAGAGATTGGCTACTCCCATGATATATATGCCACTATTGCAGCAGTGGGCATGTCTTATCAGGTCAGTCATCTTTATAGCTCACAGAATTCAAAGGTGAGTAATGTTGATGATTAATTTTCTCCCCTGACATCAAGCTTGGCATCTTCCATGATTATGAAAGGTAACCAGTAGAGATAAAGGTCAATATCAGCTTGGTTTCTTTGTCTATGTTTCAAATACATCGTCGTGTCTCCAACAATAGGATTCTACCATTAACTTCTGGATGGTAAGCAAGGGCATTGGCAATAACCTGTAAGGTTTGGGATCTTTGGAAACTCACTGTCCGACTCTAGTAGAAGTAAGTCCTGACATTGGCCTTTTTATTTGTTAGCTTTTGGGTTGGGACATTATTTCCCCATTAGAGGATAACTCCATTTTAACTCTTTTCATTTATGTATATAGATATAGATATTCTTAGGAGGCTTCTGCAATAGTTGATTTCCATATAATGTTTTATAAATATCTTTAGTGTTATTTAGCCCTCCAAGTTTCCACTTTCTATTCCCCACATCCCAATTTAGTTCTACTTCTTTAGATATTAGAATAGATACATCAGTAGCTTATCTTTCAAGTCTATTTGATTTAGCTGTCATCCTTTGACTCACAATACAAGAAAGAGTATCTTTGCCAGTTCGATGTATTTCTTGAAAACAACAGATACATTAATTTTGCTTTGTAATCCAAGTAGCTAATCTTCACTTTTTTAAATGGTGAGTTGAGACCATTTACATTTAAGGTTATTATAGAAAGGAGTGGCCTAATTCTTCTGGTTCTGATTTTTGTTATACTGGCTGGTTGGATTACAGTTAATTCTTCTCTCCCTTTCCTGTTACTATTAAGGATTTGGTGGCTTAAAGTTTTTATTTATGTGTTTATTTATTTATTTGTGTGCATTTTATTCTTGCATGCATGTCTATGCACCACTTTTGTGTGCCCGATGCCTGTGGAAACTAGAAGAGGGCATTAGATCTTCTGATACTGGATTGACAGTGCTGAGCTTTCATGTGGGTGCTGGGAATCGAAATTGGGTTATCTGGAAGAGCAGCTAGTGCTCTTAACTGCTGAGTCATCGCTCCAGCCCTGCTTTGGCATAATTGGAATAATGGATTCCTTCCCAGTTCTGCTTTGTTTCCAGGCTGTCAAGTTTATAGATACTGGTGGAGGTATGTCTTCTCATTCTGTTTATTCTGTGGCATTCCTGGAGAAGCTCACTTTCAGATTCTCATGTTGTATTTCTAAAACAATCTCCACAGCCAATGTTCCTCTAGATATACCTTCACTCATGGCATACCCAGGCCCTGCTCATACCTCCACAGTCTAGTCATTCTCTTTCCATCTTGTTCTTGGTCCAGCACCCAGGTCCAGGAGGAGACAAAACTGGCAGCTTCAATTGATCTTAGCATGGTGTAGATGAAGCTGGACACTCGTTGTGACTGTTCTTGGCTGTTTTGTTGCAGAGGATTTTGTAGTGCCCATGTGAGCTTACTTTATATTTAATTTTGGTCAGATCATTCTGTATAGGAATACATTCTATCTCTATTTTCCTGGCATTCTCTAATGGATCACAGAAAGATAGCTTCAAAGCCACCATCTTAACTAGAAACACCTTTTTGGTCCTTTTCGTGAAAGAACCAAGGAACGCAAAAAATGTAAAATGTAAAAGGAAATTTTGTGTTGCCTGAGCCAGATGACCTCTGAAAGTAGAGACAGTTCTTGGGCATTATCAGCCCATGCTGATGAAGAGAGAAGTCATGTGCTTTGCGCTTCCACATAGATTAGTCACTGAGTACAATCTGCCTTGGCAAGGCAGCTCAACTTTGGGTGGCGTAGCTCTTATCTGACTAAAAGAAATTCCCCCTAAAAGTACAGATGGGTGAGCATTCATAGGTGGAACTTCTGATATATGTGGGGGCAATGAGTTGTCTTGGTTCTGGAAGGGGGTGTCTGTAGAGCTCTGCACCACCATGTATAATCTGCTTTTTCCAATAGCAATTTTCTTTGAGAAGAACTGCTACTGAGAGTGAGTTTGTCTCCTTTCCTAGGGAAATGGGAAGGAAGATAATCAATTGGAAGAGCCATCTCCACTTTTTTAGGAAAGCAATTGTTGTCTATAACTTTCTTCTGATGCTGCCCACTCTGTAGTGTGTTAATAGCGTTATCATTGCCATCAACCTAAGCAAGTGCCTCTTTTGTTCCTGATGTTTTCCCTAGTGGGTGATGCACTAAGGTTTCTAAACTTTTGGTCATCAGCCAATGGCTCTTAGAATTATTGATTACCATCAGGATAGGGCAGCAGAGTATTGAAGGATGTTCTTGGAGTTTACTTCATGGAAGACAGTTTTGTCTTTCCTCACTGTACACGTTCAGCTTTATTCTTGATTTAAAAAAAATCATGAAAGTGAAAATTCTTTACAAGTTGTTCTCTTGGCACTCAAAGCCTGGGTCACAAGGCAGCCCTGGCTTGGACTTAATGAAATTCTTGCTATGCAATCTGGAGACATCTTCCCTGTCTCAGAACCAGGGCTTAGAGCTATGAAGAAGGGGTTCTAAGTTATGGGCACATTTATGAGAAGATTACTAGAAAATTTATATACCCACATCTACTTTTTGACTTCTGAATCCATGTTTCTAACTGGAGGCTATGACAATATAATCACTATTGATTTCAAATATCTACTCTGCGTTGGAGGATGAAATTGTCAGTCCAAAGGGCATTTTCTCCAAACTCGTACCCTAGCTATGCCTTTCATTATATAGTCTCATTGCTGTCTGATACTGTCCTTAACCTCAGAACTATTGTTACTTCTCTTTCTACAGTTGTCCTATGCACTGTAAAATGGTAACTGACTCCCCTATGCGCTAGGCAGTAGGTGCTAGGAGAACAAACAAAAAGGCCTCTAAATATTGACACATGTTCCCAAAGAAGCAAAATTGCCCTGATTGACAAGCACTCATACAGATTTATATAATTAAATCTAACAATTTTATAAATAGAACTTACAAGCATACACAGTTTCTACATATATTACTAGCTCTTATGTAGAAATTATATTTTAACTTCTCTCATATAATATATTGAATATAAATATATAATATTTGTATTATATTTGTATTGAACGTATAATGCACATTTAAGAAAATTTTTACCCTTTTGTTCATGTAACATGTTGATCTCTATTTTAGACATTTAGGGACATTTGAGCATTGACCCACACTTTGTAGTATATGAAGATGACACTTGTGAGGTCATGTGATGATTGTTGAGCCAACGATGTTTATTACTTTAATTGTCAATGTACATCTTTCATTGTCTCTTTCTCAGGTTTGTTAACTGAATGTTCAGCAGGAGAATGCTGGAGCCTGGGTCTCTGACTTGCTGAATGACCAACAATTTGGAGAACTAGTCTATGTTCTCTAAGGGTTTGAAAGAATGAAAAGTATACATTTGTCTAGTTAAGTCACTGGATTTCTCACATTTGTTTGTTATCGCAGCATAACTTAACCTGCCTTGATTGTTAGAATACATGCCCTGGACCATATATACAGTTGCTTTTTAATGTTTTATGCCATAAGAATATGTTGTCCTAGGCAAATGCAGGCTTCTACAATGTGTTATCTATATACTAGGTGCTGTTGTTACTTTTGGATGTATGGTTTTGTGTTCTGGATAGTACACAGCTAATCCTATCAAACCATATGTCCATTTTCCTATGTTATTGCAGTTACTCATCTGTCTCTGCTTCTGAGTCTATCTTTGAGATACTGAAACTATTCTGAGATACAAAATACAGATGCGGGATACTGCTCTTTCTCTCTTTCTCCCTCCCTTCCTCCTTTCATATCATCTTTCTTCTATTTGTAAGTTAAAACAATCACATTTGATCCCTTTGTCTCACCATGTAAGTGAAGAAAATTGCTTGGCCACTATTTTTAGCCTGCACATCCTTGGCATAAAGATAAGAATATGAAGAGGGAATAATCTATACTATAGGTAATAATATTATAGATATCAAGACACATTTATTCCCAAATGCTTCTATTTTGTCCAACTTAGATTTTGTTCCTATAATAAAGTTTATTTCACTTGATTTCATAAAAGTGAATTCCCGAGAGCCTGTCTTCACCAATTAAGCAATATATTCCATTGCCTTTAGACATTCACTAATAAATATTATTTAGTCTCTGGTTGATTGCATTTCACAAGTTTCGTTTAAAATTTTCAGAGAAAATATAGTTATTATCCTAAGGCCAAAAATTGTCAATGAATGCCATTGAGGATTCCAGAGAAATTCTACAAGATGAGTTTCTGTTACTTTTCTTTGTACAATTCTAGTAGTAAAAGAATGAGTTGATCTAACAAATTAACTAGGTTAGACAGCATGCTTTCCAATTATATATACAAAGTGCACAAACAAAGATCTGGAAATACACAAACAAAAATCCCTGAGGAAGATATGTGCATGTGTACAATTTTTATGTGTCACTTTAAAAAAGATTCCATTTCAAAGTGAGCAGTGACTTATCATACAGTGATTTTTAAACCCCTATGAGTATGTCAACAAGAGGATGAGTTACATGACAATCCTGCTACATGGCTACCTTACAAGAGGAGGAAGTTGCTGCCCTCTGTTAAACTCAACAGAGAAAGCATGCATAATGGTACATTAGGTCTGTTGTGTCTATTATAGGAAGGAATGTAGACAGAAGGCATAAACAACCTCCATGGACACCGTCTCTGCTATTCTTCACTGGAAATCTGAAAAGACAAACCAAGAGATTTTACTACATGGCAACTCTTCTCTTAGGTGCCAGTAGGAGGTCCATCAGGGAATAGGAGAGAGGGCCAAGCACCTTAGACTGAACTCTTCTAAGATTACGGTGTGAGTTTCAAGTATTCTTATATCAAGACACATTTATTCCCAAATGCTTCTGTGTGTCCATGTGGGTTATGTGTAGCTGGAGTTTTCCTGCCTGGCCCACAGTCAGGACAAATCTCCCTCACCTGCCAGTCCCACAGCCGCTCAGACCCAACCAAGTAAACACAGAGACTTATATTGCTTACAAACTGTATGGCCGTGGCAGACTTCTTGCTAATTGTTCTTATATCTTAAATTAATCCATTTCTATAAATCTATACCTTGCCACACGGCTTGTGGCTTACTGGCGTCTTCACATGCTGCTTGTCATGGTGGTGGCTGGCATTGACTCTTACTCAGCCTTCCACTTCCCAGAATTCTCTTCTCTGCTTGTCCTGCCTATCCTTCCTGCCTGGCTACTGGCCAATCAGTGTTTTATTTACTAACCAATCAGAGCAACATATTTGACATACAGAACATCCCACAGCAGTTATGTGTTTCTATGTTAAATTTTCTTGTTAATAGTATCTTCCCGCATTTACTCTCAATTCCATAACAGGAGGCAATCTGTCTTATTTCATCCACCTCCAACACTAAGATACAGGTGCTCAGTGTCTTGGAGGTGACTGTTTCAGTGGATGCTTGAGTATTGGCTAGATGATGGTTTATAAATATCAGCTAGGAAATGAGAAGAAATGCATCTAGGAATGTATAATTTCCAATGTAGAGAATTTGCTTTTGATCTGTTTCAGATTTCTCTATCCCCAAAAGAAAATATTTAGGAAAGTTTTATTCCTTCTAAATTGCAGAATTCTGAATACAAGATATCTGACTTTAGTCGGTCTGGACAGGAATGTGACCTAACCTCATAAGGGTATATAAAGAAAGAACGCATCATGCTACAAGCAGAAACTCAGAATGGCAGCCAAGTTGTGCCGACACTTTAGAAAGATTTCTCACAGAATTCAGGACAATTAGAAATGTGATTGAAGATTTTCTTGTATTTTGCTGTCAGAAGCTGCAACCTCAGCTTGATCACTATCTCAATCCCCTCCGCTTTCTGTTCTCTACTCAGAATCACAGAGATTATACCATCCAGAGAATTAGAAAGCAACTTCAACACCAATTTTGCAGTAAATGAACCTTCTGTCAGCCTTTCTGTCTCCCCCAAATCACCATGTCTTTGCCCAACAGAGCATACAACTTTCTAGAAAAAGAACATGCTAGAAATATGATATATGGACAAGATTATGTCGTGTAGAAAATCTTCATTCAGGTTATAGAAAGAATATATTTAGGGCATATTGTAAATACTAGTTTTATCTTAATATTCCATAATTTTTGGACTTCCAGGATATCAGACAATATTGAAGAAGTTTTCTCCTTGGTACACTGAACTAACAGTAGGTGAAAGCCTGATAGATTTTGGCCTATTTGCAAAGTGCAATCCAACATTCAACTGAATATTTTATAAACTACTAGACAATTCAAACAAATAATCATAGAATTAGAAATTCCTGGATCTGGACAGGTCTCCATTTAATACATATATTAATATATAATATTATATTACATATAATATATATGTTAAAGTGACTCAATAAAATGCATATTGGAAAGGAAAACACTTAGTATTCATAGAAAAATAAAAGCAATGAAAATAATATGGTTTTGAATCAATAAAATTATACAAAGAGTAAATATGTTTGGCAATATAATATTAAGAAATTCTTCCCTATCTTCTCCCACAACTAATTAAAATAAGAATAACTAAATTAACTTCAAAAAGTCAGTAAAATGTTATAAAATCATATAATAAAATGAAAAGAGGGAGGAGTTGCAAAATAATCCTAAATTCTGAGATCAGAAGATGATGAAGCAAAAGGATTAAACAATCTCATCAAACAAATAACCTAAACAAGATATTTGTACTATCTAAAAATCAGGGAACACTGTGAGAGCAGGTGAAGAGGGTGTAAGAGCTGGATGATAGGAAGAAAGGCTACAAAATGCCGTCTTCTGGTTGATACACAGCCATTAAAGTCATGAATGCTTAACAAGTAGGGATTACTGTATAAGAATGGGACCACCAAGGTCCATACAAGGATGGATCAGAACTTCATGGAGCCCATCCCCTCACTGCTGAGCTATATATTCTAAAGATGTGCAGGAGAAGGGGGAATTAGTTCCTTCAGTTGTGTAACCATCAGAGGTCCCACCAGGCCCTAATAGTCCCAATCCAGTGATTACACAGTGGCTCTGATTAAGTCCAATGGACCCAAAAAGACGTGAGTTTGAGAAACAGACGGTTGGGGGTGGGTGGTAGATAAAGAGGATGGTGGGGATTCATCAGACTATGAATATTATTCATGTAAGGGACTGTCAAAGAATTAACTTAATAAAGTTTATCTCTAAATATAGTATTTTTCCACAGAAAAAGACTCATAGCTATGCAAATGCTGTCAAATTTTTTAAGTATAGGGAAAAGATAAAGTAATCAATGCAAGTACAGGAGACATCCCCTTCCATGAGAAAAACAGCAGCAATTGTAACACCAGCAACACAAAACCAGGACTAGCTTCTATCACTGGAAGCTTGAGTTTGAGTGATCTCACCTTTTTGCCATGTGGAAGAGTTCCTGAGCTGTGAGCTAGTGAATCCCTAGAATGCACTAAATACAGCTTAATGGGAAATTCTAGAGGGAATTCAGTAGACACTAGTCTCATAAACCTTATACAGGAACAAGAGCTCTTGGCAATTTGAGTAGAGGCCATTCATGATACATTCCAACTATGATATTGTTTATGTTTTGTCCATATTCAGAAAACACATGTGAGAGTGGATAAAGAGATTTACATTAATTAGGTTAGTAGAGGAAATTCTAATACATCTTAGCATTTATGTTATGCCATGAATATTAATGGCTGAATGTTTTAGCCAGATTTACAGAAAGAATTTGGAGCTAATAGCAGAAAATACAGATTTTTACAATTGAGAACTTTTACTCAAAAAGGAAGATGTGGTTGGTAAAGAGATTAACACCATAAAAACAAGACAAAACAAAAAAAGACCAACCAACCAACCAACAACAAAACAAACAAACAAAAAACAAAAGAAAGAAAAGTGCCAAGCTCTTTGTGCTGAAATAGTAGGAAAAACATTTTAAAGGCATCTCAAGAATTGGCTAGACTCCACTCATCACGGTTCCAGGTTATAAATTTGCAAATACATTTGAAAGACTTTTTCTTGAGAAAAGAGAGCCATTGGGACCCATAGGGGGACATTTTCCTGGTTCACTCACCCAGGGATTTAGAGGCCATTCCAGCCACGGTCCAAGGGGGTCTAGTTATTGTTTATGTTGATACCAGATCTTGGAATCATCCATGTGATGTTGGTTTTGTAAACAAGTATTCCAAAGAAGGTTTGTGAAGTCAGACCATGTGTAGCAGGGTCCGAGTTTTCCAGGCAGCCCCTGAGAGAACCACAGTGGAGCTCAAGTTCTTTCACCTATACACCAGTTAAGGTACTGGGCTTAGGGTCCAAACAGAATTTGATGTGAATCCTGTGTCCGCAAAACATCTTGACACTCTGGAATTTACTGCTTGAAAATTCTATGGGCCGTCTTGCTTCTCATTCCTCTAATATCATTTATGTAATGCTGGTTACATTATTACCCATGATGCATCTTCCCTTGTACTTCTCATGAATACTGGTTTCAAATATCTTATAGGAAGGTTTTTATGGTGTTTCCTTGATGGTAAGCATAAAAAATATTATCCAGTATATAAAGAATAATCACAATGGGTCATTTTATATATTAATAATATTTATTAATATCTGAAAGATTGACATACTGACATTTAAAAAATTGACACTGAGGGATCAACATATTAAATGTTTTTTCCTGAAGTTAGAGGCAAATAACATTACTAATTTGGTACCTAAGACAAATGATGGGGACATAGTTTATCTTAGTTTTAGTAAGGTTCTTGGCAATATCTCTTATAGATCCCTTTTGGTTGTATACTTATTAGTAAAAGGGTAACATATAATGAGCTGTGCCAGTACGGAGGGAAGTGTGCATTCTAATTTGACAAGGCTTTGCCATTCATTATGTCAGATACCTCATTTTCAGTAACTGAGATCAAAATGAGAAATGCTTATTTAATTTATAGGCGAGGAAACAAGAAAGCAGTAATATGATACATCACAGTCACTGTTTAAAATGATAGATTGAACAATACATTGAAACAGAAAACACAATTTAGTGTTAATGTAAAGTATCTATTTAGGATAGATATGACTTACTGACATTTCAGAGGGACATGGTGACTACTTCAAAGTCTGCAGTCTCCAGGGTCATCATACTGAACTGATTCTGTAGTTGAGACCACAGTGAGTAAGAGTGAGAGGGAGAGTGTATCTGAAAACCCCCAAAACAGTGCTTCTCAGGTGGGCAGTTTAGGGAACTTGAGAACTTCTTTCTATTGTCCCAGTGCTTTTGATGTTGTAAGCATTGGCTGGTCAGTGGGACTAACCACCCTCCAGCGTGCAAAACACATCAAAGTTCTAAGGAACTGTATAATATAATTCGTGACTTCCAGTGTCTTGAGGTTGATTATTACTGGTAAAACTTGCCTATAATCACCTGAGCTTAAGACCTAACTTCATGTAACAAAAACTCTAGGCATTGGTGATTGGCTTAGGTTTCTATTGCTGCATCAAAACACCATGACCAAAAAGCAATTTTGGGAGGAAGGGGTTTATTTGGTTTGTACTTCCATATTGCTGTTTTTCACCAAAGGAAGTTAGGACAAGAATACAAACAGGGCAGGAACCTGGAGGCAGGATCTGATGTAGAGACCATGGAGGATGCTGCTTACTAGCTTCCTTCACATGGCTTATTCAGTCTGCTTTCTTATAGAACCCAGGACCACCAGCCCAGGGATGACACCACCCACAATGGGCTGGGTGCTCCTCCATCAGTCACTAATTAAGAAAATGTCTTACAGCTGGATCTTATGGAGGCATTTTCTCAATTGAGGTTCCCTTCTTTCAGATAATTCTAGCTTGTATCAAATTGACACAAGACTAGCCAGCACAGTAATATATTGAATTATCCAAGGATAGCACTATTATGAAAAAAATGAAAGACTGCACTTTTTTTCAGTACCAGGCATTCAACGCAGATTTCATGCATGCTAGACAAGTCCTTTATGGACCTATTTATAATTTCAGAGAATTATGTCACTAGTAGGTATACAATTGACTTCACTTATTAGGCTATTATTTATGGTTGATACCTTAATGAAAATCTCATGTATGTAATCATCTATTTTTGTTCAGGATGTCTATCACATTTTGAGTTCACATTATTTTATTATGTGTATGGTAGTTTGAATGTAATTGGCTCCCATAATCTCATAGGGAGTGGCATTATTAGGAAGTGTGGCTTGTTGAAGTGGGTATAGCCTTGTTGGAGGAAGTGTGTCACTGCGGGGGTGGGCTTTGAGTTTTCTATGCTCAGGATACCATCCAGTGTCTCAGCTGACTTCCTGTTGTCTGCAAGATGTAGTACTCTCAGCTACTTCTCCAGCACCATGTCTACCAGCATGCTCTTTGCCATGATGATAATGGCCTGAACCTCTGAAACTGTAAGCAAGCCACCCCAATTAAATGTTTTCCTTTATAAGAGTTGCCATGGTCATTGTGTCTCTTCCCAGCAATAAAAACCCTAACTGAGACAATGTGTTATATTTTAAAAAAAGTCTTACTTAAGTCATGTTTAGGATATTATGTTGATATAATATATTATATATATATATATAATATATCAAAAAGTATATTTGTAGACAATCTATCATTGTATTTCACAGGGTGTAACAAGAGCATAAGGATGTGTTTATTACAAACAAACACAATGTGAAGTTGTATATAAACATACTTGTCTAAAAATGTTTAGCATGTTAGAATTCAAAAGTATAACAAGCCTACTGGTTTGTGATATAGTATGGAACCCAGGGTAAATAACACTTTCAAAGTTGTTAATTATTTGGGGAGGAAAAGTATGAGAAAGAAAATCTTATCAAATACATTATGCAACAATTTTCTTGCTTATTTACTGTCCTTAATTTATAGAGTTCATACATTTTCTTGTAATTCACATTAACCTGCTTATGTAAATATTCCTCACCCCCACCTTTTAAACTAAAGAAACAGACCCAGAACATTTAAGTAACGTATGCCAAAGTAAAAGATGGGTCATGAGCACAGGATTCAAATCAATCTCTATTTGGATTCCAAGACCAGTTCCTTAACCAGAGTAGAGCTGGAACTCTTGAACTCTGCTGTGGCCATTTTAACTACCTGAAAACCCTTCTGTAATCTACAGATATAAAGCATTAGTTAGTGTGTGTTTGGAGTGTTAGAATTTCTAGTTAAGATCTGTCTGGCAGAGCCTTTCTCTTTTAGGCCAGGGCTACCAAGGATAGCAAGACTACTTGGAAAATTGCTGCCACCAAAACCACCTACCTTATACATTTATTGATATCTCATAAATTTTGGCACTGTTAGGAGACAGGGATATACTGATCTATATTTCTGATGTGGTATCCTCATGACAGGGAGGCACTGGACATGGTGATTTAAACAATGGAGAGCTTACACACAACCACACACATAACCATAGACATAGGTACACATATACACACAGAGCCACACACACATAAACATGCACAAACACAGAACACAGCTACAGATGCCACATAGCCACATATAGCTACACATGCTCAAATATACGTGCACACAGCCCCACAGTCACACAACCAGAGAGAGAGAGAGAGAGAGAGAGAGAGAGAGAGAGAGAGAGAGACAGAGAGAGAGAGAGAGAGAGAGAGAGAGAGAGCCTTCATTTTAAGAAGTTATTTGGTACTGTGGAATGTTGTTCTGTATGCTGTGAATGTGTTGCGCTGATTGGTTGATAATTAATGCTGATTAGCCAGTAGCCAGGCGGGAAGTATAGGTGGGATAAGCAGACAAGATAAGTCTGGGAAGAGGAAGGCTGAGTCAGGAATCGTCAGTCAGACACGGAGGAAGCAAGATGACAAGGCAGAACTGAGAAAGGTACCAAGCCACATAGATAAGAATTATGGGTTAATTTAAGTGTAAGAGCTAGTCAGTGATAAGTCTGAGCTAATGGCCAAGCAGTTATAATTAATATAAGCTTCTGAGTGATTATTTTATAAGCGGGTCCCAGGAATGCGAGGACCTGGTGGGATGGAGAAACCCTCTGACCACAATTTGGCCTTTGAGCAATGTCTTTCTATCAGAATAACTATACTCATGGGGATAAGGCCTAGGGAGCAAAGCAATTTTATGGAGTTTCCTGTCAGAAGAAAATGTATTTTAGGAGGCAGCTATGTTATCTGTTTAATGCAGGAGGTGCCAACATGGTCTAGTTGAGTTTCCAACAACCTGACAGGTATAGGGGGCACAGGAAGGTTGCCATATGAGCCCTTTGCTCTAGCATTGGGTAATTATACAGACTCATGGACAGGAATTGGGCCAGGTGCCAGAGGTCACTTTAGGTCAATCTGCACTAATAACTGTGTATGATCCTGGCAAACTACTGAATAAGAGGACTGCCACAGGTGACCCCAGGTATGCATGGCCTCTAATATTTAGACCCTCTTCTTGGACTAGAATATAACTATATTGAAATATTTCTTTTTGACTCTAGAAATAGATACTTATCATACAGACATAATTTCTTCTTATTACTGCCAGAACACTGCCACATCACTGAATATTATAACAGGTTCCACTGACTATTTTTTAGCACACCAGGAAGGAGGAAGGAATTTAAGACTCTGGTTATATGTTTTTAGCTGCACTATTTGGCTGACAATTACAGAACCTGTTTTCCTAATATGTGATCCATACTACTTAATCTCCTACAAATACCCTTTATGTGGCTTCTGGCCATGTTTAACTGGGAGAAAGCTTATGTGACTTTCTAATTCACAAAACAAGCAACAAAAATGTCAAATAAGCAAAATATCAGCCAGCCTCAAGGGCATGAAACACAGCTGACAATACCAAGGTCAGTTCTCCAGCCCATAGCCCAGGGCAGCTCAGGGCAATCCAATGTTCTTCTGTCAAAATACTGTTCCTTATGTTTGCTCCACCACACCCCTCTGGTCACTGTGTATCCTCTCTCTCTCTCTCTCTCTCTCTCTCTCTCTCTCTCTCTCTCTCTCTCTCTCTCTCTCTCTCTCTCTCTCCCCTCTTTTCTTCATGGTGCTGAGAATTGGACTCAAGGTATTATACATGTTATGTAAGCACAGGCTAAAACGGAACCATATCCCAAGCTCTCATTGCTTTTACAACATGGATTTATTAGTCATTAAGCTACTTGAGCACAGTAAATATTATAAGATGTTTGAGCCTCATGTAAAGGGTAAAAGAAGATGTGATTTTAGATGGATAGTTGATCTTATTGCACAGACCACAGAAGAGTGGGCCATATATTGACAATGTAGGGAATTAACTGAAGGTAACTATTGGTTTGTTTTATTTTGTTATTAATTAAATTTATTTATTTATTTATTTATTTATTTTACATCCCAACCACAGTTTCTTCTCCCTTTTCTCCTCTCCCTCCCCTCTCCCCAATCCACTCCTCCTCTGTTTCTGATTAGAAAGGGGCAAGCTTCCTATGGGTGTCAACAAAGCATGGCATATCAAGTTGAGGTAGGACTAAGCTCCTCCCCTTGTATTAAAGCTGGGCAAGGCAACCCAGTATGAGGAATAAGTTCATGGAAGCCAGCCAAAGCATTAGGGATAGGCCCTGCTAAAACCACTAGGAGTCCCACAAGTAGATGAAGCTATACAACTGTCACACATATGTAGAAAGCCTAAATCGGTCCCATTCAGGCTCCCTAGCGGTTGGTCCAGAGTCTGTGAGCTCCTATGAGCCCAAGTTAGTTGTTTCTGTGAGTTCCCTTTTGATGACCTTGACCCCTTTGGCTTGTACAATCATTCCTCTCTCTCTTCAATAGGATTCCCCAAGAACAACTCAGTGCTTGACTGTGGATCTCTGCATCTGTTTCCATCAGTCACTGGATGGAGACTCTCTGATGACAGTTGGGATACTTACCAATCTGATTACAGGAGATGGCAGTTCAGGCTACCTATTCTCCATTGCTAGGAGTCTTAGCTGGGGTCATCCTTGTAGATTTGTGGGAGCTTCCCTTGTACCAGGTTTCTACCTGACCCCAAAATGCCCTCCCCCACCAAAATGTCTCTTCCATTTATTAGTTTATTTTAAAAGTGAGATGTTTTTAGGAGTGAAACAAGGGTGTTGGTATTAGCAGCATAAATCACACTGTCTCAGAATGCCAATCATGCTAAGCTTGTGTGGGTTACCTGAAGGGGATATCAGGCATTTGACAATACAAATAATTGCTGTTTCAAAACTTGTTCTGGGCATTTGAGTTGTGAGTTTTGAAGCCTTGAAAAGGGATGCCAGTGATTTAGGCAAGGAACAATTTACCTAATCCACAGTATAACCCAGGGACCCTGGATTTTCAAAGTGAAACCTCTGAAAACAAATAAGTCAAAATGGACAGGTAGACAAGCTGCAGGGCACCACTCTCTTTATGCCCATAAATATCAAAGCAAACTCTATTTGCAATTCCACTTCCAACTCACTTGCAAATGATGTCATTATGCAGTCCTAGCTTTGGCATGGAGACATAATTAGTATTCAGTCTGACAGAAAACCATCTCATTTGAATCCATGGGCTGAGCTCCAGGAGGCACCCTATATATGACAGCATATGAAGCAGGCACTTTGGATAAAAGCAGACTTGGCTTTAAATGCCAAAAAGTGACCTGCAGTGGGAAAAGGGACAGACAAGGTTGGAAGGAGCAAAGGACCAGAAGGAGGTGTCATTCATCTCCAAGTCTATTTGTGTGCTAGGTGCAAAGAATGCAGTTTATTTAATAAAGTCCCGTTAGTTATGCTGTCTGACTAATTTATGAACATCGCCATGATTAACTTTTCATCCCCTTGAATTATAGAAATTAACCCAGGAATTTACCTGGAATGAGAATCATATCCCACACATTAACTGGCTTTTGTGATGTAAAATGAAGGCTGTATATTGCTTCTTTAACATGCTAATTCCATCTCCATGACCTGAGTGGTTTTGATTGAGCTGGGAACCATCTGTGAAATGTGTTTAATTGACTTAGAGATTGCAATTAACCAATGATGGAGCTTAACACTCAAGATCTAGCTCCAATCTTCTTTTTCTATTCTGCACCCTGGTAAAATGATATAAATACACTTCCTCAACACACTCCCTTGCCCTATGGCATCAGCTGGATTTTGTCAGAAGTCGTTCCAATAGAAGATGTGGGTGCTTGTGAACATTCTGTCCCTTTTGGGTAACTTCCCTTCCCATGATAGACTCTGAGGTGTGACTGCTCCTGTATCTCATCCTTTATGGATGAAGGTTGCCCTTGATCTTAGAAACTAGCATTGACATATTATATCACTGTGTTTCTACCCATAAACCTACCCATATCTTTGAAAGTTGGCTTTAATTGGTTTATTTTCAGTTTGTCATCTGTTTCCTTCTGGGTGTTACTGACAGTTACAACTTCTGTCACTGGAGAGAAGTAAGAGGCATCTAAAGGTGTACAATTGTAAATGAGGTCTAATAGGAGGGTTTTGCTTACCAAGAGAGGAAAACAAACAGACTATGAATGGAAAAAAAAAGCCTCCATATTGGAAACTGCATGATAATTTTCCAGAAATTTGTAGTCATTAATATTTATATTAATTCATCACAAGTAGAGTATGTATTTTGATGGTTATTCCAGAAATTAGTCTAAGTTTGGATTGGGTCAACTGATTTAATGTTGTCATTTGAAACCCCACCTTTGTTATATTGATGTAGCATTCAGTAGACCATAATTATGGAGTTCCCATCAAGAATGAGAATAGCAGTGACTCAAGCTTTCCGAAGTAACCTTATCTGTTTCTTTCTGAAGCCCAATATCCAGCATTAAAATTCTCATCTAGGGTTTCAGACATGTCGGTTATCACAACAGGCAGGAGAGCGAAAAACAGACACAGGTGGGTGGAGATATACGGTGGGACATTGTGGAAATCTTGGATTTTGGTCTGCTTCTTTGACGAAAGAGAAGTGGGGAGGCCATCAGCTGAACTTCAGTATTAGGGAGGGGGGTGGCAGTTTGAGGAGAACATGACTTATGCAGCAGTAACTTATGAGGCCACAGTGAAAGGTTCCCACAAAGGGCCCATTTGAGACTACCAGTTTCAAGATAACTAGAGCTAGATTGGTGGGAAGGAGAAGTAGTCACTCTGACATAGTCTGCAGCTATGAGGAGCATCTTACTCCTGCCCAAGAGGTTTGAGCCACAGCTGAGGTCAATGGGTCACAGCTGAATGGGAGACTGACCACATGCTTGAATTTTCCCCAACCAGTTACCACCTGAAGAGTAGGGAAAACCTTGGTTTTAGCTAAGATACTTGCAGTCTTTTTCTTCTTGATTTGGCCAAATTATAAACAAATCTACTTTCCCTTATCAATTTCTATGTCTCAATTTCTTTTCAACTACAGGGAATCCATGTGGGTGGAGTTATGACCCAACCCAAAAGACCCCCTAACAGTGGTGGTACAGGTAAGCTTCAGGGAATTACTTTTCCCCCTTAGCTTGGTTTTGATTTGTTTTTTATTCAGAGGAAAGAGCAGCAATGAGAGTGCATGGTTTCTTTTGTAGGTAAGAATGTAGCGAAGAGGAGACTTGATTGGTAAGGATTCTGGAAAAGTTAGACTTCAGGAGAAGAGAAAGTTAAAAGGTAGATACGGAGGAAAGGTACAGCATATGTGGAAGTTTGCTATGAATATTTAAAGAAGTCTAAATGTGCTGTGGCAGTTGAGTATTTATGGGAGGTAGGGCAAAAAGCCCTTCTAGGGAACTGGGGCTGGAGGTTGAAGGGTAACCTTGCCATAAACACTTCATCTAATGACTAAGAAAAGATGAAAAATTTGAGGAAAATTCCATACTGTTTTCCATAGCAGTTATATTAATTTCTCATCACCAGTACAGGATACCTTTTTCTCTGTATACAGCCAAATAATTATTTAATTAATAATAAATAATAATTTAATTATTTTTAATAATAACAATTCTAACAGGAGTGATGTGATCAGTAGTTATAACTTTAATTTGTACTTCCAAAATGACAAGCAATGTTGGAAAAAGTTAGAGAAATACCTATTCGGATTCTTTGATATTTTTAATTGGGATTTCTTTTTATATTGTTTCATGTTCATTTATTCTATGTGTATGAGTATTTTGCTTGCATGCATGTATACACACACACACACACACACACACACACACACACACACACACACACACACACACATACATTCATCACATACATGTCTGGTGCCCAGGAGGGTTAGAAGAAGACATTGGATTCCTTAGAGCTGGAATTATGGATGGTTGTGAACCACTAGTTGGGTTCTGGGAACTGAACCCAGGTCCCCTGCAAGAGCAACAAGACTGGTTAGCCATCTCTCCTGGCCTGAGACTGCAATTTTATTACTGAGATGTTTGAATCCTTACACATTTTTGATATTATATCCTCATCAGATGTATGATTTGCAAATATATTCTTCATATTACATGCCTTGTCTCTCCAATTTTATAATTATTTCCTTTATTGTACTGAAACATTTTAATTTGATGCATTTTTTTTGGCTGACATTTGCTTTTGTTGCTTATGATCCCCAAATCATAAGAATCATTGTGTAGACCAACATTGTAAAATATTTCCCCTACATTTTCTTCCAATAGCTTTACAATTTTAAGTCTTACATGTATCTCTTTAATATATTTTGTGTTATATTTTATTTATGGTATACGGTGGTTGAACTGCACAGTTCTTCATGTGGATGTCTAGTTTACTCAGCAAAATTTAGAGAGGAGACGGCATTTTCCTCACTGTGTATTCTCGGTTACTTGTTGAAAGTGGGCCATAAATGCATGGATCATTTCTCTGCTGTCTTGTGTAACTGGTAACTATTTTTAGTCTAGCACTATACCACTGAGTTACTTTATCACTGCTGCAGATTAGGTGGTGTGATGGCATCTGTAATTTTCACTGAAGGTTGTTTCGAGTTTTTCCCTGTGAATTTTAGGACTAATTTTTTTTTCAAGTTCTATAAAACCGATCACTTGTATTTTGATAAGGGTTGCACTGAATCTGTAAATACATTTTGATAGTATTGATGTTTTAGTTTCCCTGAGACTCAGAGATACTGAGTTAGAAATCTCACTGTGAGTGGTGAAATACTACTGAGATCTGGGCAATGTAGCCCTCAAATCACTTTTTTCATATACTGTCTCTTAGATGTGTAATCCTATTGCTTCTATTTTAGTTTTTTCTATTTCTTCCTCTTTGACTCTATATATAACTTTATGTATGGAAAATATACTTTTCTATGATGGATGATTTTCTCATATAGTATTCTTTACATAAAACTAAATACTGAAAAATTATTTGATTCATCACTGTTGCCAAACTCAATGATTTATCCTATATTTGGTATACACTAATGTGTGAAATTTCCAGTTACAGATTAGCAGACTTTTTCTGTAGCTCAAGCAAACAAAAATTTATATGATCTTTGCAGACAATAGAATTCAATTATTTTCATTTGTATTTAAATGGGTTATTCACTAATTTCTTTTTAATTTTCTCACATAGTTAAAATGATCTCTATGATAATTTACTTCTGGAATTTTTCTGTGACTGATGCTAGGCTAACTTAATATCAGGTTGAATTTGATTCTCAAAGGGGCTTGTATCTTAGCACAGTCACTGATGTTATAAACAGCGTTTCTCATTACACATAAAATGACAAGCACCCACTCCTTAAACAGAATGTCTTAGTGTCAGCATCAGGAACCAGCTTGATCATTTCCTTTTGTTAATTCTCAGTGTGCCAAAGTGCTTGCACAACCCAAAAGACAATTTCTTTAAGACTTGAGGGATACACAGACCTTCTGTGACATTTATGATCTCTCTGTCTCTGCAACTCTTTGATTATCTGGTTTCTCCTTTCTTTTCTCCTTGCTGACCTCTCTATATTCTTATCTCATCTTTATGCTAATTTTATTAAGTATCTTATATAATGTAAATAAGATTTAGAATTCCAGAATAAAATGTCTTTTACAAATTAACCTTCCATCTTATCTCATACAAAAATATACAAGATGATAAATAAAATTTATAAACCAACAAAATCATCTCCATGGATTCAAACATAATAAGCTGTGAGCAAATATTAATCAAAGGCAAACTACTTGACTCTCTTCTGAAGAATGTCCTCTTTTCAGACTCCAGAATCATCTTTGCTCAGGGGTTTCCACCTTAGTGGATACAGTCATGGGAAATGAGGTTATTGAAGGAAGACATCAGCTACTTTATAGAGTAAGAGATGTAGAGAAAGGAGTTATACATGTTGCTCTTGGGGGCAAGAAAGGACTGCACAAAAGCCTCCTATAATTCAGCAAGGAAAAAAAGACCAATGATAAATCAGGTAGATCAACAAAGTAGAGGCAAGTCAGAATTGATGTCAAAATGTTTTAGGAAGTCCGACCTTGAAGAGTTTAAAATTTCCTCCATGTTCACGTAAAGAAAGAATATGATCTGATTTCAATTTCTAAGTGATCATTAAGGCTGCATTTTTGGAAAAGGACAGCTTGATCAAGGGAAGACACTGGGAAACTGTTTAAAAAATTATTGTGGAAGCCCAAGCTCAGGTTAGTAGTTCAACCTTGGGAGACAGAAAAGTAGCATGAGCTGACCAGATTCCACAAATATTTGAGAGGTAAAACTGACAGGAAATCCTGGTGGAGTGTGTGTGTGTGTGTGTGTGTGTGTGTGTGTGTGTGTGTGTGTGTGTGTGTGTGTGTGTTAGGGAAAAATAGAGGTGAATCAAGAATAGTTCTAAGGATACATAGTTTATTTAGAGAAATATAAAAAATCACTTACTGTGCTATGAACTTTCCAATGGAATTTGCAGGTTTCCTTCTGTTGTTACACTGAAACGGGATGCAGATCTGAGAATATTAACTTGAATAATGCTTGTATTAGTTATGTTTCTTGTTGCAGTAACCAAACACCTGACAATAAGCAACTTAGGGGAGGAGAGCTTTATTTTATCTTACAATCTGGGGAGATGTAGTCCATTGTGCTAGGGAAGGATTCATAGAAGGAGCATGAGGCTATAAATCCCTCATGCTCCTCCCAATGGGATCCACTTTCTCCAGTGAAGCCCTGCCTCTCCAAAAGGTTTCAGGGTCTTTCAAAGTGGTACTCCCAGCTCTGGACTAAGTGATTGGGTGCATGATCCAGTGGAGGGTACACTTCACCTTCAAGTGACAACAATATTTGAACTGACTTTCACTAAAGATGATAATATAGGTTGTAAGATAGTATGAGGATGAAAGTCAAAGAGCAATAAGGAATTTAAGTGGAAACTGATGAGGTTTGGGATAAAGAAGTCATCAGTAGGAAGTTATGAAAAAAATTTTAGCTTTATCATGAATGTTGGAGATAGACTCCAGAAGATATTAACTAGAAATGTGACAACAATTTAAAAGAACAATTTTGGAAACATTATGTTAGAGAAGATACATGAAAGAGAGACAGTCATGACTCTTATGATTATGACTATATAATAAAAATATTAACTTAAGGCTATGACTGAAGTCACATTTTTGAGATAGGCAGTAAGATATGAAATAAAAGATTGGATGTTAGATGAACATGAAGGAATACCTTTGGGTGTTATTATCAATAGGAAATGTAGCCTGTTGCTATGTACTGTATGTGGTTTGTTTCTCAAGACTGACATCTTGTAAGTTTGGTCTTCAGAACCATGGTATTGAGATGTAGTAGAACATTTACAAAATGGATTCTAGAGGAAAATCCTTGAGTTATTGGAGGATACACTTGGAAGGCTTGGGAGACCTTTGTCCATCTGAGACTATTTTGAGATGCAATGTCTTCCTCAGACAAGTACTTTTACCATGACATGATATATAGTCTAGAGAGCACTTATAAAAGCTGGACTGATACAAGTGTCAGAGCCTTGAACTTCTAAAACTATGAGAAAAATAAATCACTTTTCTTGTAAAGTTATCCTGTCTCAGTTAGTTTGCTATAGCAATAAAAATTATATGTATACAGGCTTACAGGCTGGAGATATAGATGTTAGGTTTGGTTTGAACAAAGTCAATTTGTGAAATATCATGTTGAAATTCCTAATAGTCTCAAATAGTTGAAAGGAAACTATGAAGAAAAGTTTAGCTGGGAAGTTTGGATTGGAGATGCAAAAAGAATGGTGATTACCCTTTAGCCATACATATCCATAATTTCATCTAAAAATAAATATATATGCCCATTAATATTTGATAACATAAATGACTAAAGTACCAATATTTCGGGGCAAACAGAAAGATGTCTTAAACTGAAAATAGCTTTGGATCTGAAATGACCCCTGATAGTTCATGTATTGAAGTCTGGGTACCCAACACTGTAGTGTTCAGAAGTAAGTTCTTTAGAAGAAAATTGGACTGTGAGGTTCTGGACTCATCAATGGATTATCCATGGATGCAGTAATAGCTGAAGGGGCTGTTGGTAGGTGGCAGAAACGAGAGGGTGGGGACTAGTTGGAGCAAGTTGGTCCCCGAGGTTGCACTTTTGAGGGGTATATTTTTCTCAAAGTCCTTCCCAGCCACTGTAAAGTGGGCAACTTTTCCTTATAACATACTCTCTGCCTTGATGTTCTGCCATGTGCTACATGCCCAATCATATGGCCAAGTGACCGTGGGCTGAATCCATGATGCCAAATAAATACTTCTTGCTTTAGTTTTATTTTCTGAGGTGATTTGTCACATGGAAACTTGAGGTAAGGCAAGTGGAAGAAGACAAAGACACTTCTGTGAAGAAGGGCTAGAGTAAAAAATGGGTTATGAGAGTGGAAGTGGTCAACAGTACTCAAGGTTTCCAATACTAAGGAAGATAAGGTCCCAAATGTCCTATGGGTGGTCAGTGTGAATGTTATCAGATGAACCCAAATGGCTGTGGCTTATGATTTTAGAAGAGGCAGACAGTTTGTGGGAAAGCTTTTTAACAAGTAGTATAAAAGGTGGTGATGCAAAGGAAACCCCCAAAATGGTATTTGTAAGAAGCTTTAGTCTTTACCTCCAAGAACTTGGTATCTCTGCTTTTGTGTGGCTTAGTTTTTAACAATGAAACTATTGCAATGAAAATATGTTTCTACAATCTAAGTATTAAATTTATTTTCCAGGCTTCATATGGAAATTCTTATGGAAAAGAGCTCCTTTCCCTTGTTCTAGGTCTGTCTTTACCTATAAGCACTATTACTACTACTACTACTGCTGCTGCTACTACTACTGTTGTTGTTGTTGCTTTCGTCATTGCTAGAAACTGGCAAGTGCTTACCATATAGAAAACATTCAATCGGTGTCTAAATGTTAGAACAGGAGGCTGGGGGAATAGATTAGTGTGTGAACTGTGTGTTGTGCAATCATGAGGACTTGAGTTCAGAACATCAATAGTCACGTGAAAGCCAGGCATGTAAGCGTGCATCTGTAACATTACTGCTTGGGGATAGAAGTCCTGGGACCTCACTTGCCAGCTCGTATAGCCAATGTGGTGAACGCTGGGCTCTATCAGAGACCCTGTCTCAAAAGCTAAGGTTGCTATCGATAGAGGAAGATACCATATATCTATATCTGGCCTCCATAAATACACACATAGGCAAGTACATCCTCTTGCTCATATGTATGCATACGTAGGCATCACACACACACACACACACACACACACACACACACACACACACACACACACACACTACAACTGAGTTCAAAGCAGATAATTAGAGTTTGGGATGGCTGAGTTACTAAACTGTTTGCTATGTAAGCAAGAAGAACAAGGGCTTGTGTTAGATGACTAACATGCATATAAAAACCAACTGTGATGACCTAAGCCTGTAGTTCCAGTGCTGGGAAGGCACAGACAGAGGATCTCTGGGACTTGTTGAATAGCCAGCCTACCTGAGTCAGTGAGCTTCAGGTTCAGTTGAGAGTCCCTGCCTCAAAAACTTAGATGGAGAGCAATAAAGGAAGGCACCAGACCACAACCTTTGGCCTCCATATGTATGCACATACATGTGCATATTTCCCCTCACATACACATATACATACATATGAATGTCTAAACACATGTGCAAACACATCTATAAGAATCCATATAATTAGTCATTTTAAATCCCATAGATTGGTTGTAATCACAGAGGGTTTACGGTAAGAACTTTTCCATAGCCACAGACCTCATAAATTTCAAGCATGGGTATCTATTGGCAAACAAAGATATTTTGTGTGAAGGGGAGGGTGAATAAGGAAGCGTGGTCCAGTATGAATCATTTTCCTCTTAGGAGGTAACTCAAAATAGAATTCCCTGCTGATGGCTGGGTCAGAAGGGCCATAACATATGCAGTGTTCTAGAAATACGGTTATTGCTGTGGGACTGCTTATGACTATATCCAAATAATGAAAGCATCATTTTCTTAGTTTTTAAAAATGCACTCCCATCTAACTTTGAAAGGTAATTTTTGTTATAATTTTCTAATCGTAAGAATAATTATAATCACAGACCATTGGAACCCCCCAAAGAATCCAAACTACTTGTCCAAGTTAACATTGTGCATGACACGAAGATAATGAATGCCTTCAGAACAAGGCAGTGGAGCTTAAATTAAATTTGACCTAACCTTAAAAAGCGTGAGAGAGATGGCTTTGTCAGGAACCTGAAAACCACAAGATATCTATAAATAGATGTGACTTAGATTTAAAAAAAAATCTAGGGTAAGTAATTGCTCTTCACTAATACCTGGAAATGCGAAAACAAGCTTTGACTATAAACATTGATTTTAGAAGTATTTTTTGCTAAGAATGTTAATGGTGTAATGCACAAAACTACTACATTAGACAAATTGTCACCCTACACCCTATTTCATCATGTACACACTCTTGATCAAATATTTACTCTTCTTGACCATGAAGCAAGAGAACATAGGTCACAAGTTTTGTTCTCTCTGTGTTATGAATGCCTTTTGCTTTCACTTCTTTACTTTTTCAAATCCACATTACACTTTAGGCCACCTTCCCCAACCTGTGCTCTCATCAAGCCTCTGTTACCTGGAACCCACTTCTGGTGATCTCACCATAGTCTGTCACACAATGAAGGGTTACGTCAGAGAAGTGTGGTGCTTGTGCATCAAGATTAAGGCTGCCTACCTAGCTATTGGTCCTTTGTTATTTCTACTCCCAGAGACACTGTTTTCCTTGACAGGGAAGAGTGACTTGGACTGTGGAAATGTAATAGCTCTCAGGCCAATGCTGTAGAAGGACAAGTCTTAGAGTGAACGTAGATCTGTAACAGCCATATTCATTTTAGTGCCCAGTGATTTCTAATTCCTGTGACATTTTTACTATCCATTTTACCTATGTAATACATCATGTACAGATCCAATATTTATTTAATGACAGCTCAATACCACGCTCTATCTTTATACTAAGTCTATAATGGTGAGAAGATAACTCAAATCCTTAAAAAAGTTTTCAAAACAGTAAGAATAATAGATGGTCCTACTGTATTCAGAAGTTTATAGACAAAAGTATAGTGGATGCTATGCTCTGAATGCCCATTAGCTACAGACCTTTATGTTAAGTTTGTGTTTGGGAGATCAAGCTCCTTCCACAGATATTCTTAGGTTACAAACTTCTCCAATCCAGTAGCCCTTATACATCTTTCCAACATGATTCTTCTTGAGGTTAGGAATATCAGATGTGTTTGAATTCCAGCCTAATATTGTATGATTCTACTGTTTGATCTATCTTCAAACCTCCCCCCACAATGATGTATCCAAGGGACAGACATAGGCTTTTGAAAGCTTATTTGTCTGCTATAATTTTCAAGAATGTTCTTGTTTCCCATGTGAAATTACGCCTCACAGAAAGTCACATAGAATGCCAATAACTTAATATGCTAAATTTTCTTCTTCTAATTTATGAAACATCTGTTTGTGTGCTATTTGATAATTTTGAGACTGTAATCATTCTTCCCCATCATATTCACTGCATGATTAAAAAAATGGGTTTTTAAATCTATTTCTTTTTTTTTTTTTTTGGTTTTTCGAGACAGGGTTTCTCTGTGTAGCTTTGCCCCTCTCCTGGAACTCACTTGGTAGCCCAGCTGGCCTCGAACTCACAGAGATCCGCCTGGCTCTGCCTCCCGAGTGCTGGGATTAAAGGCGTGCGCCACCACCGCCCGGCCTAAATCTATTTCTTACTAGGTGTGCTCCTCTACTTCTGGGAAAGATTGAAATCATGTCACACCCCAGAAACAAGATTGTGAAACCTGTGGCAGAGTTTTCCTTACACCCGGTACAGTTGCCAAGTCTTCAGTTGGAAATGATTCTGAATCACAATTTGCTATGAATGGAAGGTTCTTCAATATTATGTCCCAATTTATGCCAATGACCTTGGTTCAATTTCTGCTTCTCTGATAAACACTGAGGTCAAGAGGAAATTGGGGAGGAAAGGATTTGTTTTATCTTATACTTCCCGGTAACAATCTGTCACTGAGGGAAGTCAGGACAGGAGCTCCAGGCAGGAATCTGGAGGCAGGAGCTGATGCAGAGGCCACGGAGGAGTGCTGCTTAATGACTTGCTTCCCATGGCTTGCTCAGCCTGCTTTCTTATTGAATCCAGGACCACCAGCCCAGGGGTGGCACTATACACAATGGTCTGAACCTTCTCATTATCAGTCATTAATTGAGAAAAATGCCCTACAGACTTGTGAGCAGGCCAACCTGATGGAAGTATTTCTCAACTGAGGTTCCTTTTCCCATGTCTGTCTAGGTTTGTGGCAAAAGCTCACTAAGGACAAAAAGAGGAGGAAAATGAAGTGGTCCTAAGAAGGCCAGAGAGAAACATGTCTTAGAGCTAAAGACCTTTACATGAATCCTCAAAAGTGAGTCTACTGTAATGATGGTCAAGTGGATTCATGAGCGAAGCTGTGTTTGAAATCTTAGTGTTCTGACAGTGCCTCAACAGAGGTATACTGCAGGGTGGTTGCTGAATATTTCCCCCTTCTGTAGAATCTAGAAATATCTATTTTCCCAGCCATAAGCCCTTACTTCTTATATATGGACAACTGTAATTTTCTCTATCTTAGGGGGTATGCTATGAAGAGTATGCTTTTTAGCTGAAGACCTAACTTAATCCAACAAGTTTTCTTACCTTATACAACACAAGTTAGAAAAACTGACTCCACCATTGACAGAAACTCAGCACCAAAACTATATTTGAATTTCCTGTACTCTGAGTCTGGTCTTTGGTGTTTCCTTCAGAGCAATGCAGTCTGACAATCAACCCTGGATTAGTTCTTGAACTTATACAACTGCCAGTGTGATCTTTGTGTTAGCAGTGTGACCTCAGGCAAGTCAAGGTCTGAGATGGAATCTGCTATTGACATCTCTCTCCTAATGTTATTTGTTTGTTTGTTTGTTCAGTTTTTTTGTTTTTTATTATTAAGAAATTTTATTCATTTTACATACCAACCACAGATCACCCTCTCTTCTCTCCTCCTTCCCCAGCCCCCCTGCTCACCTCCCATTCCCTTCTATGACAAGGTAAGGCCTCCTATGGGGAGTCAGTAGAGCCTAGTACATTCAGTTGAGGCAGGTCAAAGCCCCCTTCCCCGCATCAAGGCTGTGCAAGGTGTCCCCGTATAGGTAATGGGCTCCAAAAAGCCAGCTCATGCACCAGGGATAGATCCTGATCACACTGCCAGGGGGCCCCTTAAACTGTCTTGCTTATGCAGAGGGCCTAGTCTAGTCCCATGGAGGCTCCACAGCTGTTGGTCTAAAGTTCGTGAGTTCCCACTAGTTTTGTTTGGCTGTCTCTGTAGGTTTCCCCATCATGATCTTGATGTCCCTTGCTCATAGAATCCATCTTCTTTCTCTTTGACTGGACTCCTGGAGCTCAGGCTGGGGCTTGGCTGTGGATCTCTGCATCTGCTTCTATCAGTTACTGGATGAAGGCTCTATGATGACAGGATATTCACCAATCTGATTACTGGAGTAAGCCAGTTCAGACACCCTCTCCACTATTGCTAGTAGTCTAAGCTGAGGTCATCCTTGTGGATTCCTGGGAACTTCCCCAGCACAATTAAACAGTAAAGTATATACAAAATGTACAGTGCTAATCATGGAACTTTAAATCTGTACATGGAAAGTGCTTATCATAGCAACTAGCATACACTAAATACTGAGAGTTATAAGTTCTTACAATGATGAGCAAGAACATGTTATGAACCCTGTGAACCCTGGGTGGATATTACCAATAACCTCAGTTCACACTAAATCCTCTCTCTAGTCTCAGTGGTGTACTGGATTAAATCTCACATTCTTCCATTCCCACTAGAATATGCCTTCCTTGTACTGTTTAGCTACTTTCCCTGTGGTTGTGGCAAAGTACAAGACAAAAGCTACCTAAGGAGGTTAATTTTGGCCTGTAACTTAAGGAGTTGCAGTCCATCATGATGGGGAAGGCATGGTAGCTGGGCTCTATGTGGTGGCAGAAAGTTGCATTGATGTCTGTTAGCATGGTGCCAACCACGAAGCAAAGAGTATGTCCTAAAGCTTCCCAGATAGAATGCTAAAGCCTCTATGTCCTATGTCTGCCAGTGAGGCCCCATGTCTAAAAGGTTCCACAAACTCCCAAAATAACATCACCAGCTGGGTACCAAGTATTTAAACACGCAGTCTGGGGAGGACATTTCACACTCAAATCAGTGTGTACCCAGGGAATGCCAGGGGATTTGTGAACAAACCAAACATAAGGTACTGTTCTAAAAAGGACAGGGACTCTTGGTAACGCCTGTAAATCCACTCAACTTAGACCTTGCAGTCTATAGGGAACATGGGGAAATATTGCCATGTCCATCTGGTTCTGAGAATGTTGTCAAGTCAATTCCACTCAAGTGTCACATATATAGACCATCCCAATTTTCTGTGCTTTATAAAAAAAACCTTAACTCTCAGGTCCACTCATCTTATATAAAAGAGATTATCCTGCTGTTGGCTGAAAGTTCTGGTAGCAATTTGTGTAAAGCACGGTATGCAGTTTTATTTATGTCAGCACTTAGAAAGTGATTTAACCAGTGATGTGGGAGGTAGACAAGGGGGTGGCATTACATTTCAACAAACATTTAGAGATCTTTGGAACTGAAGGCTGTACAAATAGAATTGACCAAAAATGGAATAGCTCTGTGTAATTTTGATGGAGAGTCCAGCAATGATAGATTATATTCTTTTGCATTTTTGTTTATTTAGCTTGACAGAGGATATGAAAAAGGTGCTTTTGATTAAGTACCTTAATATCTTACATTTATATAGTGCCTTTCACCCTAGAGGCATAATAAACTATGTTTATACAGCTTCATAAACTTTCCACAGAATTGGCCCTTTCCTCATCAGAAATGGTCAAAAGTCATCTGTGCCTGGCACCTCTGCCACGAGGAAGGAGTGAGGGACTCTCAGACCATGTTAACCAAGGGAGACTCAGTTTTCACCCAATATACTAAAAATCTTATTATTGAACAAGTTATATATTGTCTAATGGGTTTTGAGAAATTATTTAGCTGAAACTACTAATTAGTTATATACTACCTAACAAATTAACCAACTTTGCAGACAGTGCATGTTGAATTGCCCTTTGTTCTTGCTAGTCTGTGAGCAGGACTTCATGCACATTTAGTATTTCTGTCCCTAAGCCACTAACTCATTTCTTTCATCTTGATTAAAGAAATGTGACCAAATAAATATTTTATTAACTACTTACTTAAACCTTTCAGAGATGTTTTCTTTGAGACTCCTCTTCCTAAAATCAGAAGAGAGGAACAATGTGTGTGTGTGGGGCAATTAATAAATTTATGATGGCATTTTTATTTATATCTATGCTTTTAACTGTAGTTTAACATAATCTTAACCTGAAATATTCCCCTCAAGGGTCCTGTGTTGAAGACTTGGTTGAAAGCTGATGACTTTTGGAAAGTGACTGCATCAGGAGGTGCTGATTGATGGATTAGTCCAATGAATCCAGTGATGGATTAATCCATGGTTGAGATAGAGCTGCATGGGCTGTAAGGGTAGGAGGTAGGGTTTACTTCATTGAAGGTGGTAAGTAGGGATAAACCCCAGGAAGATCTAGCTGTTCTTCCTCCCCAGCCTCTTACTTTTCTGTCTAGTTGCCCTGAATCAAGCAGCTTTGCTCTGTTTTGGTTTTCAGCCAAACTCCTCTGGATTACCACAGGCTAGAAGTAGCTGACCATGGGTTGAAAGCTCTAAAACTGCTAGCTAAAACCATTTTTTCTTCTGTAATTTGACTTGCTCAGATACCTTGTCATAGCAATAAAAAATTTACCAACACATTCATATTATCTTGATTATAGGTCCTAAAGTTAAGTTAAATATACTTAATATTGGATTTTATAAGAGAACGATGATTATAACAGTTTCCAGTGTTTATTTTGACTACTAAAAATAACCCAAATATAGCCAATTGGCTATAGAGGTACATCAAAAATTTAATACATGATATTATATTATTTATATTATTGGGATGTTAAGTTGCATGTGGTCTTTTATATATGAAACTATTTCTCTCTCTCTTTCCTCATTTCTCTGCCTCCCTCCCTCCCTTACTCTCTTCCTCCCTTCCTTTTTCTCTTTCATACATGTGCATATTTGCACTCACACACATAGAAGGAACCATTGATTAAGATTCTAAACATCAGAAGATTAGTCTTTATTTTTAATCACTGATAAATTAATTGTCAATCTCTTGCTAACATTGGTTTCTTAGTTTATATTATACCCCATGGAACCCGGCATTAGAGAGAGTCTGTCAATTATGATAATTGTATATTAAGTATAATTTCTTGAGAAACTTGTTTTATTTTCAAAACATCAAGTGCCATTAAGTTAAAAAATAGAAAAGTCTTCTAGATCTCATAATATCCTTTAGTAGTGTGAATGCTTTAGGATGCCTCATCTCTGATCCCTTACTCTACACAATCAGGCATGATTAGATGTGTGAGACCTAAAGGACTCCCCATGTCAAAAAGGGGAATTTTAATCTTCTGTTTACTTAGGTAATATCCATGATATGTTCATTTGAATTAGAGAGTGCACAGAATTCACTGCATTATAGAAAAACAATTGTAAATTCTGCCTTGAGAAAGACCAAGACTATAGCTATACATTATTCTCCTAGTGGTTAATTCAAGTTTTTATGTATTCAAATTTATGCAAAAACTGTTGGATTTGGGATACATTGTATTTATTTAGCTTGTAACAAAGATAATTTTTCAACTTTTATTATGTGCTTTTTAACAACTAGCAGTAGTGCTAACGTCTAAAATTTGAATCCTCAGACTTTAAATCAAGGGCAGAAACAATATTTTCAAAGAGAAAAGCAATTGAGTATCATAGTCTATGGGAAAAAAAAAACCATGTGTACTATTTCATTGTATTGTGACAGGTATAATTTTAGATGGCAGGTTGGTTTATCTTGTTGTTCCCAAAGGTACAACAACCTCATACCTTGTTCACACTGCTCAGAAACAATCAACTTCTCTCCTTGCAGTCTATTATATTTCTCAGAAAGTTGCTTGCGTAAGGAACTCCCCCACATAAACTTGTTATGCATTGGGAAATGGATTATGCCTGTACCCTGGGAGACAGTTGATCCTGCAGGCTAGAGTTTATGGGAAAATAAAAACCAAAAAGAAAATGCATTTCAATGAAGTTGACTCGGCTTACACAATTTCTCAATGATCTGTCTTTTCCTGGAGCCTGGGATTGCAAATGACTGGACCAATCAAGACATTTTATTCTAACACCTTTGTTATTGGAAATGGCTATATTGATTAACATAATTAAGATTTAGATAAGTAGCCCAATTAAATAATTACCAAGTCCCTGTGCAGAAGGTTATATATTGTCATGTTCCATGTGGGAAACATATAGAATAGAAAACAGACCCGATTCAACGTCTTTTCTTTGAATATTTTTATTCATTATCTATTTTTGTTTGAGAATTTTATTTTATTTTACTTTCTGGCAAATATTTTGAGTTTATATAAATTGGTATTGTCTCCAGTGTTCAGGACCTATATCTGGATCATTTGTATATCTCCTTTTACACAAATATCATACCTGGCATTTAATAAGTGTAAGTGTAGTCTTAAAACTTGCAAAGTATTTAGCTTCATATCATGACAGTGTGTATAAAATGATTGACAACAAATATTTTTGCCTTTGATCTTCAAATTTTGACAAACATACTGTGGCATCTAATTGCTTAAGTAGGTTACAGATGGGATTCATAAACCAGCAAAGAAAACATAAGCGACTTCACTGTCAGATTGCTGTTACTCACTGCCTGTGCCCTCTAGCCTTAACCCTATGATTTCCGCATGTGTTACTAATAGTCAAGTTGTATTGAATGGTGTTTGGGTGATCCTGGTTTGCCATTGGTTTAGTCTTGTTGTCTTGGAAAAAACTTAGTAATAAAATTGTTTTTCACTTTGAAATGTATTGGTTTGGATAATGTACATGGTCATATTAATTCATTTATTTTCATGATAGATGTGCAGTATTTGGAAAACTTCAGTAAAAATGTAATACGTATTTGGGCACAGTTTTGAGTTTTAGGCTTTTCCAGATTCAGTTTAGGGGTTGAACTGGCTCAAAGTTTTAGAGAATTTCATTTTCTAAGAGTCATAGAAGACTGGATGGTTTAGGTATTTGAGCAGAGGGGGATTTCCAATACAATGCTCTGTTTAACACTAGGCACACTCTGGATCAAATGTGCTAACTACTAACTGACCCTTCTCAGAAGATCCACATCCATGGAGGAAGCACACCCACTCTCTAAAGCTTACTCCTCATGGTATGATCTGTGTGTTTAGTTCTCCTCCTCCTCCTCCTCCTCCTCCTCCTCCTCCTACTACTACTACTACTACTACTACTCCTTCTCCTATTTTTTTCCTCCTTCTCCTGGTACTAATATTCACAGAATTTTTTGGTTTTGTCAATGGAAGCTAAGTATGTCAAGAGTAATCATTGAGACACCAGTGTGTGCACTGGAAAACTAGTAAGGTTGATAGTGGTTTTGTTCATCCTTTCCTTGGGATTCTGAGCCTCAGCAGCAACCAGCCTGGAGGAGCTGCCTAGTTAGTTTTCTTTCATTTATACAGATGTAGATGCAGGCGATTATTGAACTTGCATTCACAGCACTGCCTCCAGCCAAGGTTTTCTTTTATTTGTCAATCAATCCAGAGCTACTAGTAGTTAGTCCAGTAGGGTAGTAAATATTTGCTTTCTCTTTTGGCTTGGGGCATGCAACTTGTGTCAGTAAGTGTAAAACATAGGCATCTTCTAAAAGAACAGTACTGCTCTGAGATACAGTAGTTCAGATATCATTACAATCTTTTTTCCCCCTGCTTTTATTTTTAGTCGTAAGAGTAAAGGAGCAGAGCAAAGTTCACAGTTACTAAGATGATGGCAAACATTTTATTTTTTCCTCTATGTAGAGTCAAGACATCTGGAAGGATGTTTAGAGACTTTCGTAGATGCCAAGAGCACTCATGGATACCAGAGATGCTTGCTTTTATCTGATAAAAAGAATGTACAAAAGATAGAAGAAAAGTATTGATTGGATAAATTGGACTTACTTTTAAGTGAGCCTGGTCTTCAATGTGGAAGATGGCTTAGAGAAAAGTCATTAGAGCTATCCTTCTAAATAGTGCTTCGAGAAGTGTGTGTGTGTGTGTGTGTGTGTGTGTGTGTGTGTGTGTGTGTGGTGTAGAGGTGGAGAGAGAGAGAGAGAGAATGAGAACATACTGTCCCTTGAAAAGTTTGTTTCAATGTACTTTAAGTAAATAATAATTAAATCTCAAAATTGGTTAAAACATGCAAACCATTTAAAAAGTATGACTTATGTTTCAAACCCGTAATATTTATGCACCTTGAGGTCTATCTGCATTTCATCCTCTTGCATTTTTAAGAGAAAAATAACATAAGAAGAAGAGATTCAGTAATAGGGATTTTTATTAGATACAGAAGAATATGAAATCAACAATAAACACTGGGTAATGAAAGTTAATAGGAAGCATACTTACTATTTATACAATATTGAAGTACATATTATTGAATCAACAAACATCAGTATTAACTGATTCCTTTAAAAATGCTGTTTTGGGATGGAATGAATATTTCAAAATTGTGGAAAGAGTTTGAAACTGAATAAATAATGCGGAGATGTTTGGAATCTGGAAATAACAGAAAGTTATTACTGCCCTAAATACAAATAATCAAGGGCAGCAACCAATACTTCCAGAATACAGAAACAGCTGTGTTCACAGAGAGTAGGTTCCAACAGGGGGAGAGACAGAGGGACTTGTCCTGCTTGTACCAGAATACCCCAGTGATCTAAAGTTAGAATGGAAAGGAAGTCATCCAAATATCTCATGTTCTTGTTGAAGACTTTAAGTAATTAACTATAATTTTAAAGACAGAAGGTCTAGTGAAGTGGAGGTTATAGGTTCTCCTCAATGTTCTTTTAACTCAGTAGCCCTGGGTAGTTAGTTGGCTAGGTTTCCAGTACCAGACATGATTTCCCTCTTGTTCCACAGGTCTTAAGTCCAATTAGAGAGCTGTTGGTTACCACCAAGGTCTCCATGCCACCACAGCACCCTTAGAGTTATTGTGATATGGTGGTCATTAGTATGAGCTTAACAAGGACAACAATAGACATGCTAAGGTGGACAGGGGGAAAGCCACAGACCATGACCATACACAAAGAACTGCAGCTAACTAAGGAAAGCTGAGAGCAGGAGAGATAGTGTTCTCTAGGGAAGAGCACACCCATTGGTTATTCAATACCAAATGGTCAGTGTAAATACACATGAAAGCAACATTATACAGACTGATCAGGTTGTATTTAGGTTTTTATGAAGACACATATATACGTATATGTATACCTATGTGTATGTATATAACAGCAATTAATGAAAGAGGTCATGGATTTGAAAGAGATCAGAGAGGGGTATATAGAAAGGTTTGAGGGGAAGAGGAAATGATATAATTATATTATAAGCTTAAAAATAAAGGAAATAATGAAAATAAGGAGGAAGATATTTTATGTAATAAGTGCTAGAGATTAATCTATCTGTGCACAAAATAGAACTGAGAAAATAGAAAAAAATAATCATGAGAATGAGAAAATTAAAGGGGATGAGCAAACAGAGAATACTCAGCACATAAACACACATGTGTTTTATTTATTTGGTGTTCTGGTATTTCTCAAGTTATGGAGCAGACCAGAGTAAAATTTGCTGAAATTCACCCAGCTAGTGAAAAGCTAGACCACAATCTTAAATTTATGCTTTTTACTCAATGTTCAATCCTAATCACTATGTAATATTTTCATTCTGATAATGATAGCTTCATTCACTTAAAACTATCCAAAACAAAAAGCCAAAGAAAATACATAGAATAAAATTAGGATTTATTGATAGTCATTCAAAAGCAAAAATATAAAGTCAAAACCCAGGTAACAGAGGTAGAATAGGAAAACCAGTCAATTCTGCTTACTCTTTCCCCTTCTTGCATACGTCATATCTTGCCTTCCCAGCAAAAGCTCAGAATTCCTATCACATCTACACCAAATTATTTTTTGCATGCTCAGGGCCTCAGGCATGAATGTTTCTGCAAATTGAATGGACAGAGCCTTGCAATGCTCCAAAGGTTCACAAGCCAGCACACATTTACAGCACAGCTTAGCCCCTAGCCTGGGCTGTCAGTGTGGGGTGTGTAAGCATGGGAGACAAAAATGAACATAGATTCTGATTTCATACTTCTATGTTACATGGAAACTGAGAGAGAAATGGCTTCAATATTTTATTACATATATTAATTCCATATTCCATTCTGACTGGCAATATCATATAAGTGCACTGTGATTAATCAGGGCAAATGAAACTTTCTCAAATTGAGAAGTAAACATATTATGCCACTTATACCACTACACATCTTTGTGCATTCTATGTGGAGATATTTTCAATAAAGTGTAGAAATTTTCAAACCCACCCCTACAAAATGAAAGAGATGATCATCCTAGTTCATAGCACACTGTCACATTGTGGCACTCCTTCATCCAAAGTTGATTCATATTGTTTAGGTCTTCTTTTCCACATCCACTGTTAGGTTAGAGTAGTTTAAGGACATAGAAAGCCAAATGACAACACTAATTGGTGCACGAGGTGTTTTATTTGGGATCAGGGGGAAACAGAGGTGGTGGTGGGGAAGCATCCAAATGGCAGCTCTTGTGAAATGTGCTGTTTAGCATCAGGACCCATAACAAAAAGGGAAATGCATCTTCAAATAAAGGAGAGCAAGATAGAAGTTACAAACAAGTCATGTAGCTGGAAGTTTTCCTGTGTCCTGCCCGGCTGGTGGTCAGGACAAGTCTCTCACCCACAGTCCCACAGCCTTTTATAAAATAATCACACAGGGGCTTAATATTATTTATTTATTTATTTATTTATTGGTTTTTCGAGACATGGTTTCTCTGTGTAGCTTTGCGCCCACAGTCCCGCAGCCTTTTATAAAATAATCACACAAAGGCTTAATATTATTTATTTATTTATTGGTTTTTCGAGACAGGGTTTCTCTGTGTAGCTTTGGAGCCTTTCCTGGAACTCACTTGGTAGTCCAGGCTGGCCTCGAACTCACAGAGATCCACCTGGCGCTGCCTCCCGAGTGCTGGGATTAAAGGTGTGCACCACCACTGCCCGGGTTAATATTATTTATAACTGCTTGGCCATTAGCTCAGGCTTATTACTGACTAGCTCTTATACTTAATTTAACCCATAATTCTTATTTATGTTTAGCCATGTGGCTTGGTACCTTTTCTCAGTTCTGCCTTGTCATCTTGCTTCCTCTGTGTCTTGCTGGCGAATCCTGACTCAGCCTTCCTCTTCCCAGAATTCTCCTTGTCTGCTCATCCTGCCTATACTATACTTCCTGCCTGGCTACTGGCCAATCAGCATTTTATTTATCAACCAATCAGAGCAACACACATTCACAGTATACAGAACGATATCTCACAGCAAAGTCACTAATATTTAACAAGAGGAAATATCACAATTATAATTTTTAAAAAAGGAAACAAAAAATGAGTATAAGAAATATGATATGGGGGCTGGAGAGATGGCTCTGTCGGTAAAATGCTTGATATGAAAATGTGAGGACAGAATTCAATACCCAGAATGTGCGTAAAGGCTGGGTACAGCAGTATAGCCTACGTGCCTATAACCCACAATGTTGTGGGTGGAGACAGGCAGATCTTCGGACTTCTACTCAGGAAGTGTGGCCAAAACAGTGAGTTTCAGGTCAGAGATCCCATCTAGAAAAAAAAAAAAGTTGGAGAAGGAACTGAGGAAAAGACATTTCAAAATCAGCCTCTTTCTTCTAGCATGACAGCACAGGCTAGGATCTCTGCATAAATATGTGCATGCACATGTATATAGCACACACATGTAGCACACACACACATATACACATTCACACACACACAGTATGTCACATGTAAAGAGGAGAAGAAGACAACAATGGTCAGAAATGGGAAGCAACATATTCCACTCAGAAGGACTGAGAACCAAGCTTAGGTGTAGGGGTGGTGGACTCCTGCGAGGAGTCTAGTCAGAACTGTTTTGGTTAAACATAGGTGAATAAATGTGGAAAGAACATGGAGGTTCCCAAGCCAAAAATAAGAAAGTAGAAAAGAAAAACTGGACTATGACTAAGACAAAGCAAAGATTTTCATATTCCATCCCATGAAAATTAGCTTAATTTTGAAATAGGACATTCAGATTTTTCAAAATGTATGAATAGGTGGCACTTCATCTCCAAGTCCCCACTCGTTTAAGATGCCATAGGTATCTACATGAAAAGATACCAGGGTGGCTCTGCAATGTTGCTCTTTAAAAACATTTGTTTCAATGCACACTGGAAATGCACTTTCATATCAGTTCCTTTCTGTTTCAGGGTTTCCACATTTTAAGGTGGATTTCCAGACCCATCAAATTTGTATGCAAACAAACATATTTTATTTAATTTCATTGTTTTGTAGAGGCCCCTCATGTGTATGTACTTATAATTTACTTATTCACAGATGTTCATGCTTTGTACACTATGCCCCAGACTCTTACACATTAGAATAAGGTTGGCACCCACAATGCTGCCTCTGGAGTCCTGCAGAGGTTTCTAGTTTTAGCTGGGAGAGGACAAGAGGTTTGGAGGGTCCTGTTCTCATCCTTCAAGATGACAACAACTAAGTCAATTGCAGTTCTAAAGCTAGTTTTCACTCATATGCAGGACAAAATGAACACAAAATCGAGAGAAAGGAGCTCCCACGTGAAATCATTACCCCAGGATTAATTTATCTGGAGTACACGTTGTCTGTGTCCATTCAGGCCAGGGGAACCTTTAGTTCTACTTCTAAAGCTGCTGAACACTGGGGCATTATAAATCCCAGGAAACTCCCCTTCTCTCCTTCCACAACACACAGCCCCTAATATGCAGTGAATGGGGACAGTTTTAATGAAGTCCAGGGAAGCCTGGAAGCTGGTTCACTTGATGTGGCTTGTCAAAGAGCAGATTCAAGGCCAAGGAAAGGCTCACAGCCTAAGCAGGAACAGACATTGAGAAACTGTCATTTGGCTGACTAGGCCATTCCTCAAGCTTAAGATAATATCTAAACTATGAAGATTATGGTGAGCCAAGACTAATTATAGCACAAATGGAGTTCTTTAGTTCAACACAATTTCTGACTAGATTAACAAAAATTCCATGTTTATATCCTAACATAAGGAAGTAGTTATTAGTGTCTTAGATTAAAAGTATATACTTCCAGTATATACTGTTTCATTCAACATATTAGGACTTCAGCAAAAATCTGGAGACATAAAGAACATTGATAAAATGCAGCTAGGTGATACAAAGCAATCATCTAAACAGGAATATAATGACTCTTGGAGAATTTTAAATAATCTTGATGAATATGTTCAAGGTTCTAAGGCAAAAGTAAGAGAGCATGCAGGTCCATGTGCAAAGTTTAAACAGAGAAGGTCCTGTAAGCCGTGTAGAGAGGCCATCCTTAGAGTAGATATCTACCTATTCAGATTCAAGCTGTTCTAGCCATTGGATCCTAAGTACCAGACGTGGTTATAAAGGGGTCATCCTTGATATCCAGTCTCATTGAGCCTCCAGATAGCCTCAAGTTCAGCTTCCTTTGGCAACACCCTAAATAATAACAACTTAGCCGAACCCATTCCATCCAGAGCATTCTGAGAATTGTTTGAAGCCACTCAATATTGATTTTGTTTATTAACAAGAATAGACAGCCAACATTAGCAATGCAATAGAAAAATAGATTAAGTAGGATTTAAATATACCTACATATATTTGGTAATTTGATTTTCAACACCAAATTGTAAAAGAGATATTTGCCAGTATGCATTACTTACTAGAATGCCCATATAAATCTTTATTCTTTCCTTCATTCACAGAAATAAATGTTTTGTGGGCTGCTAATTAGGACTTAGAAGTAAAATACAACTAGTATATACATGTATTGAAATAAACTTTATTCATTGTACTGATAGAAATATAACACTTGGAAGTAACAGGGACATAGCTCCATTATCTTACAGCAGGAAAGTTGTATTAGAGAGGACACAGTACCAATTCTGAAGAATATTATGATAAATTGGATTATAACAAAAATTTAATCTGTTCAAAATATGAAAAGAAAAGCCAGAATGTGGGAGGGGATAGTTGTAGCACTTAAATGCAACTAGTGTCATTTATACAGTCCAAATAGGAGCTACAAATAATGTATAAGGAAATATTTAGTGGGAAAAGAACATGAATGTCCTAGACCAACTGATACTGGTAAAATTTTCACCTTAATGAACAGACTTAGGGGATGTTCATGACACTAAATATGCAAAGGACAGAGTGGAAGCTGGTCCATGCCTAGGAGGTGGAATGGCATCTCACCCGGGCACAAGAAAGGTGTCTCTTCCATGTGTGGCAAGCATGAGGGCAAGGCCACCCATACCTCTTCCAGTGTATTTACTTTTAGCAAAGGCACAGAACACTTCAGTTTAAAAATTCTAGTGGTTCAAAATTCAGTCTGCTTAATAAATACTCAATTTATTATGCATTCATTTCTTTCTATATTGTTAACAAATGACTTGGGAGTAAATACTTAGTAGTACTTTGATAATCAATTTCAGAGATAATTACTCTTGATACTCCCAGAGATTGCCATCGTTTTCCCAGTTTTCATTTGAAAAGTAAATTTATTGATGTAGCTTTTTAATATATATAATACTTACCATATATTTAACATTAAATATGATATTTGAAGATGAAATTACATTTTGGGGGTATTTTGCTCATTTAAATTAAAACAGGCCACTGAAAAACATCAAAAATAAAATATTTGTAAACATTATTTCACAAAGTTTTACTCTAAGTTCTTAGAATGCTGTGAAAACATAGAAAAAAATTTCAAATCTATGTTATGGATTACTATCTTCATTTAAATGCTTGATTAGGAAATTTAGAAGCTACTCAAAGCTCATGGATAGGCACATGAATCACAGAAAATGAACAAGTTGCAGTCATTGAGCTTTATGGAGATCTGTGGTATTATCCAGGACATGCATGTTTTAAAAATCATGAAATTCTGTCAGGTACTGATAATTTTTTGGTTGTGAGCCTAGCCTTTAACGGCTGAGCCATCTCTCCATCCCAAGTACTGATAATTTTTAATGGTTTTCCACTTTAAATTTTTAAAATTTTATTTGTGGGGGGTGTGTGTGTGTGTGTGTGTGTGTGTGTGTGTGTGTGTGTGTGTGTGTGTGTGTGTGATGTGCTTATGCAAATGTGGGCATGCATACTGCTGTGTACAAATGCAGGTCAGAGGGCAACCTTCTCTGGTTGGTTCTTTCCCCCGATCACAGGGTCCAGGGATGAACTCTGGTCCCCAGCCCTTGTACAGCAGTGGTTTTACCCTCTAAATTATTTCAGCAGCCCTGGCTTCCCTCTGGCAATCCAATCTCCACTGCTCTAAACTGAATTTAGAGCAGAGGATAGAAACTTTCTTTGTTCTATATTTTTTTTCAGTTAAAAATCATTTTGATACTGTCAACAAATTCTCTCTTGGTGGATTCTGTTCTTTCTTCAGGAAGGTTTGAGATTGTTTCTATTATCAAGACCCTCTACTACTTTTCAAAGTTGATTTCATGCTCTCTTCCATAGAAATTAAACAGTGTCACTGTGAAAAATGTGACAAATGAGCCTGGATTCACCTCTAGTGGGGAATATTGAAAAAGAAGCCAGGAAGGAGCAAAGAAAAAAAAAAAAGCCTGCTTGTTTTGTGACTTCTGAGTCAGTCTGGGATATTTTAAATTAAAGCTTGCTAGGTGTTTTGATCATATTGATATATGATCCAGATATATCCACTGGAGTGGATAACTCTGACTGAACTTTAGGAAAATAGTATTAACCATTTTTGTTGTCTACTGCTCTCCAGCCTGTCTTTGGAGGTAACGCACAGGTAAAAAATTTCAGTTTTCACTTGTGTGTGCTCTTAGGTTAATCTTGATGGGACTGAAGCACAGTAAATGTATTCACATTCTCAATTCTTTATTCTTTTTAATTTTTAATATTTGTGTGTGTGTGCTTGCGTGCATATATGTGTCAAGGTGCCTGCGTCCTTGTGTAAGCAGATAACTGAGAAGGATGTCAGGTATCCTATCCTATCACTCTGGAATTCCCTTGAGACACAGCTTCACACTGAACCTGAAGGCTAGGCTGCCAGTCAGCAAGCCCCACTCATCCCTGTGACTCCACTCACGACAACATTGGGTTACAGGTACATACAAACACCCCTGGACTTTTATGTGTATGGGGGGATTGGAACTTAGGTCCTCATGGTTGTACAGCAAGTGCTCTTATCCACTGAGCCATCTCCTAGACCCCTTCCCACTTCTTGTAAAGTGGTTATGATAGAGTATAATTCATGTAAACAACCTACCACTGTATATCCCAGAAGTCACTGGTTTTTAGGTTATTTACACAGTTAAGCAACTATTTTCACTTCAATCTAATTTAAGCACATTTTATCAGTACGAAAAGAAATCTTGTCTACATAGTGAGTCACGTCCCATCTGTCATCACTTCACAGTCACCGGCTTTTGGTACATATGAACTTTTTCTCTGTCATTTTCTTACTGCCATTAGACTTGGACTTCCCTGAAGTCTGTCCATCTAAGTCATCACTTGACATTGGGGTAAGTTCAATTACCTTGATGTCCTTCTTGATCTGTGCTAAACCATGTCACCACTGTGCCACTAGAGAAGGGTAAGGACAGTGGTCCATCTGCCTCTGAGTGGTGTCTCTGCTTCATAAATGGGGTATTAGGTTAGGTGACAGCTTAGGTTCTTATTTGTCCATGGAATCTCTTCCCTGTGTATAAACTTAGACAAGAAATAAACAGTCTGTAATCTTTGAGTTGCATTCCATTCTGAGAACTTTCATAAAATCTTTTACAGTCCATTTTTTGCCTAGCATATTTATGATGTATGCACTACCCACCTACTGGTCTCTTAGTATTTATCTTATCCTATGGACTGTTGTAACCTCTTATTTTAGTTAATAATGGCCTCAAAGCTTAAGACTGATATCAAAAGGCATCATGGCATAAAACATATTATAACAAGTTGATTTGGGTACTATGTGGCAAGGCTGTAAGATATATCAGCGAAAAAAAACATGGTACATGAAGGGTATAGTACTACTAGCCATCCACTTGTGGTTTAGTTGCTACCTCTCTAGGGCTTTTACTATGATTCTTTATTTAATTCTAGACCATACTATGCATAAGATTATGATCCTTGTTTTACACAAAGAAATATAGGTATAAGAGACTAAATTGCCTCAGGATTAAACCAGATTTATCTGTCTTCAGAGTAGATGATAAGTTTAATCTATTGCCTAAAAATATGGTTTTATTATAAGTGAATGAATGTTCTCTTTTTACTTCTGACATTACTTCAAATGTAAGCTATTCTCAGTGACTGTGAGATACACTGTAGGGAACAGAGGCACACCTTTGTTCTCCCTCTCTTTGTTTCTCTGAATACCGGTGCCATCCCACCACATTGTCTTTCTGATGATCAGTTCCTATTTTATAACTTACAGACATGGTATTTTTAATACCTAATACATTCCAACAAGTTGCTGTACAACACTTCAAAATGGCATAACTTTATATTCTTTTTTTTTTCCTTTTTTTTATAGCAGGGGAGAGCGCGAATGCAGTCCCCCACTACCACAAATTATTTCCCGCATTTGGGGAAATCGCAGGGGTCAGCACATCCGGAGTGCAATGGATAAGCCTTGCCCTGGGAAAACCACCTTCGTGATCATGGTATCTCCCCTGCCAGGTAAGTATATAACTTTATATTCTTACATGAGCTTATTCAACTTTTTTTAATGTTTTTTTGTTTTTACATCCCAACCAAAGTTTCCCCTCCCTCCTCCCAGTTTTTCTCCCCCACCAACACCATCCACTCCTCCTCCTCAGTTTCTCTTCAGATATGTGAGAGCCTCCCATGGATATCAGCCATCCATGGCATATCAAGTTGCAGTGAGACTAAGCACCTCCTCTGCTATTAAGGCTTGATGAGGAAATCTGGTAGGAGGAATAAGTCCCAAGAGCAGGCAACAGAGTCAGAGACAGCACCTGATGTCATTGTTAGGAGTCTCACAAAAAGACCAAGTTACATAATTATAAGATATATGCAGAGGGCCTGGGTCAGTCCCATGCAGGCTCCCTGGTTGTTGGTTCAGTCTCTGAGTCCCTATGAGCCCAGGTTTGTTGGTTCTGTGGTTTCTCTTGTAGTACCCCTGACACCACTGGCTCCTAAAGTCCTTCCTTCCCTTCTTCAGCAGGATTCTCTGAGCTCTGCCTAATATTTGGATGTGGGTCTTGTCCTGCCTACAAGATGGGCTAGGGTAAAGATGGTGAAGAAATTGTGGGAGCAACCAACTGATGACTGACCCAGCTGAAGGCCCATACCCTGAGAGGGATCTCACCCCTGAGGGCTGGGACCCAGATGCAGGATAGCTCACAGACCTAGGATAGAACCAAACATGACTGGCAAAATAAACAAACAAACAAACAAACAAGTAAATAAATAAAACCAATGAAATAATTACTATTGATATTCTACTATACTCATAGATTGGTGCCTAGCCCAATTGCTATCAGAGAGGCTTCACTCAGCAACTGATGGAAATAGACGCAGACACCCACACCTTAGTCAATTTCTTAACACCAACAATTTAGAGACTGACTCAATCCAATTTAGTAGAAGACATCTTTAACTATAGTTTACACAAAGGACTGTTTTATGGATTACTTACCAAAAGCTTGGGATTACTGTAACCGTTGTTCAAGTGACAGAATCAATGCTCGTCTAATTTTAGTATAAACACAAGGCTGACCAGACACGTTAGTGTTCATAAAGCATTACAATGACCATCTGAAATAGTTCACGTGTAATCTTGGTCCTTGTGGTGAAAGCCCATTAGGTTTTGAAGGTCTGAGTGAAGGTGCTGTAAGTTATGTGCCACACATGTTTTCTTTGTCAACAGCAAAGCATAGTTCCCTGGGATGCTTTCTTAGAACTCAGCTGATTCTTAAGCAGTTTTAGAAGGTAGAAAGAAAAAGATGTGTTTAGAAATATAGTGACACCTATTCTGTTATGCTCATAGATTAGTGCCTTGTCCAGTCATCATCATAAAGGTTTCCTTAGGCAGCAGATGCAGAGACCCACAGCCAGACATTACATATAGAGAGTCTGCATTGTGTCCCTCCCCTTGGATCTCAGAGAACCCTGTAGAAGAGGAGGAGGACAAATTGTAGGAGTCAGAGGGAATGGAGGACATCTGGAGAACATGGCCCACTGAATCAACTAATTGGGGTACATACAGATTCACGGAGACTGAAGTGGCAAGCATGAGTCCTGTATGGGTCTCCAACATGCCCTCTGTGTTTATGTTGTGGCTCTTGACTTGAGATTTTGGTGGGACTCCTCATTGTGAGAGCAAGTGTGTCTCTGACTCATTGCCTGCCCTTTGGATTATTTTCTCCTGTTGGGTTGCCTTCTCCAGCTTCGGTGTGAGTGTTTTTGCCTTGTCTTATTGCATTTCATGTTGTTATGTTTGATTTTTGTTTCGTGGGTCCCTGCTGTTTTCTGATGGGAGGAATGGGCATATATCTTGGGGAGAGGGGAGGTAGAGGCTGAGAGCTGGGAGGAACAGAAGGAGTGGAAACTGTAGTCAGGATGTATTGTGTGAGAGAAGAATATATTTTCAATTAAAAAAAAAGAAAGAAAATAAAAAGAAATATAGTGACACATTCATAGGTTTGTTCAAAAGAAAATCTAAGCAAACATTTTGTTCTTATGGCAACATACAACATTAACTATCTTCTTGTTTTATGTTCTCAAAAGCAATTTCACTTTTATTCTAGAAGCTTAGTGTCTCTCAGTGACAGTCATAAATGGTATGGAGTAAATTCAAGAAATATTATTCAAAGGCATTGTGACCCATATCCCATAATCCCTAGCAAGACTCTCTCTAAAAAGTAATTTGAAAATCATCATCATTAGTATTATTATTATGTTTATGTAGCAGAGTGGTGTGAATGTGGACCATAAAGGGCAACTTCTAGAAATTGATTCCTTCTTTCCACTGTTGGTTCTGTGGATTGAAATGAAGTCATCATCAGGCTTATGTGGAAAGTCCTCTACCCTTGGAGCTGGACCCATCTTACCAGCTCCCATCAACTAAGTAACTAACTAACTAAGTAAATGAACAAATGGCTAGGATGTAACTCAGGTAGAGTTTACTGAAAAAATGCAAAGCCAAATGTTCGGCTCCTAGCACTACAAAAGAAAAAGAAAGAAACCACTTAGAAACATAATTATTTCCTTTAGTGGTTCTCAGCAGCCCTAGTGGCAGGCCAGCAGGCAGGACTCCTGGAGGCAGGCCTGACTACCACTATCCTCCAGCGGACCCTGTAGCCTACAAGTCTTACACCACCCTGCAAACCCACTCATCTTCCAAGATCACAGCTCTTCCCAGAGACACAGACACCACCAGCTCTGATTGGACCAAGAGCTCCCATTGGACCAAGAGTGCTGATTGGATCAAAACAGGCTTCCTCAGATTCAGACACCAATTGGAAGAAGACATGGGTAGACACCAGTACAAAACTATATTCAACAACATAAAGAGCAATGTGGCACCACCAGAACATCAGGAAGACCAGAACATCTGACATCCCAATGCAGAAGAAATTGAACTTAAAAAATCACTTTAAGAAGATGATAGAGGCCTTTAAAGAAGAAATGAAAAATTCCCTTAAAGAAATTGAGGAAAAGACAAACAAAAAAATTGGAGGAAATCAATAAATCTCTTAAAACCAAGAACAAAACAATCCAACAGGTGAAATTCAAGACTTGAAAACTGAAATAGAGGCAATAGAGAAGACACAAACTGAGGGAATGTTGGAAATGGAAAATCTGAGTAAATGAACAGGAACTACAGATACAAGCATAACCAACAGAATGCAAGAGATGGAAGAGAGAATCTCTGGCATTAAAGATATGATAGAGGAGATAGATTCATCAGTCAAAGAAAACATTAAAGCCAACAAGAACATAACAAAAATGTCCATGAAATTTGGGACACCATGAAAAGACCAAACCTAAGAATAATAGGGATAGAAGAAGGAGAAGAATTCCAGCTCAAAGGCACAGAGAATATATTCAACAAAATCATAGAAGAAAACTTTCCCAATAAAGAAAGAAAAGCTTATGAAGATACAAGAAGCCTACAGAACATCAAATAGACTGGACACCCCCCAAAAAAGTCCCCTTGTCACATAATAATAATACAGAACTAAACATACAGAATAAAGAAAAAAATATTAAGAGCTGGAAAGGAAAAAGGTCAAGTTATATATAAAGGCAAACCCATCAGAATAATACCTGACTTTTCATTGGAGACTCTGAAAGCCAGAAGGTCCTGGACAGACATTATGCAGACACTAAGAGACCATGGATGCCAACCTAGACTATTATATCCAGCAAAACTCTCAATTGCCATAGCAGAGTAAATAAATTATTCCATGATAAAATCAGATTTAAACAATATCCATTCACAAATCCAGCCCTACAGAAAGCACTTGAAGGAAAATTCCAACCTAAGGAAGTTAGATACACCCATGAAAACACAGGCAATAGATAATCCCACACCAGAAAATACCAAAGAAGGGAAACAGAACACTAACACCAAAAAATAACAGGAACTAATGATCACTGGTCATTAATATCCCTTAATATCAATGGACTCAATTCACCTATAAAAAGACACAAGCTAACAGAATGGATATGAAAACAGGATCCATCCTTCTGCTGCATACAAGAAACACACTTCAACTTCAAAGACAGATACTACCTCAGAGTAAAGGGCTAGGAAAAGATTTTCCAATCAAATGGACTCAAGAAGCAAGCTGGTGTAGTTATCCTAATATCTAACAAAATAGACTTCAAACTAAAATCAATCAAAAGAGATCAAGAAGGACATTACATATTTATCACAGGAAAAAACCCATCAAGCTGAAGTCTCAATTCCAAATATTTATGCCCCAAATACAAGGGCACCCACATTTGTAAAAGAAACATTACTAAAGCTTAAATCGCACATCAAACCCCACACACTACTAGTGGGAGACTTCAATACCCCACTCTCACCAATGGACAGGTCTGCCAGACAGAAACTTAACAGAGAAATAAGGGAATTAATAGACATTATGACTCAAATGGACTTAATATGTATCTACAGAATATTTCACCCTAACACAAAAGAGTATACCTCCTTCTCAGCACCCCATGGAACCTTCTCTAAAATCAACCACATACTTGGTCACAAAGCAAATCTCAACAGATACAAAAAAACTGGAATAACCTCCTGTATCTTATCAGACCACCATGGATTAAAGTTATAATTCAACAACAAAAATTACAGAAAGCCTACAATCTCATGGAAACTGAACAATGCTCAATTGAATCACCAATGGGTCAAGGAAGAAATAAAGAAAAAAAATAAAGATTTCCTGGAATTCAATGAAAATGAATGTACAACATATCCAAATTTAAGGGACACCATGACAGCAGTGCTAAGAGGAAAATTCATAGCACTAAATGCTCATGTAAAGAAGTTGGAGAAATCTCACACTAGAGACTTAACAGCACACCTTGAAAGCTCTAGAACAAAAAGAAACAAACTCATCCAGGAGGAATAGATGCCAGGAAAAAATCAAATTGACGGCTGAAATCAATAAAATAGAAACAAAGAGAACAATACAAAGAATCAATGAAACAAAAAGTTGGTTCTTTGAGAAAATCAACTAGACAAGTCCTTATTCAAACTAACTGAAAGGCAGAGAGAGAGAGAGGGCATCTAAATGAACAAAATCAGAAATGAAAAGGGAGACATAACCACAGACAATGAGGAAATTCAGAGAATCATCAGGTCATACTTCAAAAACCTGTACTCCACAAAACTGGAGAATGTAAAAGAAATGGACAGTTTTCTGGATAGGTATCACATACCAAAGTTAAATCAAGACCAGATAAACAATTTAAATAGACCAATACCCACTAAGGAAATAGAGCAGTGGTTCTCAACCTTCTTAGTGTTGCAGCCCTTTAACACATTTCCTCATGCTGTGGTGACCCCCAAACATAAAATTATTTCATTGCTATTTCATAACTGTAACTTTGCTACTGTTGTGAATCGTAATGTAAATATCTGATATGCAGAATATCTGATATGCAACTCCATTGCTTTATAGCAAGTTGTATGAGCAATGTTAGCTTATATGCCCTGGCCAAGAAGAGATGGAATTTTGCTGGAATCTTGAAGACAGACATACTTCACTGAAGCAATCACCAATTTGGAGGCCAAGCTAAACTTTTCTTTTTTACTGGCAAGGATTCACCATTTAATTGAATGCAAAGTTTATGTATGTTAAGAAGATAAGAGACAAATATTTTCTATCCTGAGGAAAATGAAGAAATATAAAATATAAACAGCAAGTGAAAATATAAGGCTAATTCCTGTTGCTTACCAGAGCAGGCTAATGAAATGGAAAAGATTATAAACTTTAGTAAGAAACAGGCTGCGCATCAGTGACTTTCAGGTAAAGGAAGAGCTGAAGTATACAGGACTCTTAATACACAGCAAGCCAGGCACCAATTCTTACAAGTCATGTTTTTACAGGTCCTATAATAAGAGAAAAACCAAAGTTTCAGTGGACATGGACAAAGAGATAAGTTTCAGATAAGGAATGATTTATAAATGACAGCCAGAACATCCAGAGTCTGAGTCATCAGTTTACACTTTGTGCTTCCTTCAATCTTTCTCTAAATGTCACTTTCCTTAAGTATTCTCAAAGGTCAGTACGAGTGTCCAATACAAATATTTATGTAGCTAACATGAGAATTTACATTTATAGAAGAACGTGTCAGCGGTGGAGTTATTTATCATTGTCCAGGCTTCCAGTGGTCCAGGCGGGTGGGGGCATGTGGAGAGTCTCAGATAACATTGGCATCTCCTAGCACTGCAGGCTCAGCCCTGAGCAGGGAACATGGCCAGTGTGTATGGAGTTAGCCCTACATTTCCAGACATCCTAGCTGGCAAAATTCATCTGAATCTTACTTCAGAGAGTACACTTTTTTTCCCTTGCTATTATTTGGAAGAATAGAGAGAGCTAACAAGAGCCTGCTCTTTCAAACGCAGTCTCATTTCCAGGAAGGCAATGAGTCTGAAATCACTGTGGTGTCGAGCATAAGCTCATCTGCCTGAGAAGCCCAGCACAGCTGTGTTCAGAGTTCATTGTCAGACTTTTTTTTGATTTTCAAAGAACCAACAGAGCTAAGATTCATGTAATCCTTTTCATATAAGTTCTTCTTAGCGCTCAAGCACGCCACACGGTTCTTCTTTCCTGCTAGGTAATTAGAATGGTTCCTTGGCTTTTCAAAACGGCATATGGATAGTTTTACCTTTATGTCCTGATTGCACAAGACTCATAGACAGAGTCTTCTAAGGAGGTTAAAATGCAGTGATCTCCTTCAAAGTCATGATGAGCTTCAGACCCAGTCTCCTGCAGGGCAGACACAGGAACAAAAGCCAGGTAGACAATTTAGCAAAATGATATAATCAATTTGACAAATATTTCTGAGGACTCCTACGTGTAATAGCTGCCTCTATTTCTGGCATTGGCCTCTGTGCTTTCATGCATTATTTTATTTGATCTTTACAATGAGACAGTGAGGACGGCATTTGTTGGCTTCTAAGGCAGAGCATGCAGCATTCCTTTGTGATCTTTTTTTTCCCTTCGGTCTTCAGTCATTCCCTAAAGGGGTGGAGATCAAAGTTACTCCATCTTCTGAAGGAAGTACCTAGATAAGAGCCAATCAAGTTTCAGGTTTCATCCTGGACCTCAGTCCTTGTGCTCAGGTTCTACATACAACACAGTAACAATGAATAGCCGAGAGTTCTCTGCTCATGAGGTTGGCAAGGAGTCTTTGGCCATGGCCTGGATTGGTTTCCCACCTAAGTTGAGAACAAATAGCCTTATTTCTCTCCAGTGTTCCTTTTTCACTAGAGAATGTAGTTTTATTTTTTCTATGATCAAAATGCTATATTTGACTGACATTCAGATTTTGCGGTAGAGGTGAAGAAGACCTGGCTTTCATTTCTCTGATATAAAAAGGGAACACATTTTTCAAGTTTGAAGATGCTGTGTGAACCAAAGTAGGTTCAAGTGCTTGCTTCAAGGGCTTTGTGGGCAGCAGATTTGGCTTCAGATCTGGCTTCAGGTTCCGGGCAAACATCATAATACCATCTTAATTGCCCTACAGTTCACACAGCCTTAACAGCATCCCTATCGCAATTTTACACTTGAAGAAATTCAACAGCAGGGAGTTTAAATAACTTGCCCCAGCTCACAGAAGGCTAATATGTGGTAGAGGGCAGGCTTTGAGCTCGGGGTCATCTGACTGCAAAGTCTACTTATAATGTTTACCCTGAAGTAGTTTCGAAAAAAAATTAAAAGAACCATCTAGAATATATTCAAACACCAAGCTAATGGGATGGTTGCTGATACGAGAAGAATGAAGACAAAGTAGCTGCTGTGGTGGATGATGTGTTTTCATTAAGGAGCCACCAGTCCATAATGTGGCTCAAGCATTGAAGAGGAGTAACATTAATGAGGGCATAAAACATGACTGGAGAAAGGCAACCGAACAAAACATAGTATGCTCTCAGTGGGCCGTATGTGGCCTGACACAATCATGCTAGTGCCCAGAGTTGGGAGCCCCAATCTCAGCGTCACCTTCCTCGATTCCTCCTTGTTGACCCACCCAGGGAGAGCACAAGCTTCAATTTTCCTTTATTTCTTCAACCAAATAAAGAAGGGGAGAAAGACAGAATAAAAGCATGGCTGCTCTTTTAATAATACACTTAAGAAAGCCACGAAGTGGTTAAAATTTAGAAAACTCAGACATTATTTTCAATGCACCCTAATAGTCATACACTTACAGGAATTTTTCCCCAAATCAAAGCCCACTTCTTTATCTCTGCCAATCTGTGAGCTTTCTTTCTGAGTGTTTGCCTTATAAATTAGCATGCTATTAAGCTAAGTGGGGGAAAGTTTAAATAAAGTGAGTTATGTAGAAGCTGTACAGAAATATATTAATATGGGTCAAATTCATATATAATAATATATGGTAGGGTTTTTTTTATGTTTGACCAAAATTTCCTGGAACTCTTTAAATAATACATGTTATGACGAACCATGATGCTATAACATTTTTGTACTTAGACAAATATCAAATATCTGAAGTGTATCTTGGCAGGCATTTGGTTGAAATATATAAAACTTTTCTGTTTAACTATTCTTTTGTCATGTTTCTCACACAGTATACTTTGCCTTGTATAATCCTAAGCACCAGCCATTATTAGAAAATAAACTCAAATACAGAGCATCTTGGAGGGGAGTGAGGACTAACATACTTAATCTGTATGTTCAGTGCTGGGTTGATGAGAACTCAGAGGACTGGAGTATGTCAAAAATTTGTGTTTGGAAAAAAATATCCATCTTTGTCATTTTAATTTTTGTTCAACTCTGGAGCATTTTCCTCTGCCAACTGGGAATCCTGTTACTTCCCTCTCCACTCCCAAGTAACACAAGCTCTTTCTAAAGCTTCACTTTACCGGGGAGATCTAAGCAGCTGTGGAGGGGAACGTGGGTGCCTCTCATTTTTCTTGCCTCATCCCTCACTTGCTGGGGATGTTTGAAACAGAATGTTCATATCTTCCTGGCACTGTTATAAAATATCTCTGTACTCTCTGAGACTGGCAGGTACATTCATCTTGCTATGCTTCACACACATTCCCTTGCTGGACTCTTTCTTTTTTTTCCCAACAACTTCTGTGAGATGATGTCTTAGGTTCCTCCAGCTGCTTTCTACCCCAGGGCATGAGTTTTTAGTAGTGAATTGAAAATAGATACCCACTGTTGGCTCCTCCTTCATGCCCCAGTGGTTTTCCTTGGACCAGTTACTGAAGATCTCCAGTCTGCCTGTAGCTGCTACAGCAATTACTATATCCAGGCCTCCAAAACCCATGGTTTTGTTTCATGGACACAGTGGAGTTTCTTCCTTGACAAATCCTTTCTAATTCTTTAGTATTGATTTACCATTTTTATATGATTGGTTTATGTGTTTACAGCACACATTGTCCAATAAAGTTCCCAAATTCCACAGGAAATCTGTTTTTGGTTTTAATCAGTTGAAAGGCAGGCAGGCACACGACTTCATTCTTAGTGTAAGTTTGAATCACATTCCAAGTTGTTTTTAAACAAATTGTTATCATGAAATCAACTCTGAGAAATTACCCTTATTTTGGAGTTGATTTTGAAACCAGTTCCCAATCCATATTAGTAAAAATACATATTCTAGCATGTACCTTAAAATTGATCCTAATGGTCTTGAAACATCAAAGAGGTAATAATCAATTGGCTCTGCTATAACTCTATGAAATAGGAAGAATTCACCCAAAACTGGCAACCAAGACCTAGATCAATAATGCATCAGAATCACATAAGCTTTGGTACTTGGAGTGAAGCTTGAGGATAGAGATATTTTTAAAATTAGCTTAAAATCACACGACAGAGCGATATTGGAGCTTGATTCGAATATGGGCATTCTGGTTAATAAGTCAAAGCTTATAAGCAGTGATCTAAGCAGTCCAGGTAATTACACAATGTCTCCTAGCAACATTTTTCTTTTATACTTTATGAGTGTGTATCTGGTAATTCTAACAGACTCCAAGCTCTGCAAAGTAGAAATTGCAGTTTAGGTAAGTTTTATTTCATATTATCAAAAGAAAAAGTACATCAAAATGGTGTTTGGCTCTTTGTCACCAGCATGGTAAACTGTCATGACACATCCAGACAGTTTACATCTCCCCTGCAAACACTTAGAAAATCTGGACAGAGTAAATAATTTTAATTTAAATGATTACACCAGTTTAAAATTTTGAATGGGAATGATCAGCTTTTGGGTTAAGGAGGGAAAGGAAGGTCATGGAGGAAGCAAGAGAAATATCTTAGATGAAAATATTCAATAGAGCATTCTAAACAGATAATCCTTTGTAGCTAGGAGCAAGGCTTAAAACACTTCCAAGGAAAGTAGCAATATCTACATAAAAGCAGATTTCATGTTTGCTGTGGGATGTCCTGTATGTTTTGAATATATGTTGCTATGATTGTTTGATAAATAAAACACTGATTGGCCAATAGCCAGGCAGGAAGTATAGGATAGGCGGGACAAACAGAGAGGAGAGGCTGGGAAGTGGAAGCTGGGGGAGACGCCAGCCTGCTGTCCAGGGAGTAACATGTAAAGACAACAGGTAACAGAAGTGGGCTGAGTATAAGAGTAAGAGCTAGACAATGGTAGGCCTGAGCTAATGGCTGAGCAGTTTAAATAATATAAGCGTCTGTATGTTTATTTTATAAGTGGGCTATGGGACTGCTGGAGCTTGGTGGGACCTGGAGAGAAAAACTCTAGCTACACATGTTTACTGCTCTAATTAGTGGCAAGAATGAGTGGGGCCTAAAAATGAGATGGACTAAAGTCTCATGCAATAGCTGACTTTATTCAGAGCATCAGACAATTTATACTCTGAGGGTGAAGAAGAATCACCTGAGTAAAGTGTACAATCACAAGGACAAGTCATAGGTGCAAAAACATGTTTTTCCATAGAGGCACACAAGTAACAGCTGCTGAAGAGAACTCACTCTTATCCTCACACCTGGGAGGAGCATGGAATCACATTCCAAGGACAATTCTGTGTTCCAAAGAAATAGAGGTCACAAGACTCTTGTCTTATTTTCATGGGGTTTTCTCACACGCACTCAGAATTCCCCTTGCCAGACTCCATTTTTGGACCTTGTTCAACAGTGAAGAAATAGAAACGAGATAAATTCTAGTGCAGATAAATAAGCATTGTTCACCAGATGAAGGAGTTCTCAATGGACTCATGTAATAATTGGAGAGAAAAATCCAAATTCTTGAAGGATCAGAGGAGTACACTGATTCTTTCATATAAAAAATGGGAATTACATGTAGATTTGAGCTAGTAAAATTAGTGAACGTGATATAAAATACTGAGAGTTTAGAGAGGAAAATTTATTAGCCTTCCAAAGAATGCCTATTAAACTAATGAGAGCATTCAGTTCATAGGTACTCTGAAACAGTAAGACAATTCTCTTTGAATTTTGAAAAGAAATAGATTTTCAATATCCAGGTAAAATATCATGTAATTAATTTGTGCACACTGAAAAACATTTTGGATAGCCAATGTTAGGCCTTCAGTATTCTTAAACATTTGCTAATGTAAAGTTAGTAAGTGATAGAATTAAAAGTAGATCTTAAAAGAAAGAGGATATCCCAACAGCAAAGACAAAGAAGGAAAACACAATAAACATTTTTTGTTACTTTGACTCTGATGCTATATTATAGGTATTCATAAAATATATTGCATTATATTACTTCTGTGTCTTTAAATATATATATAAAGGCTGTCATCCTGTCAGTCATTTTGAAATTCACTTCTTTTCACTCAACATGAATTTTTCATCACTTTGTCATTGCAATGGATAAAAAGAAAATGAAACTTGTGGAGTAACATATATCAACTCAATGGGTAATATCCTTTTAATTAAAAATCACTGAAGCAAAACAGCTGAATTTTAAAACTTATTAAAATCTAAGTAGTCAGTATACAAGTTTTGTTATTATTATTTTTTTTACTAATTTTTGTGTTTCAAAATAGGGAACAGAGTCCTTTGAAATTACAAAGAATAGAAGTAGGAAAGAAGAAAATGGCAACTTTACTGTGGAGAAAGTTGGAAAAACCATCTTGTCAAGATGATGACATCTAACACAAGATGGTACATAAAGTTCTCCCAGACGTGATGTGACAGTACCACACAGATCAGCTTTTTTTCCTTAAGCCTATGACTTTATTCTAATTGAGATATGGTGGGGGACATTTCCTAAAATATCCAGCTGACCAGTAATCCTCAAGACTGCCAAACTTACTAACACAAGGTTGAGAAACTTTCAGAGAAGAGATGGGGAAGCATGGCGACTGAGGCTGGTGTAGCCCCAGACAAGATCTATGGCAATGACTGAAGTGAAAATCCTGGTCTACTACCTGGACTGAGTCTACCAGGTTGACCTCAGTCTGTGGGGAAGGCTTTGCCCTGGAGGAGATGGGAATGGGGGGGGGGGGCGTTGGGGGGAAGGTGAGGGGGACGGGAGGGGGGAGAACAAGGGAATCCGTGACCGATATGTAGAACTGAATTGTATTGCAAAATAAATTAAAATAAATTAAAAAAAAAAAAAAGAAGTTAAAAAAAAAAAAAAAAAAAAAAAAAAAAAAAAAAATCCTGGTCTAGAGTCAGTTTACTTTATAGTAATGAATGAATGTGAATTTTATAGTTTGATAGATGTGACACAATATTGTAATATATTAAGAATATTAGATAAGAAGTTTGGAAAACTCCATGTTATCTTTGCAATTACCCTATAGAATCTAAAACTCACTGTGTTGAGAAAACATGAGAGAATGAAAAAAAGATCACTTAAAAACAAGTAAACATCTTATAATTGCAGAGTTGTATGGACTGCAGTTTACACGCAATGTAAATATAGTACAAACACAAAAGCACAGAAGCATCCTTTCCTGTTTTGACTGGGCATATATTAGCTAGTTAGCCCCAATCATTTAAATAATTAATCCCTGGGAAGCTGTAGTCACTGGGATATTTAACAGCCTGCAGAGGTGCCACAGTTTAGCTCCATGTGGACTAGCTTTGCAGCTTGGATTGAGTTGGGGAATTACTTTTCCTTCCAGCAAGTTAGGGGCTATTGCCATTTCCTCAGTGTTGGGCTGAGCACAAGGCAAAAAGCCAATTTCTGATTGTGGAGCAGAGCAGGAGTGCAGCAGGGACAGAAGCCTCTTTGGAGTCAAGCATGCAGCTGGCATTTGCAGAGTACACTGGAGAGGAATATTCTTCTTAGTGGTCTTGTCAAAACTGTTTAAAATCTGTACTATGAAGAACTGTTGCTGCAGAGAACAAGAACTCTGATAAAGGGATGTGTTAAATCAGCACAGCCTCACCAGGTCTGCAACAGCGTTGGGCATGCATTTCAAACATCTGTGGCAAGACTGGGGACAATGCTAAAGAGAACCCTGATAATCACAATAGGGCAAGGGAAACATGTCAACTGCCATCTAATTGTGCCATGAGTTTTGTAGAAAAGAATAAGTGCCTAAGCCTTATTCTGTGTATCAGTATCGTCCTTATACACACCACGGAAAACTTCACATTGCTCTCATTCAGCTGCCTTTTTTTTTTTTTTTTTTACAAGCCTTAACTAGAGAGGATCCTCAAGTATAACTTCTGATGGTTTTCACTGATGTATCCAGGAACCACAACAATATCTTACACAAAGCTCATGTTGAGTCATTCCCATTTGTGTCTCTCAGCAATGGCAGACCAGGACACTCACAGCAGCAGGGAAGGAATGATTTTGGACATTAGCAGGAAGGCTTCTGATGAATTCACTAGCTGGGCTGCTAGTCTCTTCTGGTTTGTTAGCAGAGCTCTTATGGTCTCCATGGGGAAGAGGAGCCTTTGAGGCCACCGTTTTAATCTAAACCACTTTAACCAACTACTTCAGCAAAATGTGTTAGTTTTAACCACAGGTATTTAACTTCGTGCAGTTGTGTACTAGGTATCAGGTGAGGGACCCACCATGAGTGGGTTCCAGTGAGGGCTCTCTTTCTGGCTTGATTGATGGCCACCTCTACTAGTGTGCTCCATGCATGTGGAAGAGATGCCTCAATGAATCTTCCTTTTCTTGTCCAAGCATATGTTTATCATGAGAGTTCCTCTCATGACCTCACCCAAACTCATTCACCTTCTAAGGACCCACTTCCAAATAACATAGCACCAGGCTAGGGCTTCAACATATAGACTTGGGGAGAGGCAAACTGTCCCTAATAACCACCTGCTGCCAGCTTACAGCTCTCAATACCTAAGATTCATATTGCCTTCTTCCTTTTAGTAGAAAGGCATGGACTCTGTTGTTGACCCAGATCTGGGGTTCCTAAACAATGTGTTGTCCTGTTCTGATATTCAGTTCTCACCGTTGACTGTTTTCCTGGGTGATTTCCAGGACTTTTAGTGGTACCCTGCAAAGAGCATCAGACAGAAATGAGTATATGCTCCCTTGTCCTCGCTAGAAATTGCCTTTCACTCTAAGGGCCGAAGAAAGATCAGCTAAGCGTGCCGTGTTTGCATGAGCTCCCTACAATCACCGAAACAGTTCAAGTCCAGTAGTTTCCACACTGTGGTCCCCGACCACCAGAACAAGCAATGTCACCTAGCAAGCCCTTGAGCTTAATATTATCTGCTAATAAAATTGACTTATACGTTCTGCTTTTAAGCTACTTGATTAGTTAAGAATGGGCTCACTCTATCACAGTACAAAAGGTGGAAAATTGCTTTTAAAGGTCAAATCTTGTCATTTTTTTTTGGTCTCACTCATAGGCATTGAACTGTGACAGGAGTTTCCTCACTAGAGAACTATTCTTTGCTCTCCCTCGACTGAGTCTCTTCATTTTGTTATCTTTTAATTTATTCAGTGAATTAAAACATCGTTTGTGTATTATGCAAATGTTTTAACTGAACTTATTATGCTTGGAAAGAAGTGACAATAACTATTTGGACTTATTACTTTCTGTCTGGTTATGATAATCAAACATTCTGTAAGGAAGAATAAAAGCTCTGTGGGTGGTACACACAAGCAGAAGAAAGAGTTTCCAGAACGTCTCTTCCAAATAGAGAACACTTCCCTCCCTTCTACCCACTCCACCCACAACCTTCCTCTACTTTTAGACTGTTCCTAAACCAGGAAGTAGAAGTTGTGAGTGGGAAGGGGTGGGGAGTGTGTATGTGTAACCAACAAGGGAATTTATTCTCTTGATGAATCATAATGATCGTACTATAATCACATCTTCCCACATACAGTCCTGAATTCCTATGCCAGGCTTCAACTCTCTTTGCAAATGGGCGAGCTGACTTCTTCTGCTGCCTCCACCAGATTTGTAAGCAAAATGGGATAATCAAAAAATTAGAGTTATAAAGAGCCTGAAGGTATCAAATGTTAGCCTCTCACTGACAGAAAAGGAGCAAAAGACCTAGAACATGATAGGAACCCCTCAAGTTCACACACATAACAGAGACAGAGGGAGGGCTAGGGCTGACACAAAGCCCGTGTTCAGGGATTCATTTTACAGTATCAGGATGTTCATTTCAGTTTTAGCCACTGTGAGCTGCCAGGCTTCAATAAACTATTCAGTGTGAACAGGAGTAGATGAGGAGGGCCTTGCTGGTGCTTAGGGCTCCATAGATGTCAGCAAAGCAAACAGCTGTGTGAATGGACAGGAGGCCGCCCCTCAACAGGTCATGTCTTGAAGCTTACTCTTAATTCATATGGTTTCTGCAAGTGCTATACTGCTGTCACCTCCGCTCCATCTTATTTTTCTTCTACTTTTGATGGTGGAGACCCTAGAGAGTTTGTAGGAATACTTTTGCATTTACGTTGAAAATTTTGTCATTAAAATAAGAGAGTATCTTAGCTGAAAAAACAGAGCCCCTCAACCACACCAGGAAAGTTCTCATTTTCTTATATGTCCAGATCAAGAAGAGGCCTTGCAGTTTAGAACTCTGAAAATATTTTTGAATGACTCCTTGAATTAATGCTTTGTTTCATCAGGACACATTCATCCAAGGCTTCATTTACTAGAGCACAGCTATTCATACAGGTATTATTAGATTGATTGGCTATAGTAAGAACAGTGACTCCCTAGTCTGTAAAATTTACCATAGCTGAATCTATTAAATGACCCATTGTAGCAGGAATCTTAGATCGTCTTATTAATAAAATCAAACATGAGGCCAAGTATTGGGGTGAACACTGGAAGCCCAGAGAGACAGAACAAGCCACAGCTAACCTCACCTGGCCAACTTCTCAGCTGATCTTGTTTCCTCAGATTGGAAGCTTCTGTGTCCTCATCCCAATGGCTCTCAGCTGAACTGGGGCTCGAAAGCCTGAATGCTTAACCAGCCAAATGCTTCCAGTTTCTGGTCCTCATGCCTTATATACCTTTCTGCTTTCTATCACCACTCCCTGGGATTAAAGGCTTGCTTTCTGGGATTAAAGGCATGAGTCACCATGCTTGGCTGTATCCTTGAACACATGGATTTCTACCTCTGGAATGCTAGGATTAAAGGCGTGTGCTACCACTGCCTATCCTAAGTATCTAGTGGCTTTTCTGTTCTCTGACCCCAAATAAATTTATTAGGGTACACAATGTTTTGGGGAGCACAATACCACCACAACTCATACATTAGAAGATAGTTGGAATCAGAGATCATAAAAGGTGGGAAGCCCATGTCTGAAACCACAAATGACCACTGGCTAAGAGACAAGATTAGTGATAGATAAATTAGTTGGGAAAAAGTATCTCCCATTGAAGAAAAGTCAAAATAAAAATGCAGCAGACATACCACTTCCCTTTGATTTCCATATAGATCTGCGTATAATTTGGGTCTTATTGAATGAAGCAGGATTCAAGGATAGATAAACTTGTCAGATTAGGAAAGATTTGATTTGTAGCTGTCAGGTGTAGCCTGATTGCTCCAGTATGTGAGGTGAATGGAGTTGGTACAAAATCATGAGAAGCTCCGAATTGGCATATCAGAGAGCAGTTTGGTCCAAGTTGGGAAGTCTGAGATAAGTCTGTTTATGAGTATTGTAAACTAGAAAGTTCCTATGATAGGGAAATTTCAAATGGTAGAGAAGAAATGGGAAAATAAACCTTATATAAACTATCTGATCAGACATGGAAGAGTTTGGTTAGTTGAAAAAGGTAAAATTCAATGCGATAATAATAGAGTCAAATGTTTGAAAGTTGATTGTGAACCAATGAGGTCAGATATATGATACCGAGGGGCCCACTGGGAGAAGGCTATAGTCAAAACTGATAGGAATAAGTGGAAAATGTTTCCAGAAGCTGAAGATGTTCAAAACTTTAATATTCTCAGCAGCTACTTCATTCTTATTACTGCTGAGAATCTGAGACTCTAATGGATTCAAAGCTATGAAATCAAAATCTTTTGGTACTGAGTAAATACATCTTGGTACACGCTATTTTCCATCAACCTGGCTTTATTGTCTTTATCGTGAGCCAGTCTATATTCCTTCAGGTAGACTACACCTAAATGTACCTGGATACATGCAAAATTACATTCGTTCTTTTTTTTTTTTCAGTAGAAAACAAAACTGGATTCCTCACTAATGGATATAGCAAACAGCTCTTATATAAACCAGGCTCCTGATAAGGAATGAAATTCACTCCAAGGGGTACAAAGTAAGAAGCTTTAATTCAGGGGTAACTTACTGAATTGCGGGAAGGGTTAAGATAATTATTAAAAATTCAGAGGTTTGCAACAATGGGAACCAATTATCTGCTGCGAAGTTTAGAAAGTCATGAGAAACCAGTGCTCCAGGGTGCAGTGAGGACATTCTCTTGTGGTCACAGGACCAGCGCCACTGCCCTGCAGATGGAGCTGAGGAGGAAAGGAGGCCACTGTTCCTTCCTCTGTGCTGTGATCTCCCAAGCTTCTGTGGGAAGACACAACCAGACGTCACCCAGGGAAATGGAGGCCCACAGCATGCAGGGTGGGAAATGGCAAAAGATAGATCTGGGTGGGGAAAGGGGAAGCCTACCCTTAGCTAACAGTGGACACAGGCTGCAGTGAGATTCTTAGTCATGCCTTACACTGCCAGACCCTAGTGATAGTTGCTTTGTTCTAGCGTTCTTTGTGTATTTTGACTTTTGTTGCTGTTATTGTAAAACTTTCAAGGTTTTAGACCATGACTCCTTTGTAGCTAATGAACAGTTCATTTCAAAACAGCTTGTAGTTTGCCTCTGAATTTTCTACCCTTTTGTTTTCCGTGTAGGATTTCGTTTCTTAGTATTTCTCCTTCCATTTGTCCCCAAATGCTGAGAATCTGGTGAAATTTTCTTTATCACATCTTCTATTGTTTGTATGATTAATGTAATGATTGACAAATATGACTGCTGAACAAAGGATACAAAGAGACAATAGACCGGAGCTCCGATCTGTAATGGCAGCTGTTTAAATCAATGGAAGACACAATGGAGTTAATGGATAAAAGAGAGTCGCAGTAATTTTAAGAATCGAACATCTATTCAGGAGCACATCAAGTGTTCTATCATGTGCCTTTGATGATGACTTGAGAAACTTCGTTCTTGCAAAAAGCATTAGTAGACATCCGAGTCTTTTGAAGTTTCTGTCATAGTAGAGGTGCTTTATGCCACGAATGAGAAGCGTCTTTAATTTCACCCCACTCTGCTTCCCTCTGTTCACTGACCCTCATTTTCTTCTTGCATTTCAAGTCATATATTCATTAACTGCTTGATCACAGTATCCTTACCTATAGGTTCCTACAATACTATAAACATATAAGTGGCTTAACGTAAAGTGCTTATTGTGAAATTGAGAGAGAAAAGTCAAACTCGGGAAGGAAATAAAAGAAGAGCATGTATTTATTTATTTGCCCAAAATTTGAACACATTAAATATTAAAAGATTATTGACCTGAGACTTCATTGCATCCAAAACTACTCAGGCCTAAATCTGGCAAGAACACTTACTGAATTCGATTTAGGAAAATCCTAGTATCTTCCTTGATGCTTTTAATGCTTAGTTATCTGAGAAAAAAGTATATGTATATATGTATATGTTACTGTATTCTATAATTTTATATATACAAATCAAAATGTGTGTGTGCCATGAACACAAAAATAAAACTAAAGTGAGTTAATGCCCCCTAATTAGAGTAGCAGAAAGAAGAATCTTGACAATTTAGGGTGCTTTTTAATGTGTGTATGTATGTTGCTATGTGTGAGTAGACTTGCATGTACATGTGTGGACGTGTGCGTGGAGGTTAGAGGACAAAGTCTTCTATTAGGCATAGCCCACTATCTTTTTTGAGACAGATCCTTTTTGGACCTGACCAAGTAACTTAAGCTGGCAGGCTGATGAACCCTATGGATTCAACTGTCTCTGCATCCCAAAGATAGGTTCACCAACATGCCCTACCATACCTCATTTTTTTAATATGGGTTCTGGGGTTTGAACTGTGATCCTCACAGTTGCAAGTCAAGCACTTCAATGACAGATTTCTCCCCAGACCCAGGAATTTTGTGTTAATATCATTTCCTTCTCTCCTGCCTGATTAAAGTCTGTAAACCCATGGCTTCCATAATAAATAAATAATGCTAGAACTCACAATAAAGGCAGTAAGAGATAGAGCAGAAAATATTCCTTTAGGAAAACACAGAAACACACACACACATAAAAATGACTACAGCAGAATAAAAAAAAAATGGTGTGTGCTTCCAGGCACTTGATCTCCTTCTATGGGTGAAGTCAGAGTTGGAGTCACTGATTTCATGATGTTGTGCTTACACCCAGTTGCTTCTTATTTGTCATGGGAGTCTGGGAACTTGTGATGGCTCTCTGAAATTCTGTGTCTACTAAAGAAAAACATTACAGAAAACGTGAGTAGAAAAGATTTCATTTCCTGTGGGTGACCACTGGCTTTTGTTATGTTTCTGTAACATTTCTGACCTAACCCTGTCTTCACTATCAAAAAATAAAAACAAAACATGCAGTTCCTCATTTCAGGTCAGGAACAGGCTCTTCTTCCGAGAACATAATTAGATCAATGGACTTTTGCTTATTTGGACCCACCCTGAATCCTTCGGAAATTTAGCATTCTTGTGTGTAGTTTCATTGCGATTATAATGTATATTTTTTCCATAGGTAAATTAGTGCTTCATGTCCCCAGTCCTAAGCAGAAAGGACAGAACTTACAGTGGAGGGAGTGAAATAGTTTTATCACCTATAGAGCTGTAGTTTCTCCTCATGTTCACTTTTGTTAGCAGTGGTATGAACTACCATAGCTAGTCAATATTCTCCAACTAGTTAACTGTGGTCCATTTCAAAGTAAAATATACATCATGTTTGTTGCCTAAAAAAAACTTTTGATACATGCATAAGAGAGGAAACACTTTTTAAAATATACATGATGATAAAACATGATCTCTCCTGTTATACAATGAAAATTCTGTAAGCAACATAGAGCATGCCTTTGAAAATCAAGTCGTAATCAAAGCTATGGGCAGTCACAGATGGATAAAGCATGGGAAAATGAAAGCACGGGAGATGCTCATGCCATGTCCTCCTACCATGGACAACTGAAGGATGCGTAGGTTTCAGAGACTGCAAGCCAACAAGGATCATACAGGCTTAGGGTCCTTAAGAGAGAAGCAGAGGCAGTTTTAGAGATGTATCAGGTTTCTATGTGGAGATGATGGCATAGAGAGCACTAGGGACTTACTAAGTGTAGGAAAGAAGCTGTGATTACAGAAAAATAAGTCTCCAGGAAATTTTTAACTTGATCATTGCAAAACAGGCCCTATACAGAATCTGCACAGAAGGCCCAGGGTCTTTTGCAACTGAAAATTTCTCTATCATAAGGGAGAATTCTGTACATCCTGGCAAAGAGTGATAAATAGAAATTCTAACCATTCCAAAATTGTTCTTGAGACTGGGACACATTTAAGTTTATCCATACTAGAAAAATCCCCTATGAACACCATGGAATTCATAAAAAATCCTGGAAGGGTAGAAATTTAGAATATGGCTAGAATAACCTATGAAGTATTTGTTTTCATTTTCTTCCCTAGAGGTTTTTCCAAACAAACCTTTTAAATATTAAATTAATGTGCAAGTAACATTATTATCACTAAGGTAAAATTTTATAAACTATAAAGAAAGCAATAAAATCCAGACTCTCAGATATGTTACATGTAGAAGTCAGTGTCAAGTGAAATGAAAATTGAAAATTGAAAATACAGTTAAGGAGTGTGATGGTACCCAGAGCCAGAAGGAGAAAAAAGAAAAAAGAAAGAAAGGAGAAAGAAAGAAAAAGAAAGAAAGAAAGAAAGAAAGAAAGAAAGAAAGAAAGAAAGAAAGAAAGAAGAAAGCAGGAAAGAAAGAAAGAAAGAAAGAAAGAAAGAAAGGAAGGAAGGAAGGAAGGAAGAAAGGAAGGAAGGAAGGAAAGAAGGAAGGAAGGAAGGAAGGAAGAAAGGAAGGAAGGAAGAAAAAGAAAGAAAGAAGGAAAAGACAGACAAACAGAAAGAAAGAAATTGGCTCAGTTGGCTCAGAATCAAGAGGAATGAATTGATGAATGTTAGTGGTTTCATTATAATTAATATATCAAGAATTAAAGGAAAATATAACCATAATAAGCAAAGTAATAGAACAGATAAAAAGACAGGTGCCACTTTTGGGGATCAAGAATACAATTTTTAAAGTGAAAAAAAAATACATGGGAAGAGGTTCATAACAGAGTGTATGATGCTTAGAAACACATCTATAAATCTAAAGTGATTGTGGAGCGAACACTAGGCAGTCTAGTAAAGATGTCAGTATTGGACAGATGACTGGAAAAGCAGTTTAAAAAAATTGCTGACCAAATCCTTAGAGTTATATGGAAATGTTAAGGACTTCAAAGAAATTCTAATAGGACAGACAGAATCACATCATTGTGTTCTTAAAATGAAATTATTGAAAAACCAGAGACCAAGTAAACTATGGATATATGGCCAGACAAAATAGAAAGACAAGAGGTTATATAACTTCCTATCAGGAATGTAAATCTTAAAACAATGGACCAATATCTTTAAGATAATGAAAGAAAACAAAGCAAAACTATCTTTTGAAATTTGTAAATCCAAAATAATGCTCCTCAAAAACAAAATACAGACAAAATACTTTATACTCATGAATCACTGAAGTGTGTGTTGTCAGCAGACATTATAGGCCACTCATGAGTAAGTCCACCATTGTGGTAGATGCAGGTAGGACAGCATTTGTTTTGGATATTCTGTGTTATTTGACGTCATAAAAAGAGGAATGTGGTATGTGTTGATCACTGAAGAAACCAAACTTTTAGAACAGGATCTTAGCAGATGGCCTACAGCATTTGGAACAGATGTCACTTAGAAGTACGAAAATGATCAACAGTTAGCAAAAATGAAACAAGATGTGCCAGCTTTGATGCCTTCTCTTTGGTTTACTACAGAAGTGAATGAATGATGCCACAAGAAGAGTGTATTTTCAAACTCACACTCACAAAATATTTCCTCAGGACCCCTGTCACAAAAAAAGTGGCCATGTGCTTGAGTGTTTCTCAGCCAACTGGAGATTACAATCTAAAAATATTGATAGTATCAAAAGAAAATAAAATAGCAAGGAAATGTATTGTTTTTCTAGTTTTGTTTGTTAACTGTTAGTAGATACAAAAAGTGTTTCTACTAGTCTTGCATTTATTTATTTATTTATTTATTTATGATTTTTAAGGTATCTTATAGCACACATTAGCCTCAAACTCCCATGTAACTGAGCCTTCAACTCCTGACCTTCCTGTCTCTACTTCTTGAGTGCCAAGGTTACATGAAGGTGCCATAATACCTGTCTCAATGTTCTTTTATAATATAAGCTTTTATCCTCATCAGAATAATTTTCATGAAAATTATACCAAAGTACTGACTAGAGAGTGAATTCTTCCCTTCATAACATAGGACTGATTTTTTTTATTAATGTTTGTGTGGATTTATATCTGTATTTGTGGAGGAGGATAGAAATTACACTTAAAAATCTCTAAAGTCCTATAATTTAATCATAATTTTTCTTTTATTTCTAAAAGAATTCACAAATCTATGTGGTCACAAAGATGCCCTAAAATGGCAGAAGATGCCATGCTGTTGGGTCTGCAAAAGCATAGAGGATCATAGAGTCCTAGAAACAGGACTTTTGAAATGCCACTGAGCTTTCTCAAATCATTTGTTTCTGTGGAGTTTTTGAAGGGTTAAAGAATACTACCAACTTTAGGTAAAAGCAAATGCATTAATCCAGCACAGTATGTCTGGATTGGTACCCCCTGACTGATAAATTCGTAGGCTTTTAAGTATTTGAGAGAGAGAAATATAATTAATTAATACAAGATTATTAGAAGACAAGATGCATGAAGAATGGTCAAAAGGATTTTTAATTATTTCCCTTCTCCCATAAAATAGTAGACATAGTTCCCCAGGAAAAAGAGTTCAAGGAGTGACTAGTGCTTGATTACTTGCCCAATGCATTCCTCCTTCCCAAGAACATGTCTTCAATAAGCCTTTGACTACTGGTGAAAAATAAAACACTGGTCTGATCATGTGCATCATCACACAGTCTCATGCATGTATGTTAAGTACATGAAGGATATAATTATCTTTATTACTCTGTTGTGGGATATCTTTACGTTGTACGAAACTGTACTGCTTGTGATGTGTGTAATTCAAAAGCTGAATGGCCAATAGCTAGGTTAGGTACAGATAGGACTTCTGGGTACAGAGAGAAGAAGAAGAAGAAGAAGAAGAAGAAGAAGAAGAAGAAGAAGAAGAAGAAGAAGAAGAAGAAGAAGAAGAAGAAGAAGAAGGGATAATTGAGGCTCAGGGAGATGCCAAGAAGACATGGAGGGAGCTGGACAAACACAATGAAAGAAAGGTAAAAGGCCATGAGGCAAAATATAGATCAATATAAATGGGTTAATCTAAGTTATAAGAGCTAGTGGGACAAGCCTAAGATAATGCTGTTCATTCATAACTAATAATAAGTCTCCATGCCATTATTTGAGATCTAGTTGGCAGCCCAAAGAAAATTCAAACTACAAATGATACCTAACTTGGGGCCTGAATTTCCACACAGAGCCTAAGTTAAGGGGAGTAGGGGAGAGCAAAGAGAAAAACCCTGGATATGGCTCCTTTAGGAGGTACTGCAGTGCAGCAGACCACTTGAGCAGCAGCACACTAAGTAGAAAAAACAAGCTATGTAAAAGTGTCTGCCACAGTGTGGGTACCAACTTCCTAGAGCTGGGAAGTTGGTGCAGCTCTTGGTTAAATGCAGCTCCCAGTTAAACACAGCTCTTGGCCAGGCCTGTGGACTTAAGGCTCACTGTCACAGATCCAAGTAGTGGGCAGAGCCAAAGGCCAGAGCTGCATGTTGATGTGGGAAGGAAGTGGGGCTAGCTGCTGCTTAGCAGTTTAAAGTTTGGTTCATGCAGTCAGAGAATACTACAGGTGCAGAGTAAAATAGGTCTAGACCAAAAAAACAACAACAACAACAACAACAAAAAACCTTTTAAGCAGGCTACAGTATGCCTAGGTGCTTAAGAAAGAAAAGATATATACAGGATATAGACAGTCACAAGAAAAAATAAATAGCTTAAAAATAGTTAAGTAAAGTCTTTAAAGAAAGAGTGAAGTAATATAAAAAGAGAAAGTCACATAAAGATGAGACATACACAGGGCATCTGGATCCTGTATGGTGCTTTGTTGACTTTGAATGTTTTGAATGCTGATAAGCAAACAACAGCTGCTGAAAGACATGAGATAAGGAATTGCTGAATTAAACCAGCCTAGATACTTTAGGGATGTCTTAACTCTAAAATGGAATTCATAAAATATATTGAGTTGGAGGAGAGGTTATGCTTTGGTTTCCACAGGAAATGAAAAGCTGTGGATTCTTTCAAAATTAATATACACCAGATTGGATTGGGAGAGACTCCCTGAAAATCTTGGCTATAGATTAAAAAAAAAACAACCTAGAAAAACTGCAAGACAGGTGATCCTTTGATATGGGAACAGCTCTGAGACTGGATGAAACATGATAAATACTGTTGGCTACAGAGTCCTCATGACTTACTATTACATACCATCCTTTCATATAACATAAATAGAGGTTTGGTTATACAGTTCAAACAAACTTATAAAGTTGACAGATGTGTTTTACCTGCTCAAACATAGAACAAAAATCATTTTTAATTGACTTGTGCACACTGCGCATTTTCATAGTTGTGCTAATGAGGATATATGTTACCTTTAAAAGTGTATATGTTTTCAGAAAAAAAAAATAACAAGACACCAATGAAGACAAATAGCCAAGATGATCCAGTGTAGACGAATTTCTAAATGGTCTTATTAATAGAAAACACGGAGCCAGAAATTGGGGTTAAAGCCTAAGAGAGATCAGAGGAATAGGAAGAGCCACAAGCCAACCTCACCTCACCAACTCTGCAGCTTCCAAAAGCAAGATATTTCCTGTCTACCCATGCCTATATGCCTTGCTGTTCTGCCATCTGATTTGCTCTCTCTGTCCAGCTACATCACTTGCTCTTCCTGCCCAGCTCTGTCACTTCCTGTCTGTCTGTACAGACCTCCAGACCTCTATGGTTAACTATTGTTGGAATTTAAGGCATGTGCCACCACACTGGCTCTGTTCTGAGTGTGGCCTTGAACTCACATAGATCCAGACATATCCTTGCCTCCCAAGTGATAGGATTAAAGGCATGTGCTAACATTGCATGAATTTTTTTAAATATTATAATTAATTTAATTTTACATATCAGCCACAGATTCCCCTGTTTTTGTGTTTACTTATAACATCTGGCTTTTTCCTCTGATCTCCAGGCAAGCTTTATTTATTAGAGCACAAATAAAATATTACCACAATCCAGCCTCTCAGAATGCCTCTATTGCAGTTTTCTCAAAATTCTATATTCAGAACAACTTCAAAGCTGCTGGCTGAGATGGCTCAGCCTCACAGACTATCTAAGCAAGACTTCAGATAAGCTCCATACTTTCCCATCACACAGAGACTAAATAAAAAATAATACAGCTAACTCTCCCAGGACTTGTCCATTATCCCAGTTTTCTCAGGGTCTCCCAAAGATCCTATCACCCCCAAACAACAGAAAGCAGTCTAGAAAACGTGACACCCACATTCCCAAGAGGTGTGATGGATGGTTTTTGGTCATTTAACGGATTATGAATGTTTATCATCATCTAAAGGGGTTGGTTACAAGTTGTTGTTAGTCATGGTCAGGAAAGAGGCTGTTCAAAGGAGATTAGATTCAGGAATCTCTTTCTGAAAGGAGGAAGGGAAGATATAGCATTGTGGGCTAAAAGTGTGGATTGTTGAGTCTACTTTTGAATAACCACTAGTCTCAAATATTTTACATTGGTATGGATTTTTGTATATTGATACAAATTTAAGATTATGTTTGTTATACTGTATATATGTTTCAATTCTTGTTTAAGGTATTGTACCTATGCAGCTCATTTAAAAATGCAATGTAAAGTTCTAGTCTTTGAAAGATATTTAGGGTAATTAAGAAATACAGGTTAGTAGTTATTCATCTATAATAATCAAACTTGTAGTCATGTTAGATGTTTTCAAGGTTAAACAGAAATACATTTCAAATAGGTGGTCTTCAAGCACTTCAGAGACCTTCAGAAAAGGCATTTATGATGTTTTAATAACCCAAGTCTTTTCATGACAATGAGACACTGCTCCTGGCAGCACCAATTTACTTCAGAAATGGATGATGGTCATCACAGAACCTCCATATAGAGTTTACTTCCATTGTGTCAAAGCTACCAATTGGGCAAGAAACTGCCCTTGCCTTAACTCCTGATAGTATACTGTACAAACTGGACAAGCAGGACGCAAAAGGAAAAGACTGCCAAACTTTGCCAAGACAAGGTGCAACAGTCCTTGAAAATTCCTGCTTCACAGAAAAGTTTGTCAGATAGTCTAGGCCTGTTGTCCAAAGATGGATGCTCCTTTGTTGCAGAGGAACCCTGGGTGACTCTCCAGGTGACTGCCAGATCTTTGTCATTTCTATAGTTTTGGAAGTTGCTTGCTCTGCACTTCCTGTTTACTCAGGTAATATATCCTTCTCAGGCCTCTGATGGAGTTGAAGTTGAGATAGTTATATTTACAGTTTTCCTTGTTACCAAATTCAGGACAGAAACTCACAAAAGAGGTATACAGTGTATAAGACTGAGAGAAATAAAAGCTTAAATTGTTTATCTAAGAAATCTTTTAAAGTCTAAAAAGATATTTTGGAGTTGGTAACATAAGTTAGGATAGAAAGTGTATTAGGTACAAAACTTTGGACTCATCAAGATAGGATAGATAATAGAGTAGTTTCTCTGTATTTGCCAAATATAAACAGACTGGACATTGTGAACATAATCCTTACTTGATAATTGTTCTTATTGTATATAGGATTATATATTTTATATATTATTTTCTAAAATATATTTTATATATTATGTATATATTTTACTATGTTAGAGTTAAAATATTTTCTTTTTAATCAGACAAAAAAGGGGAAATACTGTGGGATATCTCTACAATATGTGAAAATGTATTGTATGATTGGTCTAATAAAAAGCTGAATGGCCAATAGCTAGGCAGTAGGTATAGGTCAAACTTCCGGGTACAGAGGGAGGAAAGGGAGGTGATAATTGAGGCTCAGGGATATGCCAAGGAGACATGGAGTTTGTTGGACATACACAATGAAAGAAAGGTAAAAAGCCATGAGACAAAAATATAAATTAATATAAATGGGTTAATTTAAGTTATAAGATATACTGGGACAAGTCTAAGCTAAGGCTGACCATTCATAACTAATAATAAGTCTCCATGTCTTTATTTGGGAGCTGGGGGCCTAGAGGAAATTTCAGTTACATTACTTTGTATATGTTGTTGTTGTTTTTCTCAAGCCAGAGTTTCATGTAGCTCAGGCTGACCTTGAACACACTATGTAGCTAAGGCTGACTTTGAACTCCTGATCTTCCTGCATCTAGATCCCAAGTGGTAATATTCAGGTATGTACCACCATATCCAGTTGCTTATTTTAAGTAACAGTTTCATTAAATGAGTCAGACACAATTATAATTGCATCTATTCTCAATATCACTTAAGCACTTAAAATTATTCTACAAAACATTCTCCTGCCAAAGTCATCCTGGAACTTCCTGTGATTGCACAGTTAGGTAACATTTCATCTTCATACCTGATTTCCCCCAGGGCTCTACTGTGACCTATAGGAAGAGTTTTCCTGTCCCGGCAGCCATTTCCCAAATAACCAACACTGAGACTTATATCACTTATAAATGCTTGGGCAATAGCTCAGGCTTGTTACTAGCTAACTCTTACATTTAAATTAGCCCATATTTATTTTCTAAGCTCCATCATGTGGCTTGGTACCTTTTGTCAGTGCAGCATGCTCATCTTGCTTCTCCCTGCTATACTGCTAGCATGTCCTCTAACTCTGCCCCTCTTTATCCCAGCATTCTTTCTGTCTCAGGTTATCTTGCTCAATCTCTTCCCACCCAGCTATCATCCAATCAGCTTTTTATTAATGAGAGCAATACATATTTACAGTGTTCAAAAGCATTATTCCACAGCAGTCACCTTAGTGTAGCAATGGTTCAGCATCCAACAGAGCATATGAAAACATGAAATGGAAAGAACCTTAAGTTCTATGGACTGGAATATAAAGCTAAGTTTGCTTCTTTAAGAAAAAACTTTTTAAATCTATTAAGAGGCCTCAGGAGAGATGATACCATTTTGAAGTCTAGCTGTGGGGAAAGAAATAATAATATTAATTCCATGGTTCAATTACAGCCTATATGCTGGTGATGCTCAAGTGTGGTTATCCAACCCAAGTCTTTCCTCAGAGACCCATACTGTCATGTCCTGTTTTTTCTAGAAAGTCTCACTTAGATATGCTATATGATCCTGGCATTTGTTGTTTCTGAAACAAAATTTGTTTTGTCTCTGACACTTTTTCTTTGATTTCTTCTTCCTAAATATTTTTTGAGACTTTCATGCATAAGTATTGAATTTCACCATTAATAATGTTCCCTCTCTGGACTCCTCCTCGTCTTGTGCCTCCTAACTCCCTTGCAAATTCATGATCTTTTCTTCTTTAAAAAATAATATATATTTACATATGTATATATAAATACAACCTCCTAAGTCCATTACATATATACTTATGTGTTTAGGTCTGTCCTCTTAGATGAACTGTCAAAGGTCTGGTCCCCAGAGAGAATGGGATACTTCTTCCCTCAATAGCCATTGCTTGTCTATAACTTCATCTAAGAGTGGAGTCTTCAAGTCCAAGTGGATCAAAGACCTCAATATAAAACCAGTTACACTGAACCTAATAGAAGAGAAAGTAGGAAATGATCTTGAATGCATTGGCACAGGAGACCACTTCTTAAATGTAACACCAGTAGCACAGACACTGAGAACAACAATTAATAAATGGGACCTCCTGAAATTGAGAAGCTTCTATAAGGCAAAGGACACAGTAAATAAGACAAAACGACAGCCTACAGAATGGGAAAAGATTTTCACCAACCCCACATCTGACAGAGAGCTGGTCTCCAAAATATATAAAAAACTCAAGAAACTAGACATCAGAATGACAAGCAATCCAATTAAAAAATGAGCTATAGAGCTAAACAGAGAATTCTCATCGGAAGAATTTCAAATGGCCAAAAGACATTTAAGGAATTGCTCTGCATCCTTAATTATCAGGGAGATGCAAATCAAAACATCTCTGAGATACCATCTTACACCTGTCAGGATGGCTAAGATCAGAAGCACTGCAGATAGCTTATGTTGGAGAGGATGTGGAGCAAGGGGAACACTCTTTCATTATTGGTGGGAGTGCAAACTGGTACAGTCACTTTGGAAATCAGTATGGCAGTTTCTCAGAAAATTGGGAATTAATCTATCTCAAGACCTAGGTATAGCACTCTTGGGCATATACCCAAGGAATGCTCAATCATACCACAAGGGCACATGCTCAACTATGTTCATAGCAGCATTATTCATAATAGACAGAATCTGGAAACAACCTAGATGCCCCTCAACTGAAGAATGGATTAAGAAAATGTGGTACATATACACTACTCAGCAGAGAAAAACAATGACATCATGAAATTTGCAGGCAAATGGATGGAAATAGAAAATATCATACTGAGTGAGGTAACCCAGACTCAAAAGGACAAACATGATATGTAACCACTCATAAGTGGATACTAGATATAAAGCAAAGGATAATCGGGCAACAACCCACAACTCCAGAGAAGGTAACTAATAGGGAAGACCCAAAGAGGGATGCATGGACCACCCTGGGAAAACTGGGGGTGAGGGATGGACAATGGAGGATAGGGGATAGGGAATGAGTACATAAGAGAATGGGATGGTTGAGCTGAAAGAGGGAGGGGGAAAGCAATGAAAGAGATACCATGATAGAGAGATATCATGGGGATAGAGAGAAAACTGGTTGCCAGGAATTCCCAAGGATGACCCCAGTCTGGACTACTAGCAATAGTGGAGAGGGTGCCTGAACCTAACTGGCTTGTCCCAGAAATCAGACTGGTGAATACCCTGTCATCACAGAGCTTTTCTCCAATGACTAATGGAGGCAGATGCAGAGATCCACAGTCAATCACTAGGCAGAGTTCCAGGAGTCCAGTCAAAGAGAGGGAAGAGGGATTTTATGAGCAAGTGCATCAGGATCATGATGGGGAAACATGCAGGGATGACCAAACCCAACTATAGGGAACTCATGAAAGTTGAATCAATGGCTGTGAAGCCTACATGCGACTGAACTAGGCCCTCTGCATGGGGGAGACAGTTATGTAGCTTGATCTGCTTGGAGGCCCCCTGGCGGTAGAATCAGAATCTCCGGTGCATGAGTGGGCTTTTTGGAGCCCACTACCTATGATGAAACACCTCGTGCAGCCTTGAGGCAGGGAGAAGGGCTTGGATTTACCTCTACTGGAGGTGCCTCCCCATGGGAAGCCTTGTCTTCTTGTGGGTGGGAATGGGGGGTGGGTTGGGAGGGAGAGGCGGGCGGGTGGGAGGAGGGAAGAGGGGGATCTTTCGTGTGTAAAATGAATGAAAAAAATTTCTTAATAAAAAAAGGGGGAAAAAAGAGTGGAGTCTTTGAGATTTCCCCTATCTACATTAGCATATTAATAATGTTGTCACTGTGCAGGTCTTGTTTAGGATTCCATATTGCTGAGATTTCATGGGTGATTTCATTTGATTTTATGTATCAAAAACACATTTCTCACAGTAGATACCCAGATCCTCTGGCTCTTGTGATCTTCCTGCACCCTTTCTGTAATGTTTCCTGAGCCTTAGGTATTGCAGTTGTTGTTGTTGTTGTTTTGTGTGTGTGTGTGCGTGTGTGTGTGTGTGTGTGTGTGTGTGTGTGTGTGTGTGTGCTCATGTTGTGGCTGGGTATCCCAAAGTCAGTTGTTCTCTGTATTTTGACTATTTGAGTGTTTCTGGTCTCCATCTGCTGCAATGACAAGTTTCTTCAATCAGGCAAGTGCTACATTTACCTGTGGGAATAAAGATGGGCATTTAGAATGCAGTCTGGAGCAATCCTAGTTTCAGAAAGTGGTGACAGGAGAAGGTTCTCCTCTAGGATTCTCATTTGAGATGTCTTCAGAAAACAAGCACGATCTTTAAACTTTCTCTTTGTATTGAGATCTCAACATCTGTGAGTTCTGAATGTGAACAAATGGGGCAGGTAATGCATGGACAGACTGCCATTGGGTCAGGGTGGGAGGAACAATATGGTCTCACAGGGTGGTGGCTGATCTTCCCAAGAAACAGCCTTTTATTTTTCTGTAAATTACGTATTATTCTAAAAAATATAGCAAAATGTTTCCAAGGTTTTTTGTAGCTAAGTGCCTATGGTATCAAGTCTATCACAATTTTAAAATTATAAGTGTTACCTCCATTCTTGGATTTGTGATGCTATGTGGTAAGATTTGGAGAAAAATTATGATATGATGTATAGCATTTACATAAATCTGGGGCATATTGGCAAGTGTGCTCCCTGATACTATGATTAACATGGCAATACAACCTGTTGGATTATTCCTGTAGAAGTATATGAATCTTCCTAGGTTGCTCCTTTTCTCTTGGCTCCCACTCCTGTCTATGTTAACCATCAACATCTCAGGACTGGAGACAATATATTCAGATATATCTGTGATGAAGAATAATAATAATTGCTGGAACACCGAAGAGACCCTGAATACATTAACTGGGTAATTTACTGATCTATGGGTTTCCTCCTTCCCTAGAAACTAGGAGAAACTGCCTGCTTATCTTATGGGAAAAGAAAAAGGAAAGATAAATGTCTACCTTGACTCTTGCTTAGCCATGCATAAGACCTTGAGATGGTGGCAAATAATTCCTTCAATGCCTTAAACTACAAGTAACCAGCCAAGTAACTATCTTAGAAAGAAAATAGAAAAATATGTGTGTGAATATGGGTAGAAGTTTCTTCCTCCCTAAAGGGAAGGTAGATGCTATACTTAATGAGAAGGATAGCTTCTGCTTACTAACAATTCACACCTCCTGATTGATTGATAATACTCAAACCTTCCTCCTATGAAGGAGGAACTGAGAAACCTTGGTATGGATTTACAAACCTGTAAGCTCAGCATTCAGGGCACTATGACAGAAGGATCTCAAAGAAACAGCCATCCTAGGACACACAATGGGACTCTGAAGGGAGAGAGTATACTCCTGTGTGACTGCATTCTTGATATGAACAAAGCCACATCTAAGGAGCCTCAAGGCTAAGGGAATGACATGGCCTCATTCATGCCTGAGTCTGGGATGTTTGTGTAACAGCTGAGCTTTAACAAGAGAGCAGCTCAGGAAGAAAGCTCTGACCACAGTTTCCTTGTTCCAGAAGACTGCATGATCACATGTGCCTCTACTGTGATCCCCTCCTAAGATTAACTGGCCATTTCCCTGTTTTCCCAGTATATAATAAATGTATCAAGTGTTCAAGGGACTGCCCCATCTCTACCTAAGCATGAAGCTCACCAACTCCAGCTTCATTTTCTACTTTATCTTTTTAATCTCCCATCTTCCAGTCAGGTCATTGGTTGCAGCTGCACCAGCCTTGGCAAAACTTTGTTCAGGAAAAGAAGTCAGGGTGTGTTGAAGCCACCATGATTGGCAGGGCTCTAGCTGTCTTGGTTTAGTAATAGTCCTCTTCAGTCTGTTTTCATATTAAAAGTTTGTAATTTATGTTAAAACTCAACCAATGTTCTGGAGCAACACTGGTCTTGTATAAAGACCTTCAGTGCTTTCTGACTGCTCTAAGAAGAAACCCAAAGCCCGTTAGGACCCACAGAAGGTCATTGACTACTGATTTTTCTACTCTTTCCCGACTTGGTGCCACTTCTCTTACAATTGACAAATTATTACAACCTCACTGAACTTCTGCCAGTCATGCCAACATTCCATGTTTCCTGTTGCTTCAGGGAAACTGTACCTCCTGAGAGTCAAGGGCAATCCATCTCTCCATTGACTCTTGTTCTCACTAATTCTTCTAGTTTCAAGTTTATGTGCTTCCTTTTCTGGGAAATATCTACTAAATTGTTCTGTATAGTTAATATTGGAGTTGTTAATGTGGTGCTCAGATTATTTTGTTCTTGGGAGGTTTAAATTCTCAGAGCCTGATGGCTGTCTTACAAAGATCAAGAACAAGCAGTATAGTCAACGAAAGTTTTCAAGGCAAAACAGACTCATCTTCGCTAATAGTGATTGGATGGCAATCCAATGTGGTAGGATTATTGCTTGAGAGTACAATCTTTTAGAAATACAGGCTACAATAGTTGGAGGTCCTCTTGGATTTAGTAAGTGTAGCCTTTGACTAAGGGCTTCCTAAAGGTCTGAGTCTGGGTCCTGGGCCGATGGTTCAGAGGATAAAGCACTTGGCATGCATGAGTATAAAGACCAGAGTTCAGATTCCTAGAACTTATATAAATTCTGTGTGATTGTGGTAGTTCACTTGTATCCCAGAACTCAGAAAGCGGAGACAGGGCATCCCTTGAACAAGCAAGCTAACTAAAATAGATGAATGTGTGATCTCTGGGGTCAAATGAGAAACCCTGCTTTGATGAATAAGGTGGGGGCCAATCAAGAAAGGCACTCAACATCAGCCTCAGACTTTCACATGCGCACACATTTGCCCACATATGTGAATATGCATGCAAGGCATGCACAGACAGATGTGAAAAAATAGAAGCCCATGTCCAGGGTTCTACAGAAAAAATCATGTGATGACAAACAATGAACAGCATCCTTACCTTTAAAAGCTGTTGATTTCCCTCAGTCTCTTTCTTTTTGCCCAGCTACATTTAGCTTATATTTCCAGATTTTCTCTTCTCTCTGACTTTTTGTCTTTGACCTCCATATACACTCATGTCACCAATCAGAAATCATTTGTTTCAATTTGTTACTATTCAAGTTATTCTATGCCATTTCTTTCCCCTATGCCCACTGACAGTACAAAGGACACTAATTTCCCTACTGCATTTAGAATTCATTGTGTTTCCACCCAATAACAATCTGACCCCACTGTTAGCTTGTTATTCCAACCGACTCAGTGGTCATCAGCAAATGCCCTGGAGCCAGAGAGAGGCAATAGGGAACATGGGGCTCAGAATAATGAGAGAGAATCCCAGCCCAGTTATTATTCTTAAACAACGGGTATAAGGATGTATTTTTAAGAAACACTAGTCCAATGAGATGGAAAGCAGAAAAACAGACAAGAGCAACTGGTAAGCAAATAAGAACAGTTAATTTTTATCCTGTGTTCTCACTTGGTTCTCTAGTTTTCATCTCCGAGGAGTTTCTCAATGTTCTCTCACAAGAGGGTTGGACTGATGGGAACCTGAGGCCCCTCACTGTTACCAAGAGCTTTCATAGATAAACTCATCTGGTTAAATTCAGCAAAAAGAGGGCTCATTCTCAAGTAGGATGTTGCACTGTCCTATCATCTGGTGGGAGACATGGCCAGCTGTCTCCCAGCTCCATTATGAGTGTGCAGAGGGAGGCAAGGCAGAGCAGCTGCTCTGAAGTGCTTGACTTCTAAAGTCAGCTGTGCCTGGATTAAGTTCTCTTCCCTGTGAGATTGCAAAACTCACCTCCAAGCTCATATATTCAGTTGCTTCTCTGCCTATGAATTTTAAGAAGTGTGGGTACCTGTCCTACTTAGGGACTACACTGTATAGCACTAGGCTTTTAAGAATCAGATTAAGGAGTTCTAATGGTCTGTCTTGATGATGACAAATCCTTACAGGATGATTGCACATTACCTGGATGGCTGGTGACGAAGGAAACATTGCCAGTGATCTGCATCAATTCTGGAATGACCAAGTCATTGGTCTTACTAAAATGCCTCACATCTGGGCAGTTACATTTATATGCTGTCTTATTCATGGGCTCTCCAATTCACAACAGCTCAGAAAGTAAAGGGCCATTTGAAAATCCAAGAATAGTGGATTGGTCCCGGGCTAAAACCAAGCAAATGTAAGGCTGCAGGCAGCCAGGGGATAGACATTGTCTCAGCTGAGGTTTCAAATGCAGCAGCAACACTTACAGGCAGGGACAAGCCCTGTAGCCAAGGATGGTTGTTCTATGGCATCTGCTCTTCTAGGTTAAGAAACTGCATGGAAAGACAGAAGGTTATGACCTCTGTTGACACAGCACAGACTTAAGAGAGGTATAGGAATAAGACTAGCAGGAAATGTGAGTAGAGCTGGGTTTTGCTCCTCCTTCGAGGCTCTACCTCCTCAGCCCCACCCCAGGGGTGTTGGAGGCTTATATAAAACCTTATTATATTTTTATGCTTCTGAGCTGTTTCTGGCTCTTTTATCTGGACTGCCTTGCTGTTCTTTTGTTAGACTGTATAATTGATTTGGACTTTCCAAGTTCCTTAAATCCGGTTCTGATGAGAGGACAAGGTGGTTGGATGAAATCATTATGACCCCTGCTGCTAGCATCTATTACTTTTGACCCAGGCATTACTGAGCAATGACTGTGAGCCTCAGCCTTACCATACAATGGAAATAACAATGCTTTCCAGGAGTAGAGAATGTGTTCATCTTCATATGAAAGACTTAGTGAGGCAGAGATCTTATACAGCCTGATCTCTCAGTTTAACAACCTTGTTTGACTCAAGATATTAAAAACAAAACCACTAATACTTGGGACATTACTCTGGACTGTCAAAGCTGTTCAGAGAAGTGTCCACTGTTGTTTCTAAGATAGCAAATGTCCATAAAGGTGACTTAACAACCTTGTCTGTTCCTGGTACTTGGAATGCAATCTTAAGCCAGATTTTCTCTGGCAATTCTCAACAAGAGCTGCCAGATAAAGTTTGCCTTCCCCTAGCCAGCCATCTAGTGTGGGGTGGCTGCCTTCGATCTCAAGGGCTGGTTTACCACCACCTTTTTCACAGTATGAATTGTCTGAAATATAAACATTGCATTAAAAATTCTTAGTTTGAAATCTTTAAATATACACAAAATGGGAAGATCATATATTAAACTACTGTGTATACATAATATACATTTTTAATATCAACATTTATCAACAGTCTGACATTCTTGTTTCATTTATACTGCCCACATTTTTTTTCCTGGCAGTTATCTTGAAAAATTCCAGATGAATATTTATGTTTTTTTTTTAAAGAAGTTCCACCAAAGACATGGCTTGAATTGCTTTGCATGTCATCTAAATGCAGCCAACCAAAGATAGACGGGTGTGAGGACAAAAAAATTCAAAGCTTTCCTCAGACTACATGGGCATTAGCTCAGAGGGCTGTTCCCCAGCCCATCATGGCAAAGTACTGGTCTGGGAGGCTCCACCTAAAACAAAAGTGGTGGAACCCCTGCTTCAGTTCTTTGAACATTAAGGGCAGAATTTTCCAGGTTTAGTTTCACTATAGCCAAGAGGCAGACAAGTGGCCAAGTTAAAATGGGACCCCTGAGACAAGACTTAAGGAATACCACAGGACCTAAGACACACAGTCAAATGGCCCATTCTCAATGCAATTAGAATCAGAGCTGTAACTGTTGTCTATGAAGAAGTGTAATGTGATTGTTCCCTGAGTATTTGAATAGGCACTGGCCCCTGAAATTTTATATTGGAGGTATTTTCATACAAATCATCATCAGTACATAGTATTTGAACGTTAGCTGCTAACCTATCTGTAATTGTTATATTTCTGTTGTTGTGATAAAATACCCCGAAAGAAAGCAAGTTACATAGGAAAGAGTTTATTTTTGCTTAAAGTTCGAGACAAACAGAGTCCCCATCATAATGGGGAAGACATGACATCAGGGGTGTGGGACTAGCCTGGCACTGAGGACTCACACTGATAATACTTCAACAACACACAAGAAGCAGAGGGGCAGAATAGGAAATGGGATCAAGTTATATAACTATCCTCCAACTCCAACCCCTTACCCAGTGACGTTCTTCCTTCAGCAAGGTATCAATCACCTCCTAAGGGTTCCATAAACAGTGTCACCAACTGGTGACCTCATGTTCAAATAGACGACCCTATAAAGGTCATTTCTCATCCAAACCACAAATCTATCCTAAAGTCATATTATCTCAATCTAAATGTCAAGATTTTCTGGTCATCTCTGCATATGTCCCATTAAAAGAGTTCCATTTGAAAGTGATATAGTAGTGAAGTTACTCCTCAATTTGACAATGATCATAGTTAGACAAATGCTTGGCTTCACACCAAAGTTTTATAGAGTTGCATTCTAATGTGAGTTCCCAGTGTCATTCCTAGACTGAATTGTGTCCCTTTACAGTATGTCTGAGGGATATTCTGAGCAAACTGTGATGGCATTTGGATTTTTGAGATAAATGGGTTAAGATGAGGGTATGTGGGTAGGAAACATACCATGACATTACTCTTTCGGATGGATAATTCACCCAGATTCTGCTAGTCTGTTAGGTTAGTCTAAACTGACTACCTTGACCTTTTTCCCATGAGACTGAGAACACCTATGAATATTTGTTTTTGGTCATACTAATTCCCCTTTGGTGAATGAATGCCAATTTTAGTTTGTTTCTGCACATCCAAAAACTATTGGTTTTTCTAACCCTTATTCAGATGTTACCCAGTCCTCTGTGTTCTTGTATAACTTTATATTCATCTCCTCACATATTCCTCATTGTATTATAGTCACTGTCATAACAGTTTTCAACAGTCATGTGTCAGGAACCAAATTGTGTGAGGCTGAGCTCTGAAAAAGAAGAATCAGCAAGTTAAAGAATTTTGCCTCCTTTTCAGCCAGAACCACTATTTTTCAGTAGTGACCAAAAATCACAATTACAAAGGGTAAGAGGAGAGACACCCATTATATGTTCCCCAGGCCTTTTAGAAAACATGGAATTTTTTTCCTCTGGCTGTGTATATTGAACTTTATAAGAAGGGCCACACTGTAGATAGCGAGGGAACGGATACTGCTCAAAAGGGAATGCCCCAGAACTGTTACCAGGGCAAAAGTGGCACAGCCTCTAGTGTCATTCAGCACGCTGCTGGCATTGTTGTAAAAAGCAAACAAGCTAGGGGAAGGATTGTTGCCAAGAGAGGTACTACGCGTATTGAGCATAGTAAGCACCCCAAGATCCAAGATGACTTCCTGAACAGGTGAAGGAAAATGACAAGGAAATAGAGAAAGTCAAAGGAAAGAAACCAGGGTTTAACTGCGTTACCCAGAGAAGTACACTTTGTGAAAGTTAATGGGAATGAGCCTGGGCTGCTGAAGCCTATTCCATTGGGATTCATGATTTGGTAGTTGTACTAAAAGAAATAGAAGACTTAGTCTGAAAAAAAATTATTTTTTCCTTGAGAATAGATTCTCCTCTCATGAAATACATTCCAAACACAGTTTCCCTTCCCTCCATTCTTCCCAGCACTCCCTCAGCTCCCTCCTCCCCCAGATTGAGTCCTCCTCTATTTCTCTTCAGAAAAGAGCAGGCCTCTAAGAGACAACAACCAAATGCGACAAAACAAGACACAATAAGGCAGGGAGAAAGCCCTCATATGGAGACTGTACAAAACACCCCATCGGGAGGAAAAGAACCCCAAGAACAGGTAAAGGAGTCAAAGACAGCCCTACTCCCACTGTTAGGAGTCACACAAAAACAAGCTAACAGCCACAGCATATACACAGAGAACCTGATGCCAAACCATTCAGGCCTTGATTTTGCCTTGCTGCCTCAGTTTTTCTTAAATTAAACTTTGATCTCTTCACCCCAAAAGAAAATTTTGAAGCAAGAGAAGAGAATTGCCTACAGAGAGACCATGTTCTAGATAATGGCTGGGACCATAACAGGGATAGGTCAAGGATACTGTAGGAAAGAAGGGAAGAAAAGTGGTCCTCACCACTGACCTTACCACTAAAGGTCTTGGGAAGAGGCAATGCATGAACAAAGAGGAGGAAAACATGGAGGGTGATCAACAGAGCCAAGAGAGAGGAGAAGATGCTGTGTAAAGCACCACACTTCCCCTCTTCATTGTGAAGTTGTGAGCTCTATGAAGCAGGTATTGTTCCAATCACTAAAGGCCTCAAAGCCCTTCTGGGTCTGACATAAAAAAGGAAAGGTTCAAATAAATATGTATTGTCTAAAGGATAGTTTAAGGATAGGACAAAAATACTCAAAATCTAGGTGACTGTAAAAGAAAAAAAAAGTGAACTGGAGGTAACATTGGCTACTTTACCTGTGACTCAGGACATCTACCACTGTGAAAATCAGGCCTTCCAGGAGGCCATTGCCCTTAAGAGTTTGGCCTTCCAACCCTGTTGCTAGAGTTTTCCTGCCTGACCCACGGTCAGGACAAATCTCTCTCACCCGCCAGTCCCACAGCCACTCAGACCCGACCAAGTAAACACAGAGACTTATACTGGTTACAAACTGTATGGCCGTGGCAGGCTTCTTGCTAACTGTTCTTACAGCTTAAATTAATCCATTTCTATTAATCTATACCTTGCCACGTGGCTTGTGGCTTACCGGTACTTTACATCTTCCTTGTCCTGATGGCGGCTGGCAGTGTCTCTCTCACCCAGCTTCCTGTTCTCTCCATTCTCTTCTCTGTTAGTCCCGCCTATACTTCCTGCCTGGCCACTGCCAATCAGTGATTTATTCATTGACCAATCAGCAACACATTTGACATACAGACCATCTCACAGCACAACCCAGGAATTTAGTGCAATCCTTACTTGTATATAGACAGTCTCTGAACACTTTGTTTCTGCAATTACCGAGAGCTCTACACTTGAATTCAAATGGGATAGCCTCATCTGGGGCCTCTCCTTGGCGCAGGGTGATAATGGGGTTTCTCGGCCATTCACAGCTCAGAAGTAAATGATTTTAGTAGCTAAAATCATTTTAAAAATGCAAAATACAACATAAGAACTCGTGGTTCTTTCTGGCCCAGGATTTAGTCATATATATATGTATATACATATAGATTTATATACATGCACATATTTTTATATATACATATTTATATATACATATATTTATATATACGTATATATTTATCACATATATGAGAAATTAATTTATTCTTTAATATAACTCACTATATATTTATACATATATGAGAAATTCATTTTTTCTTTCATATAACTCATATTACCAAATTATAAAACAGGCCATCATCTCTGTAGTTTTCACTTCTTCACCTGTGGTTCACAACTAAGTTAATCCCATTTCTGTTCACAGCCCCTCACTGAAGGGCTCTTACTGGGATCCCCATTGGGTCATTCACTAGAGATGACCTTTTAAAATCACCCCTAACTATGAATGGGGAAGTGAAATGGATCCCCAATCCTTGGATGATCGATTCCTTTACATAAAGTGGCACATGAGGCATTTATACTTAACCAGTGCATAGCCTCTAATTTACTTCAGTTCATCTCTAGATTACTTATTACAGTGAATTCAATGAGATATTATTACAGTACTTGCCATGTTGATTGTTTGTGGGGGAAGATGTGTGAATGTTCACAACAGATGAGATTTGTTGTCTCCCTTCCTCCCTCTCTCCCTCTGTCATTTCCTCAATGCCCCGTTCATGGTTGTTTGAATCCGTGAATATGAAGTTTGGAGTCAGCTGAATCCTATCTGCAGTGTTGTGTCTCTTTGACCATAGCCTTCCTCAGAACGGCTTACTTTGTTTCTGTCTTCCAAATCCCCCTTGGATTCTTTTACATATTATTCTTGTCTTGTGTTTTTTTTTTCCCACAGTTTTTAACTTTTAATATACTGCCTGAATAATTTACCCCTCTTGCTGCTTATGTAAATACTTATAAATCAAAAATATAATTTCACTACAAGATGGATTTTTTTGCCTCTTGACATATACATACAACTCTACTTGAATACATTAATGTTTTTCAAATCAGTCATGAACTTTACCAACATTTTGTGATTTCTGTCCACTGAGTTGTTAGATATGAAACTTGAAGCATTCTTATGTTTTAACCTCACTTTAATATCTGTGGGGGTTAATTTTTAATGTCAACTTGACTGAATTAGATGACACATCTTGTGAATATCTGTGAGAATATTTGCAGACAGATTTAATTAAGAAGAGAAGACCCAGCCTGAGAGTAGTACTAACAAACCATGGGCTGTGTCCCAGACTGAACTAAAGGGGAGAAAGGAAGTGTTCATCTGAACATCAACATCATTGTCCTCAGCTTCATGACTGCAGGGGCAAAGTGACCAGCCTCCAGATTGCTGTGGGATAGTCTGTAAGTCAAATGTGTTGCTCTGATTGGTCAATAAATAAAACACTGATTGGCCAGTAGCCAGGCAGGAAGTATAGGTGGGACTAACAGAGAGGAGAATTGAGAGAACAGGAAGGTGGAGGAAGACACTGCCGTGAAAAGCAGCATGTGAAGATGCCAGTAAGCCATGAGCCACGTGACAAGGTATAGATTTATAGAAATTGATTAATTTAAGATGTAAGAACTAGATAACTAGAAGCCTGAGCCATTAGGCCAAACAGTTTAAATAATATAACGGTCTGTATGTTTATTTTATAAGTGGGCTGCCGGAGTTTGATGGGACCTGGAGAGAAAACTCTCCAGCTACACCAGATGCAACATGTCCAGCCACCAGATGCAATGCAACTACTCAGCCACTAGGCGCAATGCGATCAGCAACCAGATGCAATGCAACCAGCCACCAGATGCAATGTGACCAGCCACCAGATGTGATGTAACCCAGCAATCACACATTTCTGCAGCCTTGCCATTCCAGCTATGTGTACTGTCTCTCCCTCAGATGACAAGCTAGAACATGAAGGTTTTCTTCTTTCAGTTGCTTTTGCCAGACATTTTGACACAACAAGGTAGCTAATAAAATGTCTCTGTGCTTCTTTTATTCCCAGTGTACCTTCTTCCCTTAATGGAAGCTACACGTTGCTTTGTCAACTGAATGGTCATATCTGTTTCTGCCTCTAAGCCATTCTCACACATGCTGCAAGAAGTGGCTTTGTTTTGTTCTGTGAAAACAAATACAGTTGTATGTTCCTCCCAAGATGTCTTCATGATTTTCCATGGTCTTCTGGTCAATATAAAAATCTCCTTGGCATAATTTGAGGGGTTCTCATAATCTTACCCTCATAAATGAAATTTAATTAAACATCACTCTACTGGTAAACCATATGTTCCTACCCCTCTTGTAGATTGGCTGGTTCCATGATCATGCAAAAATCTATTCTAAAATGTATACTGATGTTGCTCCCTTGGATGTCCTATGTAGTCCTTTATCCTATTAACCTTCACCAATGCTTCAAGTGCTAATTATCTGCCTTTTACAGCCCCCTCATACATACAGATAAGCTACATTATCTATAGATTTGTGTTTTCCTATGACAGTCTAGATGTGCTGGCTGTTAACAATAGGATATTTTGATAAGTTATTTTATAGCTGTACTTTATGCTACATTATTTAATATTAGCCCTCTCCTTTGGTTATCTCTCTCTTCTAACATCCAGAATTATATCTGACACATAATATGTCTTCTGAGTGAAGAGATCTGTGGCTGATAGGCAGTTCTGCCCTTTATTGAAACTGTAAAAAATAAATATCATACTGTTCTCCACTTGTCAAATAAGAATTATCACAATGGATTCCTCATAGGTATACCGTTATTAAATAAAACTTTGCACATGAATGGATTTTGAAACTATATGATGTACTTCTTTTTGAAAATTTCAAATCAAGAACTCAATCCTCAGCTAGAGCCTTTAGTCAATACAAGTGTGTTTACATTTCTCCAATATATTTGGATTTCATAAAATTTGCATACCCTGAAGACAGACCCAGCCATCACTTTCACATTCTGAAGACATTAATAAAAACAGAAGGCACTTAGCTGAGCCATTACTTTTGAGAATAGAAATGCAAACAAAAGTATGATACATTAATCTTCTGATATTAATGCCCAAATAAGGAACACACACACACACACACACACACACACACACACACACACACACACACACACACCATGATTTGTCTTCTTTCTTCCTGAAAATAAATAGAAGAATTGCAACCCTGAAGAACAGCTTTTTACAGCTTCCTTGGGTACTTTCATCTGTTTTTCTTCAGGCTACTCAGTCTTAAAGTAGAAAATGAGGGAAACACAGTGCCTTTGAAGGCTTTCTCTGCAGGATGACTCAGTATTTGGCCACTGCTCACTCTTTCTTTAGCTTATGAAGCCATGGGGAGGTCAATATAAAGTTTCCAGGAAGCTAGAGTCCTCACCTCTGGATTATTGCTTAAATAAATAACAAAAGAGTTAAATGCTCATCCTCCAACTGCTGCTCTGTTCAGAAAGTGACTAAGCACTGTGTCTTTTGGGGGCTGGTATAGTCAAGGTAGAAATCTTCTTTCTTTATTGATTAAAACAGGTTTCTGTATTGTTGGAGCCAGAGACTTGAGGCTGGGAACACCCAATTCTTTTCTAACTCCTCTGTCATGTGGGATTTGTCCCAGCCCATCTGAAAGTAGCAGCGTTATAGTCTTAGTTTTAAGGGTCAATCAGCTGAGGTCTCTGAAGGAAGGAAAGGACACTGACTTTCACTAACTTCATTCTTTTCCTGGAATGAAGAGACTTTAAAAAAATCCATCAAATTCAATGAAAGAGACCCACAGGGAGCATGGACATTCACATTTTAAGAAGGGTTGTACAAAATCTGCCCTACTGGGTATATAAATTTTAGAGAGAGTTGGTATAAAGGGTACTTCAGGTATAGTTTCATGTAGAACATTTTAAAACATGTTCTTAACAAATGTACACTTTTCAAACATGCATAAAATATTTTAAACAATGAAAAGAGGTATTATGGGGCTATGTCTTGTGAACCATTTGTGTGTCTATGCATATAGCTACAACGTTAAATCCCAGTCAAGTTATAGGGTATAGACTATCTCAGTGTTCATAACTGTGATTATTTACTGGAGACCTCATTCGATATACTAGAAAGGATGTCCATCAAACCTGTCTCTGAACTAATTCTCCTTCGTTGAGTTCTTATACATAATCAGAAAGCCCATCCTTCTATGAAACGATTACCTTATGTTTATCTTTTGCTTTGGAGACAGGATTTCACTAAGTAGTCCAAGCTGTCCTTGAACCTTGGATCTTCCTCAGCCTCCGAGTGCTGGCATTGCAGGAATGTACCACCTTCATTGTCTTCAAAAGGAGATTTGGCAATATTATTTGTGGTGGGAAATCTGTATTGTATGTCACACTATGAAAAGAAAGCAACGTAGATGTATCTAATCTGGGGAAACATTGGATCATTGCTCTCCTTCTACTGAAAATGGGACAATACCCAGCCTGATAATGCCATCAAACAAATCTTTTCCCTGATTCAGTCATATATCCTGAAATCACTATATGAAAAAACATTTGTTCCACTGGATGAAATGTTACTTAATGCTCTAGCTATTTGACTCTTCTAGAGAAAGAGCCTATCTGAGCTTTGCATCATCCTCCAGAAGAAAATCACACCATTACTACTGTCACCAAAGACACAAGAACCATGGATAAGTTCTTTCACAGTTTGCCTAATTCAAGTCTACTTAAAAAAAGACGATACCAGACACTTCAGAATTGCTAATAACAGGACCCCACAATGTGTGCTGTTTAGTCTTTTTCATCTTCTCCCTTTTAAAGACTATAGATAATGATGGCATAGACATGTAGACATTGCTTCATATTCATTAAGAACCCCCAGGATTTTATTTTCTCTTGATGCTGCTTATATTCTATTTGAAACCTTGCTTATATATAATATGTTCTTTGGGGGTTGCACATATGAATTGTCACAAATTAAATGTTCAGCTTGTTGGTACTCAACTCAAGACATAGATTACTATAGATGTCTTAGGAGTCTTGTATGTTCTTTTCATTCCTAGTCTACATCAGGTCAGGTACCACCCTAATTTATAATGGCACATGGGGCTATCAACTCAGAAAAATATTAACTTGCCCACTGACACCACACATGAAAGAAAATGATGAATTATCAAGAATTCTAGTATTTCATGAGTACTAATACCACTGCCATTAAATACATACACTGATATTTATCGAGTGATGATATTCTTTAATAATAATAATCTTTGCAGAGTATAATGCTGTGTTATATGGTTTACAACAAGTAAACTTCCTCAATTTCTAAAGCAAATTCTTATAAATTTTTATATTCATGTCTATTGTGTGTCAGTGTGCTGATTAGTTTTTTGTCAACTTGACACATTCAAAGGTCATCTGGGAAGAGGTAGCCCAACTGAGAAAATGTCTTCATGAAGTTGAAATATAGGAACATCTATAGGGCATTTTCTTGATTAATGATGTGGGAAGACCTAACTTATTGTGGGTGGTGCCTCCTCTGGTCAGATGATTCCAGGGTATTGAAGCAAGCAGAGTGAACAAGCCAGTAAGCAGTGCTCTCCATGGTCTCTGCTTCAGTCCCTGACTCCAGATTCCTGCCTTGAGCTCCTGTCCTGGCTTCTCTCAATGGTAGATTATAAAAGGGATGTACAAACCAAGTAAACTGCCGCCTCCAGGTTGATTTTGGTCTGCATTTTAACCCAGCAGTAGACAGTAAACTAAGACTAGTCACCTCAGCCAACATGCAGATCCTTTCTACCACCCCACAATATTCCCTTGTTGCCATTTGTCATCAGTCTGCCTCCCATCAAAGATATGGAGTACCAATAGCCCATTTATTACTGTCGTTTTGTCCACTTTAGATTCGATATGACTGCATCAGAGAATGTCATCTTCTGTGCCCATCTTTTATTTAGTGTAATGTGTACGAGATAATACACATCATAGCACACACTAGTTCTTTGTTCCTTTATTATTGCTGAGTTTTCTATTGAATAGTAATGTCATAGTCACTACTTAATGGACCTGAAGCATGTTCACTTTTTTTGCTGTAATTGTTCAAGTGTTCGGGGATAGATTCTGGCCTATATATTTTAAAAATAGATGTTTTGTTTCTTTTTATTATTTTACTCTTGATTATTTATTTCTGACTTTTATTGTAATTAAAATAACATACTCTTAATATGAGATATATTGCATATCATAATCGGTACGGCTATATTTTAATGTATTACCTGCTCTTTGCTCTTTGTTTTCTATTTAGCCAGTCTATCTCTTGTTCTCCTCTCTCATCCACTTTGGAATTTCTGTTGTATTGAGTACTTTACTATTCTATTTTGCTTCACTATTTATTATATAAACACCTCTGTTTTATTGTTTTGACTGGTTGCTTCAGAGCTGGTGTGTGGCAAATATTTTCTATAACATGACAGTGACTTTCATCTCTGTGGATCAATTTTTTTTTTCTATTTCAACTACTTGGCTTTGCTTTTGCAGAACAAGCACAATTCCAGACATTGTGTAAACTAATAGGCTTAACCAAATCTGGCCAGGAGGTCAGATTTTGATGAGGGTTATAGTTTCCCAAAACCTGCCATAGCCTGTAAATTTTAGTCCTTTAATTTATGATTTACACATAATATACCATTTCTCATCAAGTTGACACAGTAGTGAAATTTAGCCTTTCTAATCCTCATGCTATGGTTATTCTATGATGTTATTACCTATGTTATGAAAGTCACATGCCTTGATATCTATTTTTAAAAATCAGTGGTCTCTTATATGGTGACAAAATTTAAAATCATCAATCCATGTATTTTTCATTTGGACTGTTTGCTTTTGACTCATTGAAGAGTGAAATTTGTTTTTCATGTCATTTTCTTTTTACCTAAAAGATGTCTGTTAGCATTTCTTGTAGCACTGACTTGCTTGCCTTAAATTCCCATGGTTTCTGTTCATCTTATATCTATATATTACCATCACTGGGCAGAGCATTCCAGGCTGCTTTATCTTCCTTTCACCGCATTGGCTGTGCTGTCCTATTGTCCTCCACATTCACTACTTCTGTAACTTCTGCTGGGAGTTTCTGTACGTGTCTTTTTAATGGGTCAATGAAGGAGGAGGAGAAGGAAGAGAAAGAGGAGGAGGAGGAGGAGGAGGAGGAGGAGGGGGAGGGGGAGGAGGAGGAGGAGATTATTCTTCCATTGTCAGTAGTTTATAGAAATTTGATTATGATTTATCTTGCGTTTTTAAAAAATGTTATTTTTTGGAGTTATATTACTGCTCTTCCTAGGAAGTCTATTTCTCTTCACCCCATATGGATGGGGCGATGAGAGATGAAAGAAACAATTTTATCTAAGCCCAGTAGGGTGAGTCATGAGTTTATTTGGGTTACTTACAGGCACAGTAAGTAACCCAAATAATTGATTCAGGCAACTCCTTCACCCATGAGTCCATGCCAACATGAATGAACACTCAGGAAAGCTCCATCACAGGAGTTGCTTGTTCAGATTGTGGGCTGCTACATCACCAAAGAGTCTTCTCTTCAGGCATTGTTTATTATTTAATAGCCTTGAGGAGAAGCCTGGAGAGTTTTGTAGGTTTCGTGATCCCTCATGTGAGTTCCATGAGCCTCCATTCTTCCTCCATAGGGAATGCTTCAATCTCAAGGAAACAAATGCAATTGGAATCTACTCAGCAGTTAAGAGCTCTGACTTATTTATCATTTCATCCAATCTGGAAAATGTGGGTGGCTATTTTTTGCAAATATTTTGTCACTGTTTATCTTGCTATTCCAATTATGCACATGTTGATTTGTTACAAATCAACGGAGGTCATTTTGGAATGTGTCATTTTTTTTATTGTATATGTCATCTGGGATATTTCTAATATATACTTTTCTGTTCTTTTTATAAAATTTCCTGTTAATTACATCCAAAGTATTTTTTTTTACTTTTAAACATTGTATTTTCCACTTTTATATCTTCAATTTATGGTACTTTTAAAGAAAATTCTCCTGATTTCCCCCCAATTTAATCATGTCTTAATGAATACTCTTAAAGAGGTTTGGTGTGCTATATTTATTTCTACACCCGTTCTGTAGCAAACACTCTGTAGTTCTTTCTTATATTAGAACTATTGCCTGCTAATGGTACTTTTCCTTTCCTTAGGGAGTTTCATCCAAGACAGGAATCTAGAGAAATTAGTGGGCTTACTTGCCATGGACATCTCCCTCTGTTGTAGATCATAAACTTTTTCTTCCCATTATAAAATTTCTGGGACAATTCAGATGGTAGTCAATAGTGGTGAGACATCACTAGATAGTTGTGATGACTGGTTTCAAATATCCATAGGGGAAGTAACTTTATTTTTATTTGTTGCTATAGAAAACAAATTAGCTTATAGCCCATTATGTCATTATAGATATGTGCAAATTCATTGGATATAATTTTTAAAGCTTTAATAACTCCAATCATTATGCAGAGTTGGAAAGGAGGCTTGGAAAAGTTTAGGTGCTTAAAAAGTGGACATGAAATTTAGGGTTTCACAATGCCTCCCAAAAATATTTCCTTCAGTGTTTAGAAACTAAGCACTCTGTCTATGTCTAATGCTGTGGTGCCATTGTCCACCTTCTGAGTGGTAGGCTAGTTTTATGTATTTTTCCCTATCTACCCGCTGATGAGATTTATAAGAATTCATACTGGCTGAGAGTTTTCTTCATTATCCATTTCATGACTTCACAGTCATTTTGATGTTAGCCCCAAACCATGAGCCCAGGTAGTCCAATGTATCTCTGGATCATGTAAAACTATGAAATTACAGATTTTGATTGGCTCTTACTGTGTTTCAGAATGGCTGTTGTCTCTGAGCACTTGGAAAAAGTGCACTATGCAGTTGACTAGAGATAGTTGTAACCCATAGCACACAGTGTTTCTTCAGTCTATTCTGCAGTACCAAACAAAACCAAAATTAATTCTCCATGGAAATTTCCCATAGCAGAATCATGATATTGGCAACATTGACGGTCACATTTTTATGAGGACATTTTAACTACAATGTATTAGACATGGCCAAATATAAGACTAGAAGAATTATTTTCTTGAAGGGGTAGACAATTTATAAGGCTATAGAATAATGAACTCATAATTTTATTGGAAAGGCTGCATATGTTAACCTTTCAAATGTAACAAAGTTTTAGAGTCAGTGACAAGTTGTATTTCAGTTAATGATAGCTCAATTCCCCAAAGATAGCTCAATTTCCCAAAGTTATGGTGTACTGTACTAGGCATTAGTGAGAAAAATTCAGCTATATGTCTTCTTAGACTCTAAAAGGTCCATTAAGTTTTCACAAAGTTCCTATCCAAAGATGGTTGGTTTTAGATAATTTTCTTTTGCTTAACTTTAAATAAATGTTTGCCTTGTGCTTTTTCAATATAGATAGAGAGAAGTAAGCCACAATCTCTATACAGTGACATTATTGTATTTAGTATTTATTCAGTTTTCATAAAAATATGTTTATATCAATTTGCTTGTAATTGGGGGTTCTGTAACTATTATGCTAAGAATTTGCTTTTAAGGTGGTTATCAGTATTATAAGATCAACTCCAATGAAGTGAAAAAAAGCTATCTGTAATGACACATTCTGAACTATGATAATAGATTACTAACTTAAACTTTATCAAATGGAGTCATTCATAGAAAAGTGAAATTATCAATTTCTAAAAGAAGCTGTTGTTTAATGGCTTCCTATTGATCTTATGAATCAATTGGGAGGTGTTTACCGTTTTAAAAACTTTGACTCTTCATATCCACATCTGTAAACATGGCATACATCTTCATTTATTAGAGTCATTTTAATTTCTCTTTATTATGCTCTGCAGTTTTCATCATATTATCTTATATAAAAGTCAAAATTGTCTTCATAGATACCTATTTGATTGAAAATGTTTTTTGTTTTTTTTTAACTTTCAAATAGATTAACATTTCAGGACGAGTTATTATAATAGTGCAAATATTTCACATATCCTCTGCTTTTCTTTCTTTGATGTTAATGTCTTGAATTGTCATAGTAAAATAACTAAAGTGAAGAAATTTGAGTCAACACGATACTGTGAACTGAACTATGGACACTGCTTTGCTTCCATCAGCTTTTCCCTACCCCTTGTTCCTGCCCAGGATCTAGTGCAGTACTTGATGTGGCGTTTACATATCAAGTGTCCTTGCTATCCTCCAATCTTATAATCCTCAGATTGTTTTCATGAATACGGCTCTTAAAGAGTACTAGTCATTTGGTTTGTTGCACCTCCCTCTGGACAATACAGATATTTTATCATGAGCTTTTGTTATTGTGATCTTTAGAAATGTTGAGCCTTCAGTAGTGAATTATATTCACAGACAACACCATTCTATCTTATTTTACTGATTTTTACTTTTGATCTCTTGGTTTAATGAACAAATTCTTATTTTTACATCGAAAACTCGTCTTTCTTCCTTCAAGTCCATGGTATTGGAAGAGCTACAATGAAGGTATCCAAATGTTCTGCCTCTTCTCAAACTGTTGTTTGCTAATTTTAAAATCTATGGGCATACCAGTTTAGCAAACAATTACTATTATTGTGGTCTAATAGTGATTTTATGTTTCCTTAATTTCTTCTACATCTGTTGTATAGAACTTTCTATAACAAAGAGCTTTATATTTAATAACCTATTTGTTCATTCATATTTATATTATCATGATTTCATGTGTGCCTATATAATTGTTTGAAGAAAATGCTTTATATTACACATAGTGGGAGGACCCTAAAATGATATCCTTAGTTGTTCATCCTGTGTGCTTTTTTTCTCTGTATACTTAAATTTCACATACACAGTGAATAAGTAGCACCTTATTGCCATTATTGCTTTATGTAGTATACCAGTCAGACTTTTGTCAAAGTGACAGAAAACCCAGGGAAATGACTTAAAATGAAGAAGCATTTATTTTGGCTCATGGCTTCAGAGGTTTCAACTGTGTTAGCTGACTCCACTACTGTGAGCTTTGGGTAAAGCAGACCATCATTGTGGCAGGAGCACATGAAGAAGGAGGCTGCTCACTTGATGGCAGCCAAGAAGCAAAGACAGAATCATGAAGGGACTGAGAGAAGTTGTACTGTTCAAAAGCAAATGCACAGCAGCCCCTTTCCTCTTATCAGGCCCCACTTTCTACATTTCCAACACTTTCCAACAATCTAGTCTCACTCTGAATCCATCGGCATGTTAATACATTGATTAATGCAGAATCTTCAGGGCTGAATCACTGCCCAACACTCAGATTGTTTGCTTCAGTAATCATGCATAGAATATAGAAGGCTTTGAAGGGACTCTTCTTTCCAAACCATAGCAGGAAGTTGTGGGGAGTGGCAGAAACCCTGAGTGAATGAAGTTCTGAGTGAATGTGTGCTGTTGACATGCTGTAGCTATTATCAAGGACTCAGTGACTCAACCCCTGGATAGAGGCAAAGCCTTTCCCAACTGAGGCTGAGGAGAATGGCAAAGCCTTCCTGGGAGTCCAGGTGAAGACGTTGACTGTGAAGAAAATGTTCAAAATAGCTTTCTCTGCGTAGATATTTACATCCTCAATTCTGCTCCTCTACAGAGACTGCCCCCATCAAGATTAGCTAAAACTTTCTCCTTGTCCAGCGGTATATAATCATCCTGCCTCCCTACACAACTGTGTACAGTAAACACACCGAGCTTCCGGGATGCTGCGGTTTCTCCATCAGAGCACCCGGTCCAGCGAATTCCAGTGTTTCTGTGTGTTGTCTGTGTGTGTTTGTCTTTTCTTCATTCCCTGGCCATCCCAGTCAGTCCATCCCTGTATTCTTGCTGGACATGGCAACAACTCAGTTATTTTATAGCAAAATTAAGGAGGGAGAAGGGGAATTTAGGTTTGTTTGCTATAAGAGTTTATATGATATCTTCTACATGAATAATATTTTCATGAGTCAAGAATCCTGGATCAACTCATTTTCCTTTTTGGACGTTAGATATCATATTATTCTCTAAGGTTTTTTTTTCTTCTCTTTTTATTACATGTATCCATTTTGTATTTGGGAGGATGTATCATGGTGCCTGTGTGCATATCAAAAGACAGCTTGCCAGAATCAGCTCTTTGCTTTCAACAGAGATTCTTGGAATTGAACTCAAGCCACCAGGCTTGAAAGTAAGCGTTTTTTTCTGCATTGAACTATTTCACTAGCCTGTGACTTCTTGAAGGGAGCTACTCTTCATTTACCTGATGCACTATTGACAATGTGTCATTTTATTTTACTGTCTTCAAAATATTCTCATTTCCAGCTGTTTAACCTCAATAAGTCTAAGTGTCTGCTTTCGGAAATTACTCTTTTAATATGCCCAAGCCTCTTGGCTCTCTTTACCCCTGTCATTTCTTCAAATAAGTCTTCTGGTTCTTCTGTTTTTGTTTTCTTTGTTGTTCCTTCTAGGATCCCGATAATACCTGCCTGACCACTTAATATGTTTTCAGAGTTTATAGAACTTGAGCTGTTTTAATTTCACCTTCACATTTTCCCCTTTGTTTTTCAGTTGAGTAATTTGTTTTAGACTGTATTCATGTTCACATATTCGTTCATTGACTCTGCAGTCTTCTGCTAAGTACATCCAAACCTATTCATCTCTCATAATAGGGTTTTTACTTTTAGAATCTCCAGTTTTTTCCTACATTTTTTTTCTTTTTGGTATCTTTACATGTTTATTAACTCTGATAACTTCATGCAATGCATTTTGATTGTATCCATTTCCAACTTTGTGTCTTCTTTGATAGCTTCTGGAGGAAGGAGAGGCTACTTGCTTTTCTTACACTCGCGTGCTCACTGCCTGTTTCATTAGGAGGCTTGATAGGCATTTGATCATGACTATTTTTCCCTAAATGAAATCCCTGAATTTTCTATAACTGTATCATTCTACAAAGATGGATTAAACATGTTGAAAACGACTACTTAGTTGTCAGGTGCTAGCTTAATTCTGCTCAGGCCCAAGTGTGTTTGTTTACTTCTTTTGAGAAAATGGCTCTTCTCAGGGCCAGTGGGAACTCCACAGTAGAGCTTTCCATACTGCACACCTGAGGAGCAGGGAGAGTCTGTGTTGGTCTCATCATTCATCCATGCTATTTGCTCTTATTTCTTCCCCAAGCCCTGTCAGTGTGGTCTTTGGAAGAATTTTCAAGTCCACCCCTATCCAGGAAAATAATCACGGCTGTTTTAAAGTTCTTATTACAGCATTGCAATGACCACTTTCGTATCTAAATTTGTTTCTGTTGACTTTAAAAAAATCTATCCATAATATGATTTTTTTTCTTTTTTGTATCCTTTATCATTTTTGTTAAAACATGTTCATTTTACATAGGATAATATGGAATGACATAAATTGCTTTCATTCTTCCTGTTTGATATGCATTTACCTTTCTTTTGCAAGGACTTAGTGTAGAGCTTTCTAGTAATCTACTAGGATTTGCTCTGGGATTGAGGTCTGATGTTACTATGGTTACCTTGGATGTGAAATAGTCTTCGATTTCTCATAATAGTTTGTATTTAATGGAGTCTGGGGATTGGAGAGTCTAGGCTCAGCTTTAGTTCTTACCTTTACAGTGTTTGTAAACACAATGCTTCTTACAAACGTATAGCAGTGTGCAAATACCGCTTTCACTCAATATTTGCCCCACCATTGGTCAGTGATTGTAGTGGGAGCTTCAGCTACATTGTCTCCCTGAGACTCAGGTCAGTTCTACCCTGATTCCTCCAAGTCATGCGTCTTCAGCAATAAGAGCTAACATTTAAGTTCTAGAACGCAACCAAAGTCAAAAAACAATAGGATATTGTTTGGGGAGTCTCTTGCACTTCTGCTGTGGGATGGTCTGTATGTCAAGTGTGTTGCTGATTGGTCAATAAATAAATCACTGATTGGCCAGTGGCCAGGCAGGAAGTATAGGCAGGACAAGGAGGAGAATAAAGCTGGGAAGTGGAAGGCTGAGTCAGAGACACTGCCAGCCGCCACAATGACAAACAGCATGTGAAGATGCCGGTAAGCCACGAGCCATGTGGCAAGGTATAGATTTATAGAAATGGATTAATTTAAGCTGTAAGAACAGTTAGCAAGAAGCCTGCCACGGTCATACAGTTTGTAACCAATATAAGTCTCTGTGTTTACTTGGTCGGGTCTGAGCGGCTGTGGGACTGGCAGGTGAGAGAGATTTGTACTGACTGTGGGCCAGGCAGGAAAATTCAAGCTACACACTCCTCTAACAACTCTAAGGGAAGATTCCTATGTTTGACACCAGGATTTCTTTTAGGCAGTCTATGGCTCTTGTGGGAAGTATTATCACCCCAAGTGGCAAAACTTCATTTAAATTGTGCATACGTGCGCGCGTGTGTGTGTGTGATGTATTGTAAAATCATAGCAAACTACATCTGCACTTTCAGTGCTAGAGTACCAGAAACACAGCAGAAAGGTAAAACATTAGAATATGCTTAGTGCCTTTCGATCTCCACATCATGGTCATCTACAACCTCAAGCATCATATCACATTGCTTTATACTCACAGTTGATCTACTTGCTAGTGTTTAAAACTGTCTTAGTTTTGTCAAGAATATTTCACCTATTCCCAGAGAGATTTGTTTTCCTAAAGGTAATATTGCAGGAGTTTTCCAATTCTTTTTCTTCACAAACTATAATTCTTTTTAACCAAAACTGTGAATAGGTAGAAGGGAAAATTCTATAATTGGCTCATATTATGGTAGGTAAGGATGTAATAATACTTCACTAAAATCAAGTAAATTGGGGATGATAGATAGTAGCATAATAAATGTTTATGTGTATGCTAGAATATATAGCCATTATTGTTCTTATTTTTCTACTTCTTATTTCTTGATCCTTAGATAGAGCCATATTTTGTCAGTGCACCAGGAGCTGAAATAGTTTTTTAAACAGCTTTAGAAGTTGATCTGAGTGTATAAATTATTTTCTTAATGGCTCTGTCTGTATCAATGGGAACTCTAGCTGTTATGCACTAGCAAAGAATCAGTGAGAAATAAAATAGATATATAGGTGCAGTTAAACATGAAACAGTTTAGCTCAGTGTCACGATGTATAGGGTGGAAGAGACTTCAGGGATTACCTAATTCGGCATTCTAATTCAACACAAGAGTAGAATACAAAGTCACACTGCACTGGGAAGATAACCATCTATTTAGATTATTGCCATTATTATTGTTATTGTTTCTAGGTTCAAAAAGCTACTGCTGTAGCTAGGTCCTGATGCAGTATTCTTCCTCTCCAGAACAGGACTCAGACAGACTCTTATTCACAGTTATTAAATATAATAAACATGGGCCTGCTAGTGACTCCTTTTCCCGGTCAAGGACTGCTCCTGTCTGCTCTCGGGCTTTTACCGACCATGCTATTGTTTCCCTCATCTTAGATCAAGACTCAGACAATTTGCTGATGCCTGAGGAGCGAAGACGCTGACAGATGAGATGATGCCAGCCACTCTCTGTCAGCCTGGAGATGAAGGGGGTGCCCACAACAGGGCTGGGGCTTTGGCAGCTGCCCGTCACTCTGTAGTCCAGGCCTTGTGTCCCACACTACCTGTCTTTCAAAGAAGTCAGTTTTCTGCGTGGAAGGAAGATCTGTAGATCCCAAAGAATACAAAGGTGAGCAAGAGCCACCCACGTGATAAACGAGCTTGATTTTTCAATATGAGCCTGAGCCTGCGGGCAAGCTCTTATTTATTCTGCCCATTCCCCCATGCTCATCCAAATTGCTTGAGTTTCAGCTACAGATTCTTAAGCCAGACAGAACTGTCACACATCTGTTGTAAAACCACGCACAATATATCTCGCAGCGATGGCGCTAGTGTGTAATAGGAGAAAGGATGCCAGACCTGAATCTAAATGATGTTGGTTACAGCCCTGGGCCTGAAGTGGATTAGCTCTGTGACCTTGGGCAAATGCTTTCCATCTAGACCTTGGTTTTGTTTTGTTTTCTAATTCCCAAATCAGATAATCATTTAATTTCCCTTTAGCCCTGATTTTGCAATTTCTAAGCAAGTGATTATAATAATAGCTATAATCTGTTGCACATACACTTTGTATCAGACATTAGACTAACTCTTTCTACATGCATAAAAGTATTCACTCCACAAAACAGGTCTTCCCTGAGCTAAGAGCTGCCATGGATTGATTCACACAGGAGGAAAGTACTGTACATCACTTCTTGGTCTCAGTGTATTCGAGTGGAACTGGTATCCCAACCCCTTCAGTCTGACAGGAGAGTCAGAGCATCAACACATATGTATGAAAGGCACAGCACAGAAATGGTCCTCAAAGGACCCAGGTTTTTGAAGAATTTCTTGGGTTAGAAATTTCCATAGTATTTGAGGTTTTAGCTGAATAGCTACTTTGAGAACCCCTCCCCTTAACAAGATGACCTGGGTAGGCATTTTCTCCCTTGGAACTTCAGATACACTTTTATTATTGCCTTACATTTTTATGCAAAAACAAATGACCCCTCCCCCCAAGGATGTCTCAGTTCAGATTTCTGTCTGACAGAGAAAGTGGTGATTAAAATTAATCATATTGTTAGATATACTTGCATATTTATAATATGCTAGTTAAAGATGATCCTGTTGGCTTAAAATTATCAGAAGCATAAAATGAAGCACTAGAATAAATATTTTAAAATAATTCTGTAATCTTTAGCATTCATAGAAGGAAGAGTGGTTAATAAAATTTTAACTTATTATGTTTGCACTTCCTACTAAGAATAAAGAAGAGGCCAAAGTTGTTGAAAATGAAACAGTAAGACCTAGTGGTAAATCCCAGAGTGGCCCCAATTTAGATAAATTCATTCATTTAGACCTCCGTGTATATTGCACACACATGGATGCCATGTGTGTACATTGTATGTGTGCACAGCCAGCATACGGTGTTGGTGTCCTCCTCTGTCATTCTCCACCTTATGTTTTGAGACAGCGTTTCTCGGTGAGCCTGCATCTCACCAGCCTGCTAGGCTGACTGACAAGCAAATGCTGGGAAGCTGCCTGTCTCCATCCCCCAGTGCTGGGATACAGGAACTCACAGCCAATCCCATGCTACCTGTGGTTCCAGGGATTCAAACTCAGATCCTTAAACCCACAGAACAAGTGACACAGCCATGACCCCCACCCCAATCTCTTCATTAATTAATTTATTGCTGCTCATAGTTCCTCCAACTGAAAATGTAAAAAATGATTCAGAACACTCATTTCTCAAGCCTGAAGGCACTTAGGTCTAGAGCCACCGAGTGCCCCCTGCAATACTCAGGCTTCTCATAAGATACGCTGCGCACAGTTCTTCTCCACTCATTGATGTCAAATCATTATCACGATTTTATTACTTCTAAGTGTAAAATATCCCTTGCTAAGAAAAAAAGTCCTGAGTTGTTTAGTCTGACGTCTCCCGCCTAGTGCAATATAGCTGAGAGCTCACTCTTCGTGTCTCGCTGTCCTCATGGGATAATCTGGCTTTTCCTGTCTCTCCTGCCTCGCCAAGGCTGATGGCTGAGTCAGCTAGAATCTAGGATCTTTAAGGGTCTTTACATGGTATTTCCTGTCTGCCAGAATTTCTTCCCCTGCCAAGAGTCTAGGTCTCCTTTGTTGTTCAAGCCATTACTACCTGTCACCTCCATTAAGGGCCTTTGCAGACAAGCCTGTCTCCAGGCAGTTCTTCCTTGTTCTGTGTTCTTAAAACAAGTGGTGTGGGGTCACTGCTGTCCAGCTGTCATAGACACCATTAGACTCTTCCAGAACTGTCTTCAAGTTCCCATATTGTCTTTTGCCCCCTAGTGGAAAAGAGATAAATTGCAGCATTCTGTCAAAAAAAAAAAAAAAAAAAAAAAAAAACCGGAACTGAAAATGTCTATTTTTATCCAATTCTCTAGATTCTGGAGTCTAGAAGCCATGTTAAAGATATTTTAGTATACCTTAGCTGTTTTTCATTTATAATAGATTAAGTGATAGGATAGAAACAGAAAATAATGATATTTTTGAGTATTTCTCTTGAAAAGCCCTTTACTGGTATCTGTTGAAGACAATGCAAATCTGTCATGATTTCATGTGGACAAAGCATCCCAATTTACATAAAAATAGAAAATCGTGCATAAACTATAAGTTTATGGTGCAATTAAGAATAATATACCCGAGCCGGGCGGTGGTGGCGCACGCCTTTAATCCCAGCACTTGGGAGGCCGAGCCAGGCGGATCTCTGTGAGTTCGAGGCAAGCCTGAACTACCAAGTGAGTTCCAGGAAAGGCGCAAAGCTACACAGAGAAACCCTGTCTCGAAAAACCAAAAAAAAAAAAAAAAAAAAAAAAAAAAGAATAATATACCTGGGAGCTGGAGAGATTAAGTAGTTAAGATCACTGGCTGTTTTTCTAAAGGTCCCAGGTTCAATCCCCAGCATACACATGGCAGTTCACACATACCTCTATGGTGCCTTCTTCTGGACTCTTTGGGCCCCAGGCACAGATGAATTAGTTCCTGCCAGACCAGTTGCTTTAAGACGTGATCTGGGACCCTGAACGGTCTCTTGATTTAGGTCTTACTATGTGGCCTTTCGGTCTCCTGCTCGTGTTCCCAACATAGTGGTGGCTGCCATGCAGTTATGTGTGTCATAGTGCAGCCAGAGGCCCTCACTGCAGCTAAGCAGACACCAGTGGAGGGTGTGTCCTTGGAGTTCTAAAACCATGAGATAAATAAAACTCTGTTCTATGTAAAGTACCCAAATTCAGGTGTATTATTGTAACACAAAAGCGGACTATGATAAATGGCAGAAGTCTGTCATGTTATAGTTAGCAGAAAGGGACTTACTCGAAAACCAAGATGGAGCTTCATCCATGTAGTTTTCAGAATTAGAGATTAGATCAAAGGCAAGAATGTCATTTAAGTGCTTCTGAAGAGATTCCTTGTATTGTTTCACTTTTCTTACATCAGACTTTCAAAGTCAGCTTCCAACCTATCCATAGCATTTCCTTGTGTAGGGTAAATGATTCCTCTGCAGCTGTCATATTTTCCCTACACAATCTCAACTGTGATAGAAGAATTTCCCAGCCTGAGTTCTGCCCATGTTGCAAATATTGGACTCTTACCACACGGCCAACTATTATTTCATGATCCAGCACTTGCCATCACCAAGAGCTAAATGTTATCAAATATTGTGCTTCAATGCTTTCATACTGTATCATTAGCTTTTTTTTTTTTAATTAGAACAATTCAATTATATAGCTACCTTCAGATTTCCATGTAAACACGCTTTAGCTATATTTTGTCTTTCGTGGGTAGCAATGTTTTTATGGTTATGGTGTTATCATCAGTAATTAAAATAGGGTGTATTTTAGTGTTCCTATTTGTAAATTACCTAGAGAACCATGGCGAGGAAGCAGATAGGATATGGAGGAGCCAGAAATGGAGGGTTCTGGAGGTTCAAAAGAGGAAGCCTGGCTGAAAATTTCAAAAGAACCTGAATAAAGCGGAACCAAGGAAGCACTCTGGCAACTTCCTTCTCCTAGGATCCCGGTGATCAGTGTGTCACCTCTGTCTCTTCATCCCTGAAATGATTTCCCGACCGTCTTTTTGACTCATCTTTAAAAACCAAGAGAAAAGTAATGAGATATCATTTCACTTCCATCCTCCATGCCTCTAATGTGAAACTCTTAATTCTTTTGGATTTGTTTCTACTATGCTTCACATCTCTATTCATTTTTTTTACACATGATACTCTATTTCTTTATTCTTCTATATCCATTTTGGGTTTTTTAAAATATATTTTATATCCATTTTGTAATCAGTAAAATTGACCTACTACAATAAAGAAAAAGAAGGCTTTCAATCATGTGTATAATCTCCATATTTGGATGGTAGAGACAAGAGAATCAGGAGTTCAAGGTCATCCTTGGCCACATATTTAATGTGAGGCTAGCCTGGGCTATATGAGACACTATCTCAAACAAACAAACTGATTAAAGTATTAATTAAAGAGAAAACTTGAGCTTTGACAGTTTAGGTAAATAAATTTAATTCCTATAATTAATAAATACACATTACATAGACAATCCTGTCTGTGTTTCTTCTGTGTTTGCCCCTAAATTATTAAAGTATCCAAACATTTTTGTTTAATTAGTTTAAATTCAACAACAACATCCTATAACCATGGTGCTATTTTGGAAAATCTGATTTTAAAAATGCTCTCTCTGTGACACAAGTGTATTTTAAAAATCAGTCACTCTGTGGGCTACAATTAAAATCTGGACAGAATGGATGTTTAATTTGTCTAATGTGTCTGCCCAGTGGTACACTACTGGCAGACAGTGATTTTGTCTCCGGAGTTGCTGACAGAGGTGTTGCGGGATGTACTGAAGTGGAAATGTTCTCTCAGCCATGCTCCTCTTTCTCTATTTCAGTAATACTAGAATATGATCCAGCCACAGTATCCTTACAGAACCTTCTCTGGGCTCTTCTCATCTCACCAGGCTTAGTTAAGGTACAGAAATGCGTTGTTGCACAAATCTACTCAAGTAAATGTATCCAAACTTTAGTGTCCTGATCATCTGAGAGGAATGAGATGCTTTCAGCCTCTGTTCATCGGCACATACCAAATTCCCTGAAGAACCTTGGTTTTCTCTACAGAACTGTCTGACTCACGTGTCAGTGGTACTATTTATTTCCCATGTAGCTAGATAGACCCAAGAGCAGTAATTATAAACATATGTAATATGTTTGATTCTTCATTACTTTATATATATATATGTGTGTGTATGTATATATATTATATATATATATAAATCTTTCCATCGACAATCTACTAAATGGTCTCATGCATGATTAGAAATCACTAATCTAAGCAGGCAGTATGGCACCCAGGGAGGAAGAAGGCATTACTGGGATGCTTAGAGCTGAGGGAACCTCTAGGCTGAAGGATAAAGTTATGAAGTTAAAGGTTAAGGAAAAGGCCTGTCTCAGTATGGAGGTCCAACTAGTAGACAAGAAAGAGTATTTAAAAAAATGAAATGATAACTCTAAGAAATGGATCAATTTGTTCAAGGCAAATGCTCTTTACAGCTTGACTGTCTGTCTTTCACTGTGAACATATTCTAAACTATTTGGTCTACATATTTGACGTCTTTCAGGAAGACATAGGATTCCAGGTGAGCAGCGGGGAGTCATGTCAAGCAGGAACTCATTTATTAGGAAACAGCAAGCTCCTTTTAAAGCATAAAACCACAAGGCTGGGGGAGGGGTCTCTCTCTGGACCAATCATTTTAAAGGTCACTCAGTCATGCATCTAGGTGCCCTGTATAATGCTGTCCACTAGGGGATCTGGTACTGATATCATGTGACCTGATCTAAAGACTCAATCATGTTTTATCATAAACCACTTGGGTCCCACCCTCCTTGCTTCCTCAGGGCCATCTTTGCTGTCACATGTCATCCTGTATGCCCCACAAGGCATGGCTTTCCATTGTGTACATGTAAGAAATTATGAAGACATTTCTTGGGGTGTTCTTGCGGTCCCTCCCTGCTGCTGATGGCTCTTTCCTCTCATGACTGTATTGGTTTGTATCTCTGATAGACAGATGGAAGGACTGCAGAGGAGCTGGGCTCCTTTTATGCTTTCCTGTCTGAGTCTTTGCATCTCAGGCCAAGTTGGGGAACTGTGATTAATATGAGATACAGATGTCAACTGTGCAATCAACATTTGACGCTGGCTGGCAGGATGACTTGTCTGTGCAGGTGACAATCTCCGTTTTCTTCCGTTTGTGTAAGTATCCCCCCAACTGCCCGCTCCCAGGAGAAGAGGTATCTCTGAGCACCTCAAGTATGTTTATTCCCCAGACTGAGGGATTGGAGAACAAAAGTCCAGCTCCAGCTTATGAGAGTTCTTACAATGTTTCTAACAACTAAAGATGTTTAATGAAGAGTTGCCAAATGACCATAGACACAAACGATCCTTCTTTCACAGTTACTCCAACAGATGGATTTCCAAGTGGGAGAAATAATTCATCCATGATATTCAAACTTAATGCATACTTTGTTTTCAAACCTGTGTCTGACATTTAAAATCTTGGTAACTTTATGTTAGGTTAATGGCTATCTGAACCCCATTTGTATGGCTATTATGTGAGTGTGTTAATACCTGTACAATGTGCTGTTGAGATGTTTAAATGAGATTATCTATAATAGTCTGTGTCCCACACAGTGGATCCTGAAGAGTGGTGGTTGTCTCAATGCCTTTTAAATTTTACTTTTACATTGAATTGATGACATAAGCATGCCCAAATGATGACAATAAGAGATTCCTTATTATACTTTCATTGTGGGTTAGTACTTTATCTGTATATAGATAATGATGATGATGATGATGATGATGATGATGATGATGATTTGTCCCATTCCATAATAAAGACACAAGTTGAATCTTATTTAAACACAGCTCCAGTTGTCTGCTCAGGTAGATCCAGAACTGCTGTCTGCCAAGTCTTCCTATAGACAGTTCTTTGTGATGTTTAGCATCAAATGACATTATGGAAAACCATTTATAACTTACCTATTATTCTCACTAACACATGAACTATGAGAGTAAAAATATACCCATGCAAATACATACAAATGGACATAATGTTTAGTAACATTGCAATTTCAAAACAGCGGTCTGAGGCATTACCACTGTTCCTGTCCTGTAGAATCTAACAACTGTCAGCCAGGAACTATAGCTTAGTTCCTGGGTTACAGACAGAGTCCAGTTTGTTCAAAGGTATAAAGCAGTTCATTTTCACCTCTGTCATCTTATCCTCTTGAAGACTGGATAATTTCCCAAAAAGCTAGAGCATGGCACCACCCCCACTTTATGTAATAGTCAGCTTGAAGAGCTTTTACTTCCAAATAAGACTGAAAATTAGAATCTGATTAAAGAGGGAAACAGAAAATCTTGAGGAATCATGTATGTCTTGATTTATAAACAGTATTCAGTAAAGAAAGAGAAAACACCTGTTCGCCAGTGGTTACCACTATGATCTTTATTCTGTGGCTTTCATACTCATAAATGCTTCTATATCTACTGTCCTCTGATTTATTATCTTTTGGACCCAAACTTTTTATCAGTTATCTTATTATTCTTACCTTTAAGTTGCCACCTCCTCCCACCAAATAACAACAAATAAGAAACTTGCAGTTAAGGATCTTCTGCCCAGATTATTAGTTCGTTAGAACACACACACACACACACACACACACACACACACACACACACACGTTCCAAAAAGCAAAGCTCGAAATTTATCACCACTGGACAGGGAATACTGAGAGGTTTGAAGTTGCAATGAAAGGATGCTAACGAACAGTGCACAGATATATGAAAAGAGAAACTGCACCATACAGGTAAGAACACTGTCAAATTCACAAAACTCTAGTGCAGTAATGGCTGCAGTTTAATCATTTTGTAGCTATAGCATAAAAGTTAAGAAGGCTTAATTGTTAAAAATAACTATACTTGTGATAAGCAGTTCATCATATATAATAAAAAAGCAAATTATGGTATCAGTAACATAAAATGTAGAGGAAATCAGCTGGAAGTGCTGTATTTTCAATATGTGATTGAAGCTAAGTTATCAGTTTCAAATAGACTGTTGTTAACTAAGTGATAGTATATGTAAGACTCATAGTTACCACCGAGAAAGAAAACTAGAGTCAATACACAAAAGAAGAAAAGAAATAAATCACACCAGGTAAAAAGTGATTTTATTGCAAAGACAAAGGAGGAAGAAAAGAACAGAGAAATCATAATTAGAAAATAGCAAATGACAATATGAAATCCTGAACTGTCACTGATCACTAAATACATAAAGGGGTTAAATTCTCAAATAAACAGAAGTATCTTTACTCAATAGCTTTTTATAAATATTGATCTATATATTACATGCAGGAGACTTGTGTGGACTTTAAGAATATGTGCATGCTGAAATTAAAATGATGAAAATACCTATTATTTGCTATTGACAACCAGAAGAGAGGAAGAATAACTATATTTATATCAGAATGAAATAGACTTTTATTCGAAGACTACCTCAAGAGACAAAATATTGATTACATAATCAGAAGAGGACTTGTTTATCAGGAGGACTTGATAATTCAAATATATAAGCATTTAACAGCAGAACACCTAAATATATAAATAGACACAAATATACATATGTACAACTACATGCATATCCAATATTAACAGAACTGAAAGGAGAAATAGTGGTTCAATAATTGTAGATTTCAGAATCTTACTTTAAATAATGGACGCAGGAGAGCAAAGCATGAATAAGAAAACAGTAGATCTGAAAAAAATCTGGCCCAAAGGGACTAAACAAACATAAAAAAATTACATCCCATTTTAAATGTTCTCTTTTCAAGCACACACATAACATTCTCCCATATAGACCATCTATTAAGCCACAGAATGATCTTAATTTAAGAAGACAGAAATCATACTTACTATCTTTCCCAGACACAATCACATGAATTCAAAAACAACAGACACAAAAATTCATAAACACATGACACAAAACCACTGAGCAATGGATGAATCAAAGAAGAAATTCCAAAGGAAGCCATTAAATATCTTGAGAAAACTAAAGTGAAAACATAAGACATGAAAATTTATGGGATATAGCAAGAGGAGATCAGTAAAGAACTTTTACAATCATGTGCAGTAGAGTTTTACACAGCCATGAAGAAGAACAAAGTATAGATTTCAGACAAATAGAACTGGATGGATACCATCATGTAACATGATAGAAGCCAGATTCAGAAAGTCAAATATCACATTTTCTCTCATATGACACATAAAGAAGGTATTTGTGGAGGGGACCACCTGGAGAGGAGGTAGGTCAGCTAAAGGTGGGTGTTAGGGGAGGCATATATGAGCAAAGTACGATGATAGATACTTTTGAAAATGTCATACTGAAACCTGTTCTTTCTTTCTTTCTTTCTTTCTTTCTTTCTTTCTTTCTTTCTTTCTTTCTTTCTTTCTTTCCTTCCTTCCTTCCTTCCTTCCTTCCTTCTTTCTTTCTTTCTTTCTTTCTTTCTTTCTTTCTTTCTTTCTTTCTTCCTTTTTTGTTTTTTTTTCGAGACAGGGTTTCTCTGTGTAGCTTTGGGCCTTTGCTGGATCTCGCTCTGTAGACCAGGCTGGCCTCAAACTCACAAAGATCCACCTGCCTCTGCCTCCCAAGTGCTGGGATTAAAGATGTGTGCCGCCACTGCCCAGCAAAACCTGTTATTTAGTATGCTAACTAAAAATAAATAAGATTATCAAATAAATGGCCTGGTCTAAAGCAATATTTAGTAAAAGAACTGAAATAATAGAGATCAGAGTAGCAATAGAAGAAATAGATACTAGGAAAACAATATAAATGCCAAAGAAACTATTTTTGTTTTCATCTCTTCTAGATGGAGGGAAAAAAATGGAGAAGGCTCGCATAACACAATCAGAAAAGAAAGAGGAGATAGTATGGCTGTTACCACACAATACAAAAGGTTCTAACCTATGTGTACTCCTGTGCTATGGACAAACTAATTAATGATTTAGGATGGGCTGAAAGAAATAGATAAATGTTTAGAAATGAACATGCTGGGACAGAATCATGAAGAAAGAAAATCCAAAGAGAATAATAATGTGTAAGGAGTGTCCCTTGGCATTAAAAAGCATTTCAACACAGAAAACACCAGTACCTGACGGCTTCATAGGGGAATTTTCTACTAGACATTTATGGAATCAGTGAAAATCGTTCTTACTCTGTACAAAGATGAGAAACATTTCCAACCTTACGTAATGAGGCCAACATTATTCTGTTATCAGAGACAGATAAAGGCACTATGAGAAAAAGAAAACCATGGATCAATATCTGATGAAAATAAATGCATGTATCCTCAATAAAATCTCATAAAATTAAACTACAAAGATAATCAACTGAGATTTACGTCTAAGATATAAAGGTGGCTCATGATACTCAGATCCTATTAGCAGAATAAGGGCTAGAGAGTATAATGTACATATGAATAGATATAGAACATTTTTTTGAAATTCAGCATCCTCTTAAGTTAGTAGCCTTCAACAAATTAGGTAAATTTACATGTTAACGGCCATTCATTTGAAGTCCACACTACCCAGGGAAAGTGGGAAGCTTTACTTCCAAGATCCTGTAAGAAAAAGGAGGGCAAATGCCAACACTGTTTGCCACCTACTCCTTAAATTCCTAGGTAGAACAAGTAGGCAAGATAAAAACAATCAATCATAGACTTGCTGATTAGGAGAAAGAAGCAACATTGTCTTTGCTTGAAGTTGACATGCTATCTTATGCATTAAAATACTGAGAGACTCCACCAAAGCAATAGGATGAGCAATCAATAATGTTGCAGCTTACAAAACCAACATACAAAAATCAATTGCCTTTTTATACCCGAATAAAAACCTACTTGATTAAAAACAATCAAGAAAGAGGTCCCATTTTGATAGATATAAATAAAATACTTAGGAAGAGATTTAATTGAAGGGATAAAAGTTTTTTGTGCCTTAAACTAAAAGACACTCATAAAAGAAAGTGAAGACATTAAAAAATGAATGATGATCAATAGTAGTAGATTGAAAGAACTAATGTTGTTAAAATGTACAGACTACCCTGAATGATGCTCAGATGCAGACAGGCTTATCAAACCTTCAATGATTTTGTTTGCTTGTTTGTTTGTTTAAGAAGTAGAAAACACAATCCTTTGATTTAATGGAGCCAACTGGGACACAGAACAGCTAAAGTAGTCTTGGGCAAGAACAAATCCAGTCATCATATTACTTGATCAAAGTCTACAAAAAATTGCAGTCTAGTACTGGCATAAAAATAGACACATACCAACAGGATACTGGGTTCAGAAAGAACTAATTCAGACCCACTGGTTTCTAACAAAGATGTCCAGAAAATACACTGGAAAGAAGGATAGTCCATTTTATAAATTGTGTGAGAAAACTTGATGTCCATATTCAAAGGAACGTGGATCCTTATCTCATGCCACAGGGGGAAAAATTCAAAACTGATTAAAGACTTAACTTTAACTCCTGAAACTGTAAAACTTCTAAAAAAGTGATGCAGAGAAAGTTTCATGACATTCATCTGGGCAATGATTTTATAAGTATGTCCTAAACACATTGCTGTAGGCTACATTGGGTGAGCTAGCCAAGGCAGTACTGGAGAGCTTGCCTGGGTAGTGATAATGAGGGAAAGCTAGCAATCTGACCAACCCAGCTACCATTCAGGCCCAGAAACAGGCTATTGAGGTGGCCAACCCAAACATCCACTGAACCTGTGAACTGTTGGAGCATGTGAAGGGGATGAACCTACAGATCCAAAACAGCAGAATCTCCATGACATAGGACAACAACAGGATATCCAGGAAGGGCCCTAGTGAGAGTCCTTTATCATTGGCATAGCAGAAACCAGACCAATGACTCATGGAAATAAACACTTGCAAATAAAGATGAACAGACTAAAGGGTAAATTGTGTGTCTTAAGGGCCAACACTACAGTTTCCATGACAAGATTATTCTTCTTTCTTTTTCTTTTTTGGTTTTGTCCTCTCTCTCTCTCTCTCTCTCTCTCTCTCTCTCTCTCTCTCTCTCTCTAATTTGGTTTTGTTTGGGGGGAGAGAATTTGCAAAGGCAGAGGGCATGGATATTGCGGGACAAGGAGATAAGTGGGATCACAATGCATGATGTGAAATCCACAAAGAATCAATAAAAGTAAAAAATAAAAAATAATAAAATCTCATAAACAGCCCATCTTGCTCCGGACTTCCCTTTTGGAACACTGGTGAGTACCCTTCCTTGCCCCAGACCCCATCCCTGGGCACCAGCCACTCCAGGGAAGACCTGCCCAACTTGGCCCCAGGTTCTGGCCACCGGGCAGGTTCCCTGCTAGCCCCACCGGGAAGGATCCCCTTCTCCAAGACCCCTGGCAGACACTGCAGTCTCCACGCCCTGCCCCCACGCCCATCCGCCTGAGCCCCAAGCCTCTTCCTGAGACTTAGAGGCCGGCTCCCAGCTCTCATCTTGCTCCGGACTTCCCTTTTGGAACACTGACTTCCCTTTTGGAACACTGGTCTGTCTGAACCAAGTGTGCGGATAAGGCCAAGAACGAACCACAAGGAGATGGGCAGACGTCAAGGCAGAAACATATACAACAAAATGAATAGCAATACAGCATCACCAGGCCCTAGCCCTCCTCCAACACCTAGACCTGAACATCAGAAATTGGAAGAAGCAGAAGAAAACAGCCTTATGAATGACATCATGAAGAAGCTAGAGGCTTGTGTAGAGGAAAAGACAAAAAAATGTGAAGAACGCTGTAAACAACTAGAGGAAAGGGCAAACAAATTAGAAGAAATCAATAAAGTCCTGGAAGAAAACAATAAAGTACTGAGAGAAAATCAAGAAAAATCAATGAAACAAATGAAGGAAACAGTCCAAGACCTGAAAAGGGAAATAGAAAAAATGAAGAAGACACAAACAGAGGGAATGCTGGAAATAGAAAATCTGAGTAAACGATTGGGAACTTCAGATGCAAGTATAATCAACAGAATGCAAGAGATGGAAGAGAGGATCTCTAGCGTTGAAGATACAGTAGAAGAAATACATTCATCAGTCAAAGAAAACACTAAAGCCAACAAAGTCATGAACCAAAATGTCCAAGAAATTTGGGACACCATGAAAAGACCAAACCTAAGAATAATAGGGGTCGAAGAAGGAGAAGAATATCAACTCAAGGGCACAGAAAATATATTCAACAAGATCATAGAAGAAAACTTTCCCAACTTAAAGAAGGAAATGCCTATGAAGATACAAGAAGCGTATAGAACACCAAACAGACTAGACCCCCAAAAAAAGTCCCCTCGCCACATAATAGTTAAACAACTAAACGTACAGAATAAAGAAAGAATATTAAGAGCAGCAAAGGAAAAAGGCCAAGTGACATATAAAGGCAAACCCATCAGAATAACACCCGATTTCTCAATGGAGACTTTGAAAGCCAGAAGAACCTGGACAGATGTAATGCAGACACTAAGAGACCATGGATGTCAGCCTAGACTAATATACCCAGCAAAACTTTCAATCACCATAGATGGAGTGAACAAGACATTCCATGACAAAGCCAGATTTAAACAATACTTATCCACAAACCCAGCCCTACAGAAAGCACTAGAAGGAAAATTCCAACCTAAGGAAGTCAGATACACCCTCGAAAACACAGGCAACAGATAAAGCCACAGCAGTAAACCCCAACGTATAGAAGTACCCACACATCACCACCAAAAAATAACAGGAATGAACAATCACTGGTCATTAATTTCCCTCAATATCAATGGACTTAATTCACCTATAAAAAGACATAGGCTTACAGAATGGATACGAAAGCAGGACCCATCTTTCTGCTGCATACAAGAAACACATCTCAAATTCAAAGATAGACACTACCTAAAAATAAAAGGCTGGGAAAAGACTTTCCAATCAAACGGTCTTAAGAAACAAGCGGGTGTAGCCATCCTGATATCCAGCAAAATAGACTTCAAACTAAAATCAATCAAAAGAGATCAAGAAGGGCATTACATACTCATCACAGGAAAGATCCACCAAGATGAAGTCTCAATTCTGAATATTTATGCCCCAAACACAAGGGCACCCACATATGTAAAAGAAACATTACTAAAGCTTAAATCACATATAAAACCCCACACATTAATAGTGGGAGACCTCAACACCCCACTTTCACCACTGGACAGATCTCCCAAATTGAAACTTAACAGAGAAATAAAGGACTTAACTGATGTCATGACTCAAATGGACTTAATCGATATCTACAGAATATTCCATCCTAACAAAAAAGAATATACCTTCTTCTCAGCACCCCATGGAACCTTCTCTAAAATTGACCACATACTTGGCCACAAAACAAATCTAAACAGATACAAAACAATTGGAATAACCTCCTGTGTTCTATCAGACCACCATGGTCTAAAGTTGGATTTCAACAACAACAAAAACTACAGAAAACCTGCAATCTCATGGAAACTGAATAATACCCAACTGAATCACCAATGGGTTAAGGAAGAAATAAAGAAAGAAATTAAAGACTTCCTAGAGATCAATGAAAATGAAGACACCACATATCCAAATTTATGGGACACTATGAAAGCAGTACTAAGAGGGAAATTCATAGCACTAAATGCCCACATAAATAAGTTGGAGAAATCTCACACTAGAGACTTAACAGCATACCTGAAAGCTCTAGGACAAGAAGAAGCACAGTCTCCCAGGAAAAATAGACGCCAGGAAATTATCAAAGTGAGAGCTGAAATCAATAAAATAGAAACAAAGAGAACAATACAAAAAATTAATGAAACAAAGAGTTGGTTCTTTGAGAAAATCAACAAGATAGACAAGCCCTTATCCAAACTAACCAAAAGACAGAGAGAGAGCATCCAAATCAACAAAATCAGAAATGAAAAAGGGACATAACAACAGACATTGAGGAAATCCAGAGAATCATCAGGTCATACTTCAAAAACCTCTATTCGACAAAACTGGAAAACCTAAAAGAAATGGATAACTTTCTGGATAGGTACCACATACCTAAGTTAAATCAAGACCAGATAAACTATTTAAATAGTCCAATAACCCCTAACGAAATAGAAACAGTCATTAAAAGTCTCCCAACCAAAAAAAGCCCAGGACCAGATGGTTTCAGCGCAGAATTCTACCAGATCTTCAAAGAAGAGTTAATACCAATACTCTCTAAATTGTTCCACACAATAGAAACAGAAGGAACATTACCAAACTCCTTCTACGAGGCTACAATTACCCTAATTCCTAAACCAAACAAGGATACAACAAAGAAAGAGAACTACAGACCGATCTCCCTCATGAACATTGATGCAAAAATACTCAATAAAATACTGGCAAACAGACTCCAAGAACACATCAAAACAATTATCCACCATGATCAAGTAGGATTCATTCCAGGGATGCAAGGGTGGTTCAACATACGAAAGTCCGTCAATGTAATACACCATATAAACAAACTCAAAGAAAAAAACCATATGATCATCTCACTGGATGCAGAAAAGGCATTTGACAAAATCCAACACCCCTTCATGATAAAGGTATTGGAGCGATCAGGAATACAGGGAACACACCTAAACATAATAAAGGCAATTTACAGCAAGCCAACAGCCAACATCAAATTAAATGGAGAGAAACTCAAAGCAATTCCACTAAAATCAGGAACGAGGCAAGGCTGTCCACTCTCCCCATACTTATTCAATATAGTACTTGAAGTTCTAGCCAGAGCAATAAGACAACATAAGGAGATTAAGGGGATACAAATTGGAAAGGAAGAAGTCAAGCTTTCCCTATTTGCAGATGACATGATAGTATACTTGAGCGACCCCAAAGATTCCACCAAGGAACTGATACAGCTTATAAACACCTTCAGCAACATAGCAGGATACAAGATCAACTCAAAAAAATCAGTAGCCCTCCTATATACAATGGACAAAGAAGCGGAGAAGGAAATCAGAGATACATCACCCTTTACTATAGCCACAAATGACATAAAATACTTTGGGGTAACACTAACCAAGCAAGTGAAGGACCTATATGACAAGAACTTTAAGTCCCTGAAAAAAGAAATTGAAGAAGATGTCAGAAAATGGAAAGATCTCCCATGCTCATGGATAGGCAGGACTAACATAGTAAAAATGGCAATCTTACCAAAAGCAATCTACAGATTCAATGCAATCCCCATCAAAATACCAACACAATTCTTCACAGACCTGGAAAAAATAATACTCAACTTCATATGGAAAAACAAAAAACCCAGGATAGCCAAAGGAATCCTGTAAAATAACACAACTTCTGGAGGCATCACGATCCCTGACCTCAAGCTCTACTATAGAGCTACAGTAATAAAAACAGCTTGGTACTGGCATAAAAACCGACATGTGGACCAATGGAATCGAATTGAAGACCCTGACATTAATCTGCACACCTATGAACATATAATTTTTGACAAAGAAGCCAAAAGTGCACAATGGAAAAAAGAAAGCATCTTCAACAAATGGTGCTGGCAAAACTGGATATCAACATGTAGAAGGCTGCAAATAGATCCATATCTATCACCGTGCACAAAACTTAAGTCCAAGTGGATCAAGGACCTCAACATAAATCCAGCTAGTCTGAACCTGCTAGAAGAGAAAGTAGGAAGTAGTCTTGAACGCATTGGCATAGGAGACTACTTCCTAAATAGAACACCAGTAGCACAGACTCTGAGAGAAACAATCAATCAATGGGACCTCTTGAAACTGAGAAGCTTTTGTAGAGCAAAGGATACGGTCAACAAGGCAAAGCGACAGCCTACAGAATGGGAAAAGATCTTCACCAACCCCACATCTGACAGAGGACTGATATCCAGAATATATAAGGAATTCAAGAAATTAGACATCAAAATGCCCAACAGTCCAATTAAGAAATGGGCTATAGAACTAAACAGAGAATTCTCAACAGAGGAAACTCAAATGGCCGAAAGACATTTAAGGAACTGCTCAACATCCCTAATCATCAGGGAAATGCAAATCAAAACAACTCTGAGATACCACCTTACGCCTGTCAGAATGGCTAAGATCAAAAACACTGAAGACACCTTATGCTGGAGAGGATGTGGAGCTAGGGGAACTCTCCTCCACTGCTGGTGGGAATGCAAGCTTGTACAACCACTTTGGAAATCAATATGGCGCTTTCTTAGAAAATTGGGAATCAATCTCCCCCAAGATCCAGCTATACCACTCTTGGGCATATACCCAAGAAATGCTCAACCACACCATAAGAGCACTTGTTCAGCTATGTTCATATCAGCATTGTTTGTAATAGCCAGAACATGGAAACAACCCAGATGCCCTTCAACTGAAGAATGGATAAACAAAATGTGGTACATATACACAATGGAATACTACTCAGCAGAGAAAAACAATGGCATCATGAGGTTTGCAGACAAATGGATGGATCTAGAAAAAATCATCCTGAGTGAGGTAACCCAGACTCAGAAAGACAAACATGGTATGTACTCACTCATAGCAGGATACTAGACATGAAACAAGGATGACTTGTCTGCTACTCACATCACCAGGGAGGCTACCTGGAAAACAGGACCCCAAGAAAGACACAGGGATCGCCCAATGACAGAGAAATGGAATGAGATCTACATGAACAGCCTGGACATGAGTGGGGGTAATGAAAGGCGAGGGTTGAGGGAAAGAGAGCTTGGGGGAGCGGGAGATCCCAGCTGGATCAACAACAGAGAGGGAGAACAAGGAATAGGAGACCATGGTAAATGAAGACCACATGAGAATAGGAAGAAGCAAAGTGCTAGAGAGGCCCACAGAAATCCACAAAGATACCCACACAACAGACTGCTGGCAATGGTCGAGAGACAGCCCGAACTGACCTACTCTGGTGATGGGATGGCCAAACACCCTAATTGTTGTGCTAGAAACCTCATCCAACTACTGAGGGATCTGGATGCAGAGATCCATGACTAGGCCCTGGGTGGATCTCTGGGAGTCCAATTAGCGAGAATGAGGAGGGTTTATATGAGCGAGAATTGTTGAGACCAAGGTTGGATAAAGCACAGGGACAAATAGCCAAATGAATGGAAACACATGAACTATGAACCAATGGCTGAGGGGTCCCCACTGGATCAGGCCCTCTGAATGGGTGAGACAGTTGATTGGCTTGATCTGTTTGGGAGGCATCCAGGCAGTGGGACCAGATCTTGTGCTCATTGCATGAGTTGGCTGTTTGAAACCTGGGGCCTATGCAGGATTGTTTGGCTCGGCCTGGGAGGAGGGGACTAGACCTACCTGGACTGAGTCTACCAGGTTGACCTCAGTCTGTGGGGAAGGCTTTGCCCTGGAGGAGATGGGAATGGGGGGGGGGGGTTGGGGGGAAGGTGAGGGGGACGGGAGGGGGGAGAACAAGGGAATCCGTGGCTGATATGTAGAACTGAATTGTATTGCAAAATAAATTAAAAAAAAATCTCATAAACAAAAAAAGCAAAATCAAGAGAAGGATAAAATTGGAATAATAATAAAGTATAACATATTTACCTTTTAAAGGAATCTCTGAGTACACATAAAGCAGTATAGAACTCAACCTTTGGACACATTTTTCATTTTGTTTTGCTTAAGAGAGGTACTCACTTTGTAGCCCAGAGCTGACCTGGAACTCAAATATCCCGGGCTGTCCCCAAGTTCACACTTCCTCCTGCCTCAATTCCTGGGTGTTGGGATTGCACACGTGAACCACATGCCTGTCTCAAGAGACTATTTTGATAATTGAATGCGCTGCTGTTTGCAATATGCGTCCAGAAGCTTTTGGGTAGTGTTGTTAGTTATCAACAAGTTTAAACAAATTCTACATAGAAAATGAGACAATAAACAAAGCCAAGTGACCATAAGTAGAATGGGAGAAAATACTTGGATACTATACATCTTAGAGGATTGCTATCCAAAACATGTAGAAACTCAAACAACTCAATGCCAGCAGGACTTGGAAAATGTGCCAAGGAAAGAACCCCCTTGAGAAGCCCACTCTCACATTCTCACACATGCCTTACTTTTTCCCCCAGGCCTTTGTTTCAGCTCTTCTGTCCGAATCTTTATTAAAATCTTGTAACAAATCTCAACTGTTTCAAAAAATAAGGCAAGGAAACCAAGTAGACATTTAGCAAATGAAGGTATATGATTAGTCAATAAATGTTTGGAAAATGTTGAACATCATTAATATTTAAACAAGTGCAAACCAAACACAGGATTAGCTATCATCTCAGACCCATTAAGACAACTACTACCAAGATGATAAACTATAGTGACTGATGGTTAAGGGGTAACAATGTGGAGACAGTTTTAGTAGGGATGTAGTTGGCGTACCTATTATAGAAAACAACATGGAAGTTCTTCAAAAATTAAAATTAAAAGGGAAGAAGAGATGGGTCAGTGGTTAAGAACACTAAAGATCTCTTCACATTTGTCAGCAATACACAATATGAAAGATAAGTTTAGAATATGCTGAAGTTCAGGAAGAAGAATTCAAATGCTACTGTAACTCACATGTAGAGATTTTATAGTAAACACGACATAGTCAAGACACGGGCCCATTTACAAACATTCAGCTTGACTCTGCAGTGCTTTTTAAAAGTCAGAGCTCTGTTCTCAGTTGAGTTTGTTCCAGTCATGTGACTGCTAGAAAGTTAATAATACAGTGCTTCAACACATAGAATATGCAAGAAACATGCCGGATACTGCTATGAAATAAAAGCCCTAGTGGAAAAGCTAACATGAAATGAAGGGAAGGAGGAAAGGAAGGGAGAGGGAGGGAGGGGGAGGGATGGAGGAAGGGAGGAAGGAAGGAAAAGGAGGAAAGAAAAAGAGAAAGAAGGAAAGAAAAAAGAAAGAATATATGTTCTTTCCTTCTTTGATGATTGAAATGAATTATCTCAAAGATCTTTCCAGCATCTTTAATGTGCTCTTCACTCTAAGGGAGAAGTAAGGAGGAGAATAGCTTTTCATTTATTTTGTATGTCATCCTTTTATTTTTAATCCTTCTCCTACCCCCTTCACTCCTCACCCCATACCCCTCATTTCCTCTGTGTTTGGCCTTCTAACCCCCAGTACATTGCCTCTCTACTTCCATTTTACCGATATTTTACTCTCTCTCTTCATTACTGTGTCTGCCCCCAAAGCCCATCGGCTTGCACAGATATTTGTAGTTAAACATACAAAACAAAAGATTCAGAGCTAGGATCCACATATGAAACAAGAATTAGGTGGTTTTGTTTTTCTGAGCTTGGGTGTCCTCACTCCATACATTTTTTGCAATTCTACACATTTACTTATAAATTTCATTTTTATAGCTGCATAACACTCCATGTGTATATGTATCATATTTTCATTGTTAATTTATCAGTTGATGAACATTTAGTTGACTCCATTTCCTAGCTATTGCAAATAGAGCAGCAATTAACATGAGTGTGCCAATACTCTGTAGAGGGATATAAAATCACTTGAGTATAGTCCCAGGAGTGATATCGCTGGGTCATACAGTAGTAGTTCTCTTTTTAGCTTTTGAGGAACATCCAGACTGATTTCCAAAGTGGCTTCACTAGCTCTGGCTCGCACTAACTATTCAGGGGTTCCCCTCTCCAGTCCTGCCTGCTTCTGTTGCCATTTGTATTCCTGATTACGGCTAGTTTCACTGGGGTGATTTGGACTCCGAGTGGTTTTAATATGCATTTCTCCAATTGCCAAAGATGGTGAACACTTGTTAAAATGTTTACCAGTCATTTGTATTTTTTGTTTGAGAACATTCTGTGTGTTTCCACAGCCCATGTTTGATTGGTTTCATGTTTTCATGTTTAGCTTTTGCATATTATAATGTATTCTAGCTATGCTAAGATTTATAGCTGTCAAAGATTTTCTCCCATTCCGTGGGCCACCTGTCAGTCAATTGGCAGTTTCATTTGCTGTAACAGAAGCTTTTTAATTTGGTGACATCACCTTTAAATTGTTGGCCTTGCTTCCTGTGCTGTGGGAGTTCTGTTCAGAAAGTCCTTATTTGTGTTTAATAGTTGAAGCCTAATCTGTCTATTCTCCTTTATCCTGCAGGAGTTCCTGAGCATCGAGTTCTACATAGAAGTACCTGGCCCATTTGGAGTTCAGTTTTATGCACAGTGAGAGAAAAAGGTCCAGTTTCATTCTTCCATGTATTAAAAGCTAGGCTTGCCTGCACATTTTCAAAGGCACTGCATTTTCTCCCATTTATGCGTTTGGGGACTTTGCTTGTGTGTTTTTCTGGCTGTAGTGCTAGGGAAGTCAGAGTTTCAGTGAGCACCAGGAAACCTTACAGAGCAACCTGGCTCTGACGGCCTTCCTAAACCTAGTTCAGATTCTCATAGTGCTACCCACTGTAGTGAGGTTTCATGTGAAGAAATGTGAGACCTGCTTCATGCCTATCTTCCTTCACCCATCGAATGAGAGAAAAGTGTATGTCCTTGGTCACTAATGGCATATTTCTGGAGACAGCTGCTTTTGCCCGAGGTAGGTGGAGCCCAGGGTATATTTTACATCTGATTTGGAGGGGCAGGGATTCGGTTAAACAGCATTCTGCATGCCAAAGAGTAAACTGACAGAAGTGATGTTTTTCCATCTCCTCCCTGTTAAAAGTAGCATCTCATGCCCCCTCCTCAGCTACTGCTCAGTTACTTCCTGACACTCTATTTTAAAATACGGGGACTCTAAAGTAGTGTTAATTCCAAAAGTGCCGTTCTGACTTCTGAAATTGTCTCTTTGCTCTCTTAAATTATACAACTTACAAGAAGGAAATCTGTGCTAAGAGACACACTGAAGTTTGTGGAGGCAGGGACAGGGTAGTAGAGAAAAGCTTCCTTCCTTCCAAGTTAGGAAGTTGGCCACCACACTTCCTGGGAGCCCACATGAGACAACATTCTCACCTTCATCTCCAGCCTCTGGGACTCTACTGGTAAGAAAGGAGATTTGCCAAAACCCAGACACCTCCTCAGACTGCTCTGTGACTTTTCCTGCCTGGTGGAAATCTACATCCCTGTCGGCAGTTGCAACCTTGGAAGAAAGATTCATGGAGGCGGCCATCTGTCAGGGAAATGGATGCCCTGTGTTTACCCTAAAACTGGCTCTTGGCCGACTTAGACTTATAATGAGATGATTCCCAGTACAGAATGCTCTGCAGTTCGCTCCTGTGGGCTGCACTCAAAATACATGCCACTGACTTAAAAGTAAGCAGGATTCAACTCTGGAAGTCTCTCCTGCTTCTGCATTTATTATCAGGATGGACCAACAGTATTATTAGCCTTTCAGGGCCCCAGTGTGGTCCTTTGTAAAATGAACTTCAGAATACTGATCTGTATTAGGGCTCAATGACATGCGGCAGATGAAATGACCAACACCTTACCTAGCTTGGCACTTGTTACATGCTGTTTGCTTCCAGACATTTTGTCTGTGCTGATGCTGGCAAGGGCCACCATTAAAGTCATCTAAGGCCTAGGTGCTGTGGGATGGTCTGTATGGCAAATGTGTTGCTGATTGGTCAATAAATAAAACACTGATTGGCCATTGGCTAGGCAGGAAGTATAGGCGGGACAAGGAGGAGAATAAATCTGGAAGTGGAAGGCTGAGTCAGAGAGACACTGCCAGCCGCCACAATGACAAACAGCATGTGAAGATGCCGGTAAGCCACGAGCCACGTGGCAAGGTATAGATTAATGGAAATGGATTAATTTAAGCTGTAAGAACAGTTAGCAAGAAGCCTGCCACAGCCATACAGTTTGTAAGCAATATAAGTCTCTGTGTTTACTTGGTCGGGTCTGAGCGGCTGTGGGACTGGCAGGTGAGAGAGATTTGTCCTGACTGTGGGCCAGGCAGGAAAACTCTAGCTACACCTAGGAGTGTAGGAAGCAGCTGGGAAATACAGTCTTCCCTGGCTGCCTCTCTACACAGCCATATCTGTGATTTTACCTGTGCCATAGGGACACATAAGACCAACCTTGGCAATGAGAACAATCCATCATGCAACGCTAGCTCTTTTGCTTCTGACTAACAGCACAGGCTGTTTGAGAACTCTTCATATAGGCAGAGGTAGTTCTCAGGAGGCTGCATCACTTAGCAGAACTCTTGGGCTACCGGACCATTGCATTTATCTTAAGAAAATCCTTGAACATGTACTGATTTGGATGGAGGCCAACAATCTGTCAGCTGTCAGAATGATTTCCTGTCAAGCAGAGTAATGCTGGGTATTCTATATTAAAGATAGACAATTTGGTATAGTGTGTGTGTGTGTGTGTGTGTGTGTGTGTGTGTGTGTGTGTGTGTTTACAATGGCCAGGTCTTCATCATCTTATTCATAGTCTTCTTTTTGTACTGTGAATCTTCTGTTGAGTGAGGACATACACAAAATTCTGCCTTCTGTATAGCTCTCTTTTGAACATTCGTATTCTAAATAGTTAAATTATTTAATTTCACAAATTGTAATTATTCACTGAGTGCAAATGCTATGCAGTGGTTTGAATATTACATATGGAGTTCAACAGAACTTTAATTGGGAGAATATAGCTCACAATCTATTTCATATGGGATGCTCACATCCCAGTGTCATGATATACATGGGCATCAAAGTAGGATATCAGGCAGCACTTTGAGTAACCAGTGGTGAGAGGCAGGTATAGCACTTGGATGATGAATGTGGTTATTGCTTTCAAGATATTACTATTTGAAGACTTGAAACTTTCACAGTTGGATACAATAGAAGTATCTTTTGTGGAAAATAAGCATTTCTTCATTTTCTTAAGGAAATACATAACCAGCAGATGTAATCTTTTCAAATTAAATGTCTCAGTTGGTATCAGACAGACAGCACCTGGGGAAGGCCAAACATCATTGCATGTTGGCTCCAAATAGCACAGATAAATTTAGAATCTTCATTTGCCAATTTGAGGATTATCTCCTTGGTTTGTAAAACTAGTTGTTGATGTTCTAGCCAGGCGGTGGTGGCGCACGCCTCTAATCCCAGCACTCGGGAGGCAGAGGCAGGTGGATCTCTGTGAGTTTGAGGCCAGCCTGGTCTACAAAGCGAGTTCCAGGAAAGGTGCAAAGCTACACAGAGAAACCCTGTCTCGAAAAACCAAAAAAAAAAAAAAACAAAAACAAAAAACCTAGTTGTTGATGTTCTAATCTAATCCAGGAACCACCAGTGCATGCTAGTGTAATTGGGCCATTGTGGACCACTCATAATTTCTTTGCACATTGGCTCCTTTGATCAGCTCCCTTCTCTTCTATTTGTTTACTAAGCCACTTGCATGTTTAACTACTCTGTCCCTGTCATTGATATTAGTAAGTTAACCAGCATACTTATTTATGAGGATAGCTCTGTGGGTTTGTATGTGTCTATGTAGTTATATGTTAATGGACTTAGGTGTCTGTTCATCACCAGCTGAATGGATAATGAAAGTGTGGTATGTATATAAAATGTAATTTTACTTATCTGTAGAGAAAAGTGAAATTGTAGGATGTGCAGTTAAATGGATGAATCTGGTAAGCATAATATTAAGCAAAGTTGCCCAAACATGGAAAGATAAAAACCACATTCACTCTCTGTCATACACAACTCTAACTTGAAATGCATACACCTATATATACTAATTGTGTAAATGGGAACAAGCCTAAATAACTACAAAGGAGAACAAGATGGGGTTAGGAAGGGTGTTGAGATGTGGAGGTTATGCAATAGGACATCCAGGACATAAACATGCATGGGGGTGGGGAGTTACAGTGTCAGGCAGAAGACAGCTCAGAGGGGATTTGAGGAGCAGGAAAATTTACTAAAATACTTTTCTTTAAATGCCACAATGAGGGGCTGGAGAGACTGCCCAGTGGTTAAGAGCACTTGTTGCTCTTGCAGAGGACCCTGAGTTTGGTTCCCAGCACAAACATTGTAGCCCACAACCTTCAATTTCAGGAGATCTACACCTTTTCCTGGCCTCCAACAGCACTAAGCACACATGTAGTACACAGACATACATGCAGACAAAGTATACTTATTTACTTACTTACATCAAAAAAAATCTTTTTAAAACCCATAATGATAGCTAATATTTTTATGCTAATTTGAAAAATAAAATTAAGAAGTAGAAGTGAAGTCTGTAGCACAGACTCCAGTAGCTGCCATAATTTTGCCTTTCACGTCCTTATTCACACAGCTCCTACAATTTACCACATCAGGCAGAGTTGTAACTCCCTTCTGGGAGATTTTGGAATGAGGGCTTTCCTTCCCTCTGTTTCCCCTTTCCTTCCTTCTTAGCAAAGTACACACTGAGAATAACATTTAGGAACAAAGAACCATCCACATTTTTATTTCTGTAATTGTTTTTAGGCCTGGGGGAATTCTGAACATCACAGATATATAAATGTTGGCATTGCAACAGAATTGAGAGATAATTTAGCCCTTCATTGCCTTCACCATGACCCAAAGTTTTGCAGACACCAGATGTGGAAGACCTGGTCCTGGAGGAGCCATTGTTCTGGTTCAGCTTTCCCAAGTGGAAGGCTGCTCTCTCCACCTCATCCTGGTGCATGCTGCTTAGGTGATGCAGGGCACACACATCTAGGTTGTTTTTACCTATGTGAGGACATAAAAGGATATTTGAATCCTTAACCTTCCTAAGTGTTTCCAGTAATTTCGAGATTTCCACTATTAGCCAGGATTAAAAGATAAAGACCACTATCTGGAAACTTATAGTGAGTACCTAATGGACTAGTCATTTGATTGATTTTTACGATCAACATTCTATCTATCTTTAGAGTCATGGTGCATATCTGTGTTGTTACAAGAAATCTGGGTAGGCATATGTGATTTGTCTAATGTTATCTGCTACTAACTGGTAGAATGTGATGAATAATCCCAGTCTTTCCTTCATGGGTCATCTATTAAGCCAGAAGTAAACTATTATGTAAGTGTGTTTTCTGGAACTTTCTTCCATACCTGCTTCTTGGACCATGAAATGATATAATTTATTCTTTTAATTTGGTTAAACTGTGCCTATCAATCCCTGGATTGAGAAACGACACTGATGTTCACTTGGTGTCAAATTCAGTATGTGGTTCACCAAAGATGTTCAATACATGTTGTCTTAGCCACAGCAACTCTTATAAAAGAAGCATTTCATTGGGGCTTATTTATCACCATGGTGGGAAGCATGGCAGTGGCAGGCAGACATGATGCTGGGGAAGAGCTGAGAGTTCTACATCCGGATCCATAGGCAGTAGGAAGAAACTGAGCCACTAGGCTTGGTTTGGGCTTCTGAAGCCTCAAACCCCACTCCTAGTGACATACTTCCTCCAACAAGGTCACACCTACACCAACAAGGCTACACACCTCCTAATCCTTCTGATCACTTCCTGATGACTGAGCATTCAAATATATGGGGGGGAGGGCATTCCTATTCATACCGCCACACAAGCTGATATTGTGTCTTCAAGCTCCGGATGGATTTGCTGTGCTTGCTTCTCCTCTTGATTAAGTTTTTTTTTCTTTTATAGTTTGTTCCTAAATAGTTTCCTCTTCCTAACTTAATGAATTAAACCTACTCAATTATATGAAGTTATGAAGTTTTCATCCAGTTCAATGAACATCACAGATATTAAAAAACTATAAGTTTAAAAGACCTTGAAATGTGTTCTTTTCTATATTTCTCAGAAAAATCATCATAAAATAAAATATTTGAATGATAAAAATTATATTGGTAAAATATTTGTTTAATAAACTATATAAAAGACTTTTAGAATTAAATTCTGTTGGAACCAGGACAGTTTAGAGTAGCTAGTTATGTGTACCACACATTCGTAAGTGTCTCCTCTCTGCCAGATTAACAATATAGAGAGAACAGTTGTGGTTATGACATTTGAATTAAATTTTGTGACCCCAGGGGAAGGAGATGGAGAATACCTCATTCTATGATGTAGGAAATATTATGTCAATGACTGCACCAGTATTTTACAATAACAGTAAAATGTTGTCAAACAGAGAGACCTTGAGTCAGGAAATGTTTCCTAGAGAAGTCAGCAGGAGAGGGTTTCTGGAAACCCAGCAGTGGCAGGTAGCTCCACAGAGACGGGGGAGGCAAGAGGGAGCAGGCAGCTCATGACTTTGGAGCATCTCTCTTCTGAAATTTGCAAGGTTAGCTTAGACTTACTAAAGAATCAACGAGGTCTTTTTTTTTTTTTCAGCTAGCTTCTTTGAAGTCATGCACACCTATATACCCCTACTTCTGCTTTTGTTGGGGAAAGACACATGATTTCACATCATAAACCTTCAAGTTCATATCTCAGTCTCATGTCTCTCTCCCCAATTGAAATGGTAGTGTGTTCTGAGTTTGTAATGTCTTTTGTGTTCATTCATTTTTTTGTTTTTACATTTTTAATTAAAGAAAGTTCTGCTAACACAGAGCTTGAATCAGTTAACAATGTTTTGCCCAGTAACTATCTATGATTCCACTTTAAAAAATACTAGCTGTGTAATAAACATGTCAGCTATTGAAAGCAGATGATTTATAATCATCAAAAATGATTACTCTTTTTAAGTGGTTAGATGCATTTCCTGAAGCTTGAATAATGCCATATTTTGTACAAAAATGCATTCTCCATAAATAAGTTACGTGGGACCTTCAGTCTGATTTATCCCAGACGGGACATTACAAATCATTGGATTCCAGATTTCTGTTCTTTTGCAACACTTTGCAGAATTGAACTCTAGCAGGATTGAGATTTCTAATCTTTAAAATGCAAAAAAAGCAAGGAGCATTGGAAATAGTTCTATCTGGTTGAATTCCACAAGTATAATTAGAGCCTATACCTCCATATTAATGTGGAGCCTGGGGTTAGTAATGGATAAGGAGCCAGGAAGAGGACAGAAAACATAATAAGAATTGTTCCTTTTGGCCACAGAATTGAGCATGCCCAGTGAAATATTGTGTGTGTTTTATCTAATACCTACCGGAGTCTTTGTCCACACTCTACCAACAGAAACATGCAGAACCTTAGATATATAATCTCCTCATTTTTGCACTCCTCTGAGTGTTCTCTTAAATATCTTGCTGTATATTTCACTCTGGTCTAAATCTCCCATTTGGGCAGGCTTTATAAAGAGCCAGCTGAGATTTCCTAATGAACCACAGGATCTTGTAAGATGTAATCAATTGAAAATTAGCCTTTATATAATACAAATGCACAGCAGCAGTGGCAAACTGATTTCTGTTTTCATCCCAAGTCTATGATATTGGCTGCTTAGAACACTGTACTTTCCTGTATTAAATCTCAGATATGATGAGTGAGTCTTGGACAAGCCAGACCCAGACTTACACATTTGCATTGAGTGCAGACTAGGAAGAGGAGAGCTAAATGATCCCCAGGTCAATAAAGAAACACCCCCACCCACCCCCACCCCCAACCGCCGCCAGCTACCACTTTACAAAAGCAAAATCAGAAGTGGAAATGTTCTCAAATATTTACAGAGCCACCATATATGGAATGACAGAGGCCAAGGAACACATAAGGAAATGACATATGAGTAAGAATCAGTAAAAAAAACAGTCCTACAAATTGCACATTTTAATTGTCAGTCAGCTGTGTTAGTTTCCATTACTTTAGCAAGGTGACTTAGACAACTCACTGGAAGATGAAAGAATAATTTTGATGCACAGTTTAAAGGTTATACAGTTCATGAGGTAATGGCCTCATCATTATGAGCCTCTGATAGTGCAGCACATCATAGAAATAGGATATGGGGGATACAAATTGTTCATCTCGTGGCCAGAAAGAGAAAGAGAGACTGAGGATGCAGGCCCTCACATGTCTTTAGGGTCATGTCCTCAAGGCTCTGAAGCTCTCTAGCTAAATCATATCCTTTAAGCGTTTCACTATTATCTCATATACCACCATTAGAACTCAGCTTTTAACACATGGGCCTTTGGAGATAATTTAAGATCTAAACTAAAACATTTTTCATTCCAACATTTCAAAAAATAAAATATATCATCTCCCCCTCATACTTCTTCATACATCCTCCATACATGTCTGCCCTCCTCCCATGTCCATAGCCTCCTTTCACCATTCTTGTTACATAAATAAATAAAAGAATAAACATGCACATCCAACCTGCCGAGTCCATTCATTGTTGCCTGCCTATATGTTTGTAGGGCTGACCACTTGCTATTACATGGTCGGGAACTTATCCCTAGAGAAGACTAATTCCCCCTCCCTCAACTGTTCTATTCATGGCATGGGGGACCCATGAGATTTCCCCATCTATGTTGGGATGTCAGCTATTGTTAGAATTGCTAGGATCTTGTTCAGGAAGACATGCTGTCAAGATTTCATGGGCATAGCTCCCTCATCATAGCTAGACGACACAATCTCATAGCAGACTTACTAGGTCTCTGACTCTTATAATCTTTCTGAGCATCTTCCTCCATGTTCCCTGAGTCTTGGATGCAGGAGTTATATTGTAGGTGTATCCACTGGGGCTACGCACCATAGTCAGGTGCTCCCTGCATTCTGGTTATTTGTGGCCTTCTGTAATGGTCTCCTTCTTTAAAAAAAAAAAAAAAAAAGCTTTTTTGGCTGAGGTATGAGACCTATACTTATCTGAGGCTCTAAGGATACATATTTATAATATATGTAGGAATTATTCTGGCTTAGAAAAGTGGCAGTATTAGGTTCTCCTCTAATATCTGTGACCCCACTAATCCCAGATATTTGGCTATGTTTTCAGTACCAGGCACGATTTCCCTCCGGTTAACTGGGCCTTGAATCTAATTAGACAGCTGCTGTTTACCACCAAAACACAAGTGCCCCTAGTACACCTTTAGGGATATCTTAACATGCTGGCCCCTGATCCCCAAAGGCTCATGTCCATCTTAGAATGTAAAATGTCCTCAATCTGTCTCCAAGCCTGTGAAAGTCTGAACTGTTCAGAATTTCTCAAAAATAAAAGTCCAAAGTTTTTACCTGACACTCAAGGAGTTCCTATAAAAGTAAAAATAAAATGTATATTTCTAAGATCCAGTGGTGGGGTAGACACAGGACAAATGTTCCTATTTTAGAAAGAAGGAATTAAAAAATTAATCATGAAGAGCGGCTGCCTAAAGCAAGACTTAAACCCAGCAGAGCGAACATTAAATCCTAATCTCCATGGTTAACATCCCAGACACACTGTGATGAGCTGTGGGCTCCTGATAATTTGGACAGACCCTTTTCTGTGGTTTGGCTGATTACAGCCCACATGTTCACATATGAGAGCTGCCTTTACCAGCTGCCTGTAGGTTCCCATGAGTGTAATATGCTTCTGGTATGTCTACTTACACTTAAAACATTCTGAAGTTTCACCTTGCTTCACCAAATAGGCTTCTTCACATTGACAGAAATACTGCAATAATAAGTAAATACTGCCCATGTCTTGGTACCAATTTTTAAAGGAGTCCTCTTTAAAATTATCTATGATCAATGTCATGCAATTAAAAACAAAGAGTGAGCAAAGAAACTGATAAATATATCATTACAGTTTTAAAAAGTCTATAAAAGTACATTTGCAATTTGTAGGGATAACAAAAGGGAAACTTGGTTTTGTTTTTTTTTTTTTTTGTATTAACAAAGTGATGTTTAGGTTTGTTGAACACACTCACTGAGAACTGTGGGTTTTTTGCAACCATGTGGAAAAAAAGATGTGATGTTCATACTGACCATGTGGGGAGACAGAATAGAGGTTAACTTGAGTTAGACATTTGATGAACTATGCAGTTAGTAAAGGGATTGAGTGAAACAAATACTCCTGACTTAAATGAGACACCAATGGAAAATTTATTTTTCTGGAACTCCCCTAAGAAATAAAAATCACAGTGTATTTTTATGTTTAAAAAAAGAACTCAAATAAATAAAATTAGCTTTCAGTATCCCTGAATTGATAGCGTCCTGGGGTTCCTATCAAAATCAAACTAAAATAGGACTTTTGAGAGGTATGCCCTCAATTCAAGTCTCACTGGATCCTCACATATAAGCACCAATGTATGTGGATTAATTCAATCCAAAGTTACCAGGCATACTAGGAAACATTGCCCATTGAGTAAAATCAATATATGTACCAGGAATTGGGAATATACAGCACAGTTAGATCTCAGACACTAACTGTATCAGGTGACAGCACACCAGAGAGAAAATGACTACATTAAAATGTTAAAGTTGAAACAATGAAGACAGAAGGAAAGAGCAAGGCCTTAGAAAATCTATCAGTACAGATGAAACAAGTAAACAAAACTTCCATCAGTAAAAACTGTGGCTATTAAAATTAAGGATAAAGTTAATGCACAAGTAAAAGAAAATTAACTGAATGATTAACCTAAGAAGCTCTGCTGTTGGGATGCAGAATGATGTCACTAGTGTAAACAGTTCAGTGAAAACTTAGAGAGTAAAATATAATCTTATCTTACAACCTAGTGATCCCAGGGTGAGATGCATACCAAGGAGAATTAAATATACAGATGAGTGTAATAACCTGGCATGATGAAATGATTATGAATGAAGTGACCTTACTTATAATCAGCTTTGTGAAATAGTATACACTAGTGGTATTATCATACCTGCAATGGAAGATTGCTGAGTAAGAGGAAGTCACAAATATATGCAAAATTATGCATGAATATCAAATGACTTAAATGAAATGAAGAATACAAGATAATATGGCATAATGTTTATATATATACATATATATATATAATGTGTATGAGAGAATATATACATATGTTCTAGATAGCTTTGACTACCAATTGAGACAATCTAGATTTACTGGAAAAGTGAGTCTCAATGGTGAGGTTGTCCTAATCTGTTTGTCCTATGACCATGCCAGTAGCTGTCTTGACTATTCATTGATATATAAGGGCCTAGCCCACTGTGGGTGAAACCATGCTCTGTACAGGTGGTCCTGGGTTAAATAAGGCAGTTAGCTAATCATGAGCCTGCAAGTGAGCTAATATGCATCATTCCTTCACAGTTTCTTCTTCAAGTTCCTACTTGAGTTCCTGCCTTACCTCCTCTCTTATTAATAGATTGTCTCCTGGAATTACAAGCCAAATAAACCCTTCATCCATTTAAGTTGCTCTTAGTCAGAGCCCTTTGTCACATCAATAGAAAGGAAACCAGAACAGACAACATCCTGGGAGGGAAATATCATTAGTGATGAGACAGGGTTGACTGGAGAGGAAACTAAGGCCATGTGGGAAGGTAGTGGTAGAAGTAGTAGACATATTGCTTGTGCGGATTGTTTTATAACTGCATTTGTCAGAAATCATAATACTTATGGAAAAGGGTGAATTACATACTTGGAAATTAAGAGTCAAAAATAAAATTTGTAGTATAAAATAAAACAATCAAAGCAATTTTTATAAATTGTATGGCTTTATACCAATCCACCTGGTGAGATTTCATCAAGAAATTTAGCTGAGAGATTGATCAACCATTAATGTACCTAACAATTAAGTCACTGTGGCTGCTAACTGACTTTTCTCCAAAAATGATTGATATACAAATGTAATGATACAATAAACAATTTTAATCAGACAGACATTGATAGAACTATGAACCATTAAACTGTAGCAGGAAACAGATGCTCCTTTAGGCTCAGTTAACTGAGTGGCACTATTGGCAGAGCTAAAGGGAAGTAAGCAGAGGAGATGAGTGTTTCAGAAGCTGGCTACAGTAGATAACCATTATCACACCTGAGGGTTAAGACATGTCCAGGGGCTCATGATAAGACTTGGTAAATTACTTGACTTGAAAGCCCATAACTCATATAAAAGTGCCAACTGTGGTGGCACTTGCTGATAGTTTCAACAGTGGGGAGGGCAGAAACAATTGGATCATCGGAACTCCCAAACCATCCAGTCTTGCCTAATTAGTGTGCTTCAGACCAATAAGAAACCATTTCTCAAAAGAAGTTGGCAGTGCTTCTCAGGATGACACCAAAGGTTGTCCTCTGGCTCTCTCTCTCTCTCTCTCTCTCTCTCTCTCTCTCTCTCTCTCTCTCTCTCTCTCTCTCTTTCTGAATATATTGAAATATGTGGTTATACTGGTAGATATAGAAAAGAGCATTTGCCATAGCTGTAGCTTTCAGGAGAAAAATATAACAATTGCCTGTTGGTAGCTTCACAACATGACAGACCAGAGTTCAATGCTTGACTCTCTCCCTCTTGTTGATGTAATACAAAGACGCCAGTTTCCTTGGACATAGAGTGTAACAAAAGGAGAAATCAAAGTAAGGAAAGTTAAATGCTACGCAACCTAGATAGACACACATGGACTATTCAATCCCATAAGGCATTCACTCAGGCATTCAATAAGTTGCATTCTTTATAAACAAGTGAGGGGATTAATAAACCTATTATCAACCAGATCTCAGAACAATTCTCAAAAATCATTAAAGAATATCATACAGAACTCATTTTTATTTTGATACAAGTTAGTTACACAGCAAAGATAAAGGATGAGTCTAAACCACGCATAGAATTTAAAATTAAAATATTTTAAGTAATACATGGTTAAAGAAGACAGCCTGATGGTGACTTTGTAATGTTTAAAGTAAATTATTTGTATAGCTTTTTTAAAAAATGCCCTTTACAGGCATGGGAGATGGCCCAGAGTTTAAGAGCACTTGTTGGTCTTACAGAGGACTTGGGTTTGGTGCCTACTACCTATAACCATCCATAACTCCAGTTCCAGAAGATCCAATGCCTTTTTCTGACCTCCTCAGGCACTGAGCACACATGTGATATACAGATGCACATGCAAGAAAACAATTTAATGCACATATTTTTTAATCTAAAAAATAAAATTTGGCCTTTGATAACTTCATACACTATATATTCTGGTTACTGACACCCAACAGCCCACCCTCCCATGTCTTCCTTCCACCTCTATTATCTCACCTCTCCTCCCTACAACTTCTTTTCCCTCATTTGTGTCTTTGTTTTATCTTGTGACTCACTGAGTTTAACCAAGACCATCTGTATGACCATGGGTTTGAAGCTATCTATTAGGGCTTGCCACACTCATTGGTGGACACATAACTAGAGACAATGGCTGTTCCTCTTCTCAGATCCATCAATGTCTAAGAGTTTTACAAGGAGGAGTAGAACCCAGAACCCATGAGCCCTTCTCCAATAAATACTTAGCTGTTGATAGGCCCAGTCTTCTTAAGAGCCACTGTAATAAGCCACAACTACTATGAAATAATGATTATATTTTTGTCTTACTTAAAACACAGCACTTCATGACTTTTCCCTCTGTCTTCTGGCTCTTTCATTCTACAAACCTCATTTGTGCTACTTCTTGAGCTTTGGAGGAAGTGGTAGAAATGGCTGATTAAGGGTTGAATACCTGACCATCACATGTCCTCAGTATCTTGAGCAGCCAACCATCTCTACATTAACATGAGAAACTTCTATGATTAATGCTCAAAGTGGCATTTGTCTATGGGTATAAACCTATGTATTTAAAAATCACCTTGATACCATGTCCTTAGCTAAACAACAGCAGTAAGTTCTCCCTAGGGCCTAAGAACACATAAGTGTGGGTTTGACTAGGTTTATACTACTATATTTATATTATAGATTCTCCTTTGTGGACCAGGCCTCATAGTAAACCTAAGAGTAGTTAGTTACAACTATATCTGTTGTGACACTATGTATGAGTGTTCACATCTTGCCTGGAAGGTTGATATTGTAGTTCATAGGGTGTCAGTTCAGCAGCCTTCATAGTGACAACCTAATTCCAGCCTTATTTCTCTATCTTGAAACCAAGATGTATGGTCGTGATATATTCCAAGCAAAATCTTCATAACTTTGTGTATATTACATATATCACTTACGTTATTGTATGAGATGCCTGTTATAATCCTTTACATTTTATAGATTAGATATTTGAGGGATAAAGAATTTGAAAAACGTCTCCACAGTCACACCAAGTAATGACTGTAGGATTCAGAAGTTAGCAAATTTGATCCAACTCTGTAACACCTAGAAAAATATGGTCAGGCTTGTAAATTGATCAAAAAAGAAGAGCACACTTAATTTTTATGCATGATTAGCATAAAAGGACAGAATAATTTAATGTGGTTCTTTATATATTTTTATCTTTGGGCTTTAATTTATCTGTTTTATAATGGTTGGGTCTGTTTTCTTTTCTCCAGCAAACTTGATAATATAGAACATTCGTATTGAATCAAGCATTTTTGTGTTGCTGAAGATTCATCATTACTGTATCTTTATGTCATTTATTGTTGAAATATATGTGTGCTGTCATTTGATCCTATTGAAAGCCTCTGGGGGGAAAAGGCTGAATATATTTGCAAAGGGAAATAGAATGAGGTGAGAATTTTCAGCTTTGAGTACAGAGTGGCCTTGGAAATGACTTACTGAATGGACTCTTCTGTCCCATATCCAAAAAGATGCCTCATGAGCAATTGTTAAATGTAGAATGGAAAAGTGAAGGATCATTCTGATGGGTAATTTCTTCCCCCAAAATGAGGTAGTACACATTAGCAGACCATAGTTTTAGTGTGGGAGACAATGATTTATGAGAACATAAACCAGAGAACACTGAGGGTAGTGAAGTTTATTTCTGTATCTAACAGCAGACCCTGCAGAATAATTTTCTTGACCTGTCTTCTAGCTTCCTGATACCAACACATGTGCTGAGGGAGAGCTAGAAAATCTTATCAAATTGGAAAGAGAAATGTGTACATGTGGTCAGAATGTTCCTTTTTCTGTGTATGGAACTTGTAGACTGAAGGTATCCCAACAATGGACAAAATACTGATATAATTAATGGAGGGAGAAAAAGGGGAGAAGCAGAGAGACAAAGACAGAAAAGTTCAGTAGTTAGAATTTCTGAATAGCCCTAAAGTGAGTGTGTCAGATAGGGCTTGAGACAGTAGAATTGGTTAAGCATTGTGTTTGAAAAACAAACAAACAAACAACAAAAAACCCTGTGTGTTGTATTTTAAAAGTATTGTATAAAAATTGTGTAAAAAAGTACAGCAGGGGGAATAGTTACATCTTTGAAACACTAAAGCTAAAAATTAGTAGGAAGAGAATAAATTTTCCCACAAGTTTATGAGGCCAGAAGTAAAATATTAAAAGCAAAAACATTTCACATTTCTCCTATACAGATACAACTTCTGGTATCTGGACTCATTCACTCGAGTTAAGAGATTGAATGTTTTATTTGTGGGAAATTAATCAATAGTAGAGACTAAAAATAATAAATCTGCCTTTGGGGGTCACCCAATTAAATGGCTCAAATAGATCATTCTATAGTGAAATCAAATGTTGCAAAAACAGTTCCAAATGGCTTTCTGTCACTTATTGACTGTTTAGACTTGCCAAATGGGTGCATTTATACCATGGATGTACCCCGACAACAAAGAGAACTCAAATGAAAATCAGAAAATATTGAAGAAGGAGAAAAATTTATGAAGAGAGTAGGGAAGAGGCAAACTAAATTATTTCAAGACCATTAAAGAACTCATGTGAATATAATTATCGGAGATATTAGAATATAAATTTCTTCTATAAAACAGAACTAAATCACAAGCCAGGGTAGTCTGACAGTAACACAAAACAGCCCTTAGGTCACCTGAATGTCTTAGAGATTTCTCAACACAATATATAAACACCATCAAAACTATATGAAGAAATGCTATCACTAATCATGTGAAGCATGTAAGTAAGAACTAACATCCAACTCCACTGCAAATGCCGGCAACTCAGTAGATGAAAAGATCCAAAGGTAATTGATGTGGAAACAAATGAACAAATGGTGCTCCCTAAAATCCTTAACATTGTTGAGAGAAATAAGAATTAACATAGCCATTAAAGAAAATAGTATAGAGTTTAAAAAAAAAAAAACTAGATGGCAAGCTACCACGAGATCCATCAATCCCTTTGCTGGGCATGAATTCAAGGGAAGGGAGATCAGTATGTTGGAGAGACATCTTCATTTGCATGTTTAATGAGGCAATGTTCACAGTAGGCGAGATGCACAGTCAGCATAAGCATCCATAGGCAGATGAGTGGGTGAAGAAAATGCAGTAAATACCCACAGTGGTGAGTTATGTAGAAGAGAGAAATACGCAAGACATTGTATTAAATTGTAGAAGATGCAAGGCATAGAGATATTACCAACACATGTTCTCACAGGTATAGTGTTAGGAACAGAGATTTCACAGAAGTGGAGAATATGTTAATGGTTACCAGAACTCTGGCATGAGTATTGGAAAGAAAAGATAGAGACAGCTTTGCTAACGGCTCCTGGGGTACAGGTGGATAGGAGAAAATTGCTTCACATAGTCTACAGCACAGGAGGATAACTGGTTGAAAACTGCATGATACAGGGCTTTTTGAATGCTATCAACCTTAATAAATTTCCAAGATGACAGATATGCCAGTTACCCTGGCCTGATTATTACAAACCATATGCACAAATTGGAATTATACTGCACTCCTTAACCACATGCAGCTATTACGTGTGGAATATTTTTAATCAGAAAGTAAACATCAAACAAAGCTTAGCTATAGATCACCACAGTTGCAGAGGGTCCCTGCCATTTCCCCCCTTCTCCCACCTCATCTGTAGGCCAGCCGGCTGGGTATAGCTTAGTCTCCGTAGCACATTAATTCTTATTCCTGTGTTTCTGTGTTTGTTTTCCTGTTCTGGTCCACCACATACCCCTGTGCAAACCTTATCTTACACTCCATCAGAAATCACTGCACTAGAAAAAAAATGATAAATAATAGGAAAGTAAAATAAAGTTTGAAATCAGCCCCGAAGCTTATACACTAAATAATAAAGACTTCTGTTGACAGCATTGGAAATAGAGGGCGGAAAACTTTGATGATATTTCAAGGGAAGCACTGAAAACCAAAGTTGTCTGATTAACAGTGCCTGTCAGGTATGCAAGCTCATAACATAAACTACCTACACCTACACGTACCGCCGTAAAACTTTTAAAAACCAGAGAACAAGAAATTATTAAAATGTCCAGAGAGTGGTAGAGAAAGAATCTTCTATAGAAAACAATAAAAGATTTTTAAAACCATAGCACTAGAAATTTGACTATTATTAAACATTTTCAAAATTAAAAAACTGATTCTTCACACAGTTCTCTCTCTAATCAAACTATAAGTCAAAGGCAACAAACAAACAAACAAGCATGCAAACAAAAACCATCTTCCTAAGCCCCCTCTTTCTAGGAAGCCATAGCATCAACCCTTTAGAAGAGATGTAATTCAGGAAGCTGGAGCTTTAATGCAGGCGACAGTAAAGTCTTCCTGACAGGCAGCCCCAAGTGTGCAACTGGGCCTGGAGAAAAACAAGTCCAGACTGGACCATGTGATCTCAGGACGACAAAGCTCATGTCTCTAAAGCAGAGGTGATGTTGATAGAGAACTGATGTGTTAGCATCTCTTTAGAGAAGGCCTAGAATTCCAAAATATCCCTGAAAACACATCCAGAAAAAAAGGTTTTGACCTACTCTCCTAGTTTCTTTTGATCAAATCTGGCCACTTTGTTTCTGCTGAACACTAGATTTTTACTGCTCTAGTTGGAAATAGATGGAAAGATTCCCCCCACCCCCCATACACACTCTATTTTACAGTTCTTCACTCTGTATCCGAAGTTGCCCGTGTTCATCACTTTCTGTTCTGTAATGGAGAAATGAAAATGAGAAAAGAAAAGACTGTTCCAAGCTAGCTAGCTGACAAGGTGGGAGCTAAGTGGAACTAGCAGTATATTAACATAGCTAATATCAACACTAAGGACCTCTGGAAACCCTACAAACAAGGAGTTACGTTCAGGTATATTCAAAGCTGCTCAGCAGTATGATATTGGAGGCAAATAAAGGAGAGTTAAAGTGCATCCCAAAAAGGAATATGCACTATAGCCATCCACATAGAAATACAAGTAAGGAACTGCTGTGAGAAACTACACTGGCCTTTCACAGGGACCCATATTAATGCTCAGGGTGCTTCATGACCATCTGTCTCAAAGCCAACGTAGAATCACACAGCTCCAAATGGGAACATCAAAGGAAAATAACATACTCATGTCTATGCCCTTAAGCTCCACAAATACAATGTGGGGGACATTTCTTCTTCAGCCAATGAGATGGGCACAAGGGGCTGATTTTATACTGTCATCTGTCCTTCTGACAGATACCCCAGAACTGTTTCCGGAGTTTAAACAAAGAATTATTTATCGCATCATTTTTATTATTCTTGTATAACCAAAGTTTTAGTTATTAGATGTTTCCTCTTTCAGCCATACATCTTTTTACATCACAGTGGTCATTTACTGGTATGTGAGGATGGATGCTGCATGCTCTTGGACACGGAAAGCACATTTGGAGCCCCTTTCTCTCCATAAGAAATCCAACTCAGCAATTTGTCTTCTTCAAGCAATCCTGTTTCATCTTTGAATCTCAACATAGATACATTTTTTTATCATTCTCAGATTTGTAGCCTGAAGGAAGGAGATCTGGTTTAGTCACCCATCATGCTACTAAATAAGATGTCCTATTTTTGAGAGAAGTCAAGGTTTATTATAAAAGGAACCTGGCTATCTGTACAATGTTGGCCCTAGAGCCAGAAGTCTGAGGTCCAAAGGAAGCTCACTTGGTTCCAGAAGGGTAGGATTGTCAAGCGGTTAATTATCACCATCACTATCATGCCACTCCAGAGAGTGAGTTTCATATTGCTTATGCATTACTGCTATTTTTGTGGGAAGTTAATTCAAAGTTAACACAAATGATAATCAAAATAGACACAGAGCCTCCAATTCAAAGAGGTTCTATCATTTTCTAATTAGTGTTTTCTCCTACACTGCAAGTTTATGTGGCAACATTCTAGTTAGTGCTATCCTTCTGCCTGTTGCAGGTTTCAAGCAGAATTAAAGAAAACAAAATCTGAGTTATCTGCTAGGGATGCTATGCAATGAGAATGCATGAGGTCCAAGGCTTGCATTAGATGCTTACTTCTCCATATTCAGACCTCACAGTTTATTAGCTGCCATAATGTGAAAACCCCTCAGTTCTCCCTATCTGCCCTGACGTTCATTGTTCTCTTCTGAAACAGTTCTCCTTTCTCAAAATTCTCTAAACCCCTTCTCATGAAATCCAATCTGTAGATATCTTTATAAAATAAATCCTTTCTTTATAGTTAATATGTTGGGTAGGAACACATCAGTTTGGCTAAAACTAGAACTTTTGAACCTGTTCTGCCTTTCTGGAACTCTTGACCCAGGGAAGCAATACCCTTTCTTGCCTCCCCTTGTGTAGTCTTCACTCCCCTACCCTTCCTTCTCCCTTTCTTCATGAAGGAAACCAGAGAATGTTTCAAATTGTCCTTCAAATTTCCAAGATTCTGTGTGGCTCTTAGTGAGTCTCAGGCTCTTCTACTGAATCTCTGTACATCCTACAGAGAAACCATGTGGATAATGTATCATCACATTCGATCAAGAGAATATACCCTAGTCTATACTAATGTTTTAATTCACTGCTAATATTTAATAACTGAATAAGTTCAGAGTACAGAACATCTACAAAAAGTAAAGGTCAGAATGCCCAGTAGAGCAGTGTATGCAGATGCATATGACCATCGCTCTCCATTTTATTTTAAGAAGTTCACAGTCCCCATGTCCTTTTACTATTGAGGATCCTAATTACTTTTCTCCGTCTCTCTAAGTACCCTGGGGAACAAGTGTTTGGGAATCAAACCATAGCAACACAGCAAACAAATGTTGGCCAATAAAGAGGAAGGTAGCCAGAATGAAAGAAAGATAATATGAGTTAAAATATGTTTTTCAGGGTGCTGGAGAGGTGGCTCAGTAGTAAAGAGCATTTACTGCTCTTGCAGAGGATGCAGATTTGGTTCCCAGTAATCAAATGGTGGCTAACAACTGCCCTTAACTCCAGTTTGAGAACATTCAATGAATGACCTGTTCTGGCCTACATAAGCATTAGCATGTACATGGTATACAAAAACTCATGGAGTTGCATACACATAAAAATAAAAAATTCAATATGTTTTCACAGGAAAATGATTTTAAGTATTTTTATTTTGAATATAGGACTGAAATTATGAGCATATAAAAAAGAAAAATATTAATATGACTGAAAAGCTATTCACTGAAAATATTGTAGTGAATGTGCATTAGATAAGGTATTTATTTTTAATGATGAAAAAGGTAGAAACATGTATTTTTCAAAGCTCAAGGAATCCGTCATACTAAGGAGAAAAAAAAAGGTAAATTAGCCCTACAGATAGCTTTTGGGTTTTAAGAATAGAGGAAAAGAGGAAGGAATTTCTTTTAAGATGCTTTTTCTACAATTTGCTCCTCCAGGATTTTAAAGCCTTGTTTTCACAGGTCCTGTAGCTTCAGCCAGAGACAAGAGGAGTGACTGTAGCATCCAAGAGAATCATTTACTTATTTCCTAAGGATTTGGCTCTTTCTGCAAATCCCCATCTTGGACCTCTCTCTCCAGAGCTCCCCAGCCCTCCCAGCAGCACTATGAGCTGAGGCTTGTCACGTGCCTCAGTGGCAAATGATGTCAACTGGAGGAAGGCAGGCTTCTTTCTTCCCACAAAGAACTCTCATTTCCCAAGTTGTGTTGCTATGCATTAGGTCCTCCTAAAATCCGTTTACCCCAAAGTCATACCTTTCCAATGCCCAAAGTCATCATATGAGTTGAGGCTGGCCCTGTAACATCCCCAGCACCATTTCAGGGTTCTCTTTCTGTATCCGTTATGTTGAGAGTATATATTCCCTAAACTATATAATGATTGGAAAAACAAACAACAAAACCAAAAGTTGCTGTTTGAATTTTATATAGGATGGCAATTAACGCCATAAAATAAAGTGTCTCCAAAGGAAGGGATAAGAGGTTTGGGGCTTATCTTTGGGGCAGCGATTCTTAGTGATTTTACACAACTCCCTCTAATGAGATCTTACATGCGTGTCCAATACGTAAATTCCTGGGAACTCAGGAGTTACTGACTGGCAGACTCTGGATGAGCAGAAGAACTCTAGCTAGTCAATCTGCATTTTAATTCACTTCCAAAGCCACTCATACACAGTCAAATTTTAGAATCGGTACTTTATAAAAAAAAAAAGTGTTAGGATGGAGAGATGACATATATTGTATGGACGTTGAAAAACAGTACGGTTAGAATCTCAACTTCAGCCTTCATTGACAATCAGTTCTGAGGTACTGTTGTATTCCATGAACTGATAGCAAGTATGGGATTCCAGAAATTTAGAAGTGGAGGCTTGGGAGGGTATCTTTAAAAGAAACCCGGAGTCTCATCATTCAAGGATCCTGTTGTGACGATTTCATACAATCAAGCTGTTAAGTCATTAGAGGGAGGATCCTGAGCACAGGGAAGTGGTCTGCCCTTGTTAGAAATCATAGTGGAAGACAATGGAATAAGGAAAGACAGCTGTAAATAAAAGATTAAAAGATATATCTCTATTTTTAATGTCATTATACTATTATATATGATCATTTTCATTCATATATATCTATAGATACATATATATAGATACATATATATATATATATATATATATATATATATATATATATATATAGTTTGAACATCTTCCTTCTATTCCTTGTTACCTTCCCCATTTTAACATCTCCCCTCTCCTCTGTTGGTCCCGCTTGGTCCCTTAGACTTGTGTCTCCTCACCTAGTATGCCATCTGTATGTATGGGTGTGTGTAGTTTTATGTATCTATATAAAACCTTAAACTCACAAATGAGAGAAAACATATTTGTCTTTTTGAGACCTAATTTGCTTAATGTGATTACTCCTAGTTTCATCCATTTCCCTGCAAACTTGACTCCTCTGTATGGCTGAATCTATCAATTTCTAGCCATTGAATCACCAGCAACATTAAGTTCCCATGCCTGCTTTACACTAGGCACCACCTAGACATTCTGGTTTTATCTATGAGAGGTAAAACCTGGACCAAGAGATTGATGAAACCCTTCACAGGCGATACCAATGTCCAATGCCTTTGATGACAGTAGCCACAGTATCAGGTGAGAAGGCATCTTACAGCAGGGCAGCAATAGCAGCAGCAGCAGCAGCAGCAGCAGCAATGAGGCCCTGCAGCAAATGTGAAATACTTTCCTAAACTTCCTGACACTTTCCCGGGAGTTATTGTCCTCCATAAGGGTAAGGGACTCAAGCAGAGTGAAGAACCCTTGAAATATACTTATGATAATATATGATAACCCAAACTCATAATTCAAGCGGGTGACTTCAGCTATTTCAATGTCCTTGTAACACAAAGCCTTCAGACAGAATTTTTAGTATAGGAATTAGGCTCATATTTATCATATTCATATAATGTTAAGTGGATTTTCACATCTTCAGGAAAGAATTTGTTGTATTTTTCAAGGCAAAAGCAAAGCACAAAGAAACATTACAGAGCTAATAAGATCTCTAAGGTCAGGAAGGCTCCGAGGATGTGAGCTCCAGTTTATGGCTAGCTTTTATCTAATTGTTCATTTCACAGAAAAAGCTTGTGCCCTGAGGGCATCTAAAATAAATCAATGAATGAATATGAAGACATTTCAAGCACATTTTGTCTTGTCTTATGTTTGTATTATTCTATCACCATTTGGTATTTTGAGTAGTTTTTACAGATTTCACTTGTTATCATAAAACCCTTTCTAGGAAAAAAAATGACCATTTAGGCTGTGGAGAAGGCTCGTTATTAAAGAGACTGATGTACAAGTAAGAAGATATGAGTTCTGTCCTCAGAAGCAAAGTAAATAAGCCAGATGTGACAGCACATGTCTGCACATCCAGCACTGGGGAGGTAGAAAAAGGGGTTCTGTGGCTCGCTGGCTACGAGTATTGCTGTACTTGTGAGATCCAGGTTGACTGAGACCCCATCTGGAAAAGTAACATGTGGCTTGATTTTCTAAGATACCTGGCATCAACCTCTGGCTTCCACGTGTGTGCATTTTCACATATGTAGGCCCCAATAAACATTTACGTAACACACATTCTCTCTCTCTCTCTGTCTGTCTGTCTGTCTCTCTCTGTCTCTCTCTTCCTCCCTCCCTCCCTCCCTCCCTTTCCCTCTCCCTCCCTCCCTCCCTTTCCCTCTCCCTCTCCCTCTCCCTCTCCCTCTCCCTCTCCCTCTCCCTCTCCCTCTCCCTCTCTCTCTCTCTCTCTCTCTCTCTCTCTCTCTCTCTCTCTCTCTCTCTCTCTCTCTCTCTCTCTCTCCTAAGATAGATGATAGACAGACAGACAGCCTATATTGGTCATTTATTTCTGAAAGAGCTGAAACTCCATAGTTTCTCTCCCGAGTGGTAAATACATAACTAGCCACCATCATTTTTCCCTACCGTACATGTATAGGGAAAGAAAAAAGAAGGAAGACAATTGCAGTTTATAGTACAGAAAACTCTTACTGATTTGTAGTGTGTTGTACAAATATGCTGGCCACCAATTTCACATGTATTAAAACATACTTTAGTAAAATATTATTAAACTCATAATTCAAGTAGAGGTATATGTTTTAATAGTTATAACCATTTCCTGAGAGCAAACAGAGAAATAACTATCACAGTTTGATGATGGAGGGTTCGATTAAGGATTCAGGGTCTAGCTACATTTCCTGTTTTTCACTTCCACCTCATGCTTCCATGTTCTATGTTCTTACTGTAGATCACTGGGGAGGCAGCCAAAGTGTGGTGTCTCTGTGAGGTAGCTCAGGGTAGTTGCGTTCAGACTGAACACAATGATTATCTTACAACTTCTTAAAGGATGTTGAAAGGTGAGTGTTTCCTTTAAAAGCTACTGGACTGACAGGTTCATTTAGAAGGATAATGTCATGTGGGTTTCTAATCCATCTAGAAGTACTCAGCACTTGTAAGAATTTTTTGCTCTGTCATATAATTTGGAAATGATTTTAAAGTATGGCTAACAATTTATCATCAGTTATTTTAATGGTGAGTAAAATAATAATTTGTATAAGAGCCCATGCATTCTTATCTGAGTATAACACTAACCTATACTTACTAAGCAAGCCATGCAAAATCATAGATATGCCCTGACTTTTGATATTAGAATCATGTATTGGGAAATAATTTTGTCTTACATTTCATTATTTATATTTGGACAGACCACAGCTCAACTGTGAAGTAACCAGGACTCATTTGGGAAATGAGAACTGTAGATTTCTTCCCCCTGAGAAGGATATACTTTGACCATATTTAAGGTAGCTACTATTTTTTTCATCACTGAATCATGATCTTGATATCTAATTTTGATCATCAAACACTGCATGTTAATGAAGGCCATCATCTCAGCACACAGAACTATCCTTTCCAGCTATGCATTATTGACTTTATATTACTGAGGTTATTAATGCCTCCTTTTCCAACTAACATATGCCACAAAAAACACTTGAAAACTAAATGATGCATCTTCCCTGAGAAGTCTGGGATTTTAGTAATAGATCAGAGAGTAAATGAGACTTTCTGTTTTATATAATATATGGTCCAATGACTGAGTCATATTCAGCACCTTGAGCAGAACCCATAGCTGTAAACAAAAACATTCAGAAGCATGAACTTCTAGGAGTGATTGCATTTAATATTCTGTCATTACCAGTGTGTGAAAACCAAAAACATCATTTAATGAGGGAATTCTTGCAATTTTTTTCATTAACTTGCTTTGTTTTCTCTTTGAATAGAACATTAATCCTTAATTTTCAACTTGATTTTGCAAGTATCACCATGCTGTGATTTATACTCCATTTAGCTCTTAGAACTACAAGTTTGAATGGCACAACTATAATGTTAGCATCTTCTCTGCCTTTGCTTAAAAGATTTTTTATTCTATTGTTTTACTAATTCAAGAAAAGCACATTCTGTTTTTTTTCTTCTTTTTTAACTATACAGTATGATTGGGATTTCTGCCAGTATTCAACTAGCTCTAAATTTGTTTTAAAAATTCAATGAAACATGCACCATGCATACCAATGTAACTCCCACATACATAGTTTTTTTTTTTAAAGTGACGTTCTTATTAAATGAGTTTTGAGTAAAAGGATGACAATCATAGGGAAATGAGTTCACCTTGTGAACTATTTTGAGAAATAAACTTGTGTGTAACTGTATGTTTTCTTCCTAAAGGTCATCATTAGATTCTTAGGTAGGCTTAATCAGAAGGGCAGATAAGAATGGACTGAGGCAAAGACAGTGTCTTATTTTCTGGATTTTTCCATTCTAGTCCCAGACAGAGAAAATTATTGATTAGTGAATATTCAGAGCTCAGTATTTAGTAGTTACCTTTGATTTTGCTGAACACTAAGGAGAAGAAAATCTGAACCAGTCTAAGGGGAAAATGATTGTTATAGTCTGAATGTTTCAAACCTTGTAAAAATCAACCAAGAGCAATATCTTCCTAGTCTCTAATTTCATGGAGCTTTTTCTCAGTTACTACATACCCATTTATGTGTTAGATCCTCAAGTCTAACTGGTTTTATATAAAATTCTTCTGATGATGGTGATAAAGTTTGATTATATCTACCAGAGTCTATATGTGGGAAACCTAGGCAGTAATGTTGGGAAGTGGAGGCTCCTGGGAGGGTGCCTAGGTCACTGAGGTGCCACTTTAATGGGTGGGTGAAATGACAACAGTCATGGGAGTAGGTTTGTTATTCCTAAGGGAAGGGTGAATGAAGTCTTCTCCACCTCCTCCAGCCTCCCCTCTCTGCCTCTTACCTGACTATATATTTTATGTGATGATGCTTACTGACTTGTTATGACACAGCTACACTGACTTCAAAGAATGCTGTCACCTTCATATATGATCTTGGATTTCCAAGTCTCCAGAAATGTCAGAAAGAAATGTGGAATGTCAGATGTCATCTATAGAAATTGTATATTAGGAAGAGCTCTGTCTCCACACAGGTAAAACATTAGTCATATGACCAGTCTTTCTGATACATTTCAATTAGAGAATTAAAAAATAGGTATCAGCATCTCTTATTTTAATTTATAATGACTTGATTACTGTTATTTTTAGAAAGCACAATTAAATATTTAGATAACTTTATTAAGAAAAAAGTTACAAGTACATAGAGACAAACTTTCTTAGAGAAATAAAAGACACAAAATTCATTAGAGAATACTTTATAGACTTCTACACCAGTATACTTGAATACTTTAGTAAAATACATATTTTAAGTAAATATTGATTTAAAATATTTCACTTCAATTGAGATAAAATCTTAAACAGACCAACTTGCGAAGAAGAGATGAAGAAATAATCAAGGGAAAACACCTTAAAAGGGGCATGGTTATTTTATTTAATTCTTTGAGAGTTTTGAGTTTTGAACAAGTTTGGATCATAATCACCCCCAACCTTTCCATCACTTTCAAATACAGTGGGATATTCTAGACTTATCCTGTACATTTTGTGCCCAGATCAGGAATCACTCATTTCTCCAAATAACTTTAAAATCTGAATAAAATTAAATTAATTGAGGTTTACCCCAACTGATTTTATATTTTGAAATATGGTTAAGAAATCAACATAAATTTAGTCTCAGCTTATAAAAATCATTCATTTTCTTCCACTGTGGTTGTATTTGTATTTCAGATCCATTTAAATTTATTTCTGTGTATGTCATAAGGGATAAATCCAGCTTAATTTTATCTGTATGACAACCCACTTTTCCTTACACTTCTTATTTTCTTGCTTGGGTTTGAGATAATGTTTGAATACAACACAATTAATTTATTGGCATGGCATCATTTTCAGTTACTGTATCATGACTTTGCAGTATTCATTTGGTTCATTTTCTACAGATGTGTGTGTGTGTGTGTGTGTGTGTGTGTGTGTGTGTGTGTGTGTGTGTGTGTGAGTGTACATTTGTCAGGACTTAGGAGGTCATATGTGCACATATGGGTGTGCACGTGCATGTGGAGGCTGGAAGTTATCCTCAGATGTCTTCCTCTATAGCTTGCCACCTTGTTTATTGAGTAAGACAGGGCCCACCTCATGAATGGAGTTCTCCTCGTTAGCTTGTCTAACTAGCCAACTTGTTCTCTGAGCACAGGGATTATAGGTGCATCATGATGTGTTCCTGGCCTTGACTTGGATGCTCTCCAGCATCTTGAACTCTGGTCCTTATACCTGCATAGCAAGTGCTTTACCGATTGTTCCATATTCCTGGTTGCAAGATCCACTACTAATCACTTGATTTAGTTGGTGTCTGCTGTTTCCCGACTATAGCAGTTCTACTTTTCTTTGTAATTAGTAAATAGCCTGTTGAGAAATATAGTTAATAGTCTATTATGAGCCAATTTAAATCATCTAACTCCAATCTACTCCTTTTAGCATTGAATCACATCTGAAAAATTGTCTTGTGACAACTGTTTCCCCTCCTCCCATTTTTTTCTGTTGGTTTGAATTCTGATCTAAGGATTCCTCCCCATTTACATGTGTCATCATGGGTACTGGTTTTCTTAGTCTATCTGATTAATAGAAAATTGTGCATTATTCCCGATTTTGGATATTGACTCCTTCCTCTGAGCTTTTTTTTTTCTTTTTTTTTTTTCATGTCATCATAGCCTCTGGGTATTTCCCAGGCTTGCTATGTAAGAGCTCTTCCTCAGAACTAATCTGAAACATCTAGGAGTCTTCCATTTGAGATTAGCATTGAGAATTCAATATATGGATACTAGTTGTACCCCAGACTTCTATTATTTGTAGGACTTCTCAATAGACAGAAATAGTAATGTGTGATGTATGTATCTAAAAACCAGTTGTGTGTGTGCGCAATGTTGAGAAGATGAGTTTTAGTGATCAAGGGAGAATAGGAGGAAGTTGGAGGTAAATATAATCAAGATATATTGGATATTGGTACTACATTCAAAGAACAAAAATAAAAGACCAGTTGTTAATCATCTATCTATAACTCAAGATTGTGACTAATTGTATTAGTTACTTTTCTATTGCTCTGATAAAACACCACAATCAAGGCATTTCAAAGAAGAGAGTCTGTTGGGGCACACGATTCCAGTGAGTTAGAGCCCAGCATGGTCATTCTGATGTTTTGACTTTCACTTTTATTTGTAATATTTCCTCTGATTGTGAGAAAGTGCTTAGCCGTCATGATCTTAAATGTACTATTTATTGATATCTTGCAATGACAATCAGAGTTGCTAGATAAACATTTAGACAAACAAGCCTATTGAGTATTGCACATTTCATTTAGAATTTTTTCTTTAGTTATTTTGTGAGTGTGCATATGTATTTACGTGTGGGGATGCACATGCGTCATATATGTGAAAGTCACAGGATGACTTGTGGAAGTCAGGTTGTTTCTTTTAACATTTCGATGGCAGGCATTATACTCAGGTTGTCATGTTGGCAGCAAACACTATTACCTTCTATGCCATCTTACCTTTTTTTATATATTTCCCCTTAGTGATGGAGAAACACATCTAGTGATACTTTAATTGCTTTTGCAAATTTTTGAATGTCACATAATTTCAAAAGACAAAGACAAATGAATTCATTGATATTTTGATCTAAAATCATTTTAAAATCCAATTTTTGAATTTTGTGTTCTGTTTGGGTAAGAGATCTAACATATGCTTTCTATACAAGATTGTTAAATTTTGCCTGACACTGAAATCAGACTGTTTCTTTTCCTTTAGTCCTTTTGTATACTTTTTTAATGTATGAAAAAGTTACAGAATTAACTATATTTATATATAGACAAATGTTTGTTCCCAGCCTCTTATTTTAAAAGAAATTCACCATTTTCCACTTATTTGAAATGGACAAGCAAGCACACCCTTACACTACATCAACTCTCTATACGTATTTGGGTCTTTCTGAACTTGCTGTTGTCTGCCTGATTCTCTAGCCTATTTAAAAGGTATTGGAATCACCATGTTTCATATGCTATCCTTTGTGAGCTAAATGTCGGCTAACAGCAAGGACAGGATTGATTCTCTGGGAACAGTCTGTGAGGTAGCTATTACCTGCAGGAAGTTCATTGATGAAGGCTGTAGTCACCGAGGTCCACAGAGGATAGAAAGAAGCAGGAGTGGGTGGGTGGGGAGAGAAGTGGAGGTGGATGTTATAAGGAAGCTGCAGCTGATCTCTCAGGAAGGTTTAAAGTGAGGATAGATTGTTGAGCTTCCACACCCTTCCTGGTCAATGATAAATTGAATGTGGATTTCCGAGAAAAGACATGAGACAAAAACCACTTCTAGATGAAGTGGTTTTCTTTTATACTCTCTTTTCAGTCATTTTATATTTTATCTTTATTGTTTTTTCTTATTAGTTTTTTTTTAGATCAAAGTGCAAAGGATTGGGTTTCATTATGGCATTTGTCTGATGACTAAAGATGTTAAGCATTCACTGTCTATTGGCCATTTGTTTCTTCTTTTGAGAACTATGTATACAGATAGTAGCCCATTTATCGGATGGGTGATTAGTAGCAAGGCAAGATTTTTAATTTCTGTAGTTCTGAATAAATTCTAGATGCTTCTTAATCTCCATTATACCTGCCCCAACACACACACACACACACACACACACACACACACACACACACACACACACACACACACATCCAGTATTTGCTTATCATGTACTTTGAGCACAGCTGGTGCTGGAAGAGCTTTCTACAAAGCTATGGTTGTTGACTTCCTAGCTGGCAGGACCTTGTGCAGGAAGAACAAGTCCTTCATAGCTACGAGGCCTGGGGAGAAAAGCTCAGTATAGACTATATGCTACATCATGATGCTGATTGTTTGTTTGTTGTTGTTGTTGAGACACAGTTTTGCTATGTAGTTCACATTGGCCTGGAACTTGTCATTTTTATGTCTCCACTTACAGGCAAGTACCAGCATGCTGGCTCACCTCCTATTTTTTACAAAAGAATTTAATATTTCTCTCTAAATACTTTTTTTAATTGGCCTATCAAGTTATTTTCTAATCTATATTTCAAATGTGCTTTAAAATGCATTCAATTAAACATTTACTGGCTGCCTAATATATTCCACCAAGAACTATGAAAATGTAGAAGACTTTTATCATTGAATTTAAATTATTTTCTCCAGACTGTTTCAATAATGCATAATTTTGTAAATCATTCACTGTGACTTTTTCTCTGAGGACTCAAGAGTTCATGTGCATGGTGAGTCCCTCTCTGTCTCTTGTGTTGTGTCATGATGTTATCCTGGACACTTTCAAGATCAGGAGACCCAGGGGAGACGCAGAACTTGCATATTTAGTACCAGTGAGAACAGAAGCAGAGACACACTGGTTCTCCACTCTGCTGTGACCCACAGATAGATGTGCAGTGTCTCCTAGGTCACAGCCTGAGTCTGAGCTCCTGAGAAAGGAATGTCCTCAGAAGTATCCCCTTCATGGAGGTGTGAGTGAGAGAAGACTGTTGTCAAGAGAACGATCGGCTTGGTGCCAGGTAGTCTGGAATGCTGGTGCCAGTAGTTTATAAGAGCTGTCTGAGAAATAGGTTGCTCAGCCCCAAGAGAACTTAGGTATGTGACATTTTGCAGTCCCCTTGGCTATGGGACACAAAGCTTTGTGCAATGCTCTTGAGAGAAGTAGAAGAAGCTATTTTATCTGGACAATATTCAGAACGTCTAGTTTCTGGTCATTGCACCAAATATTTCTCCTAGATGGCATATTTTCCTTCTACTTCTAGTAATTTTCAACATTCAATTATTTTGTGCTTGAGTGGGTGTGTGTTAGATCTGTGTGTATATGTGTGTGTGTGTGTGTTTGTGTGTTTGTGTGTGTGAGTGTGTGTGCATAGGTACACACAAATGCAGTATCCACGGGAGGACATTGAGTGTCTTCCTCTATCATTTTCTGCCTTATTCCCTTGAGACATGGTCTCTCTCTCTCTCTCTCTCTCTCTCTCTCTCTCTCTCTCTCTCTCTCTCTCTCTCTCTCTTTTTTTTTTCTTTTTGACTTTTCAAGACAGGGTTTCTCTGTGTAGCTTTGCGCCTTTCCTGGAACTCACTCTGTAGGCCAGGCTGGCCTTGAACTCACAGAGATCTGCCTGGCTCTGCCTCCCGAGTGCTGGGATTAAAGGCATGTGCCACCACTGCCTGGCGAGAAATGATCTCTCTTGAACCTGGAACTAGGCAGACATCCATAAAGCCCCCAGTGATCCTCTGGGCAACACCTCAACAGCTCATAGTTACAGCTATGTGCAGCAATATCCAATTATTTTCATGGGTTCTGGGACCTGAACTCTAGTCCTCATGCTCACAAAGACATCACTCTTGCCCACAGAACCATCTCCAGTCCTTTTTCACTGGGTTCTTTCCTTCTAGAATCGTTTGATCAACCTTTTCAAATTCCTAATTGTGTTGTCATCATTTTGCCTCTCACACATCATTTTCATCTCTTGGACTTCATATTGAGGCATCTGTCATTTTCACGGTCAAGGCCAATGCTGCCATCCCTTATTCTGCTTTCTGAACACATGCTTGAAGTCTTCTGGCTGTTCAAACTGAGTTCTCAAGAATGCAGGCTACTTAGTTTATTTTATGGTAGCCTAGTGATATGGTTTTGTTTTTAGTCCCTGAAGTTATTGAAGATATGGTATTAGAAGATACATTTTACTTCATGCACTATTATAGTTTCTCTGGAAGTTTATTAAATCTGTTATAGCTACAGCTGCTTCTTGCCTTTATTTTCTTTCCACTGTTAGACATTTTTGTTTCTTTCTAATTTCAACCAATTGCCTGTGTTCAGCAATGTAGTAGATCACAGTGTTTGTATTTCCAAACCATAGGTAAAGTATGTGTTTATTTGTCTGTTTGTTTTTCTATAGTAACTGCTGACCCTAATAACGAAGACTCTTGGCTTAGACCTAGAGTATGAGAGTGGGATCTGGATTTCCCCTTGTGGATTTTGGGTGCAGTAATTTCTTGCACATATGAGGTAAATGTTTTCTGATTTAGTGTCTCTGCAGGGAGTTTTCCAGAGCACAATGGCCATTTTATTTGAAAGATTGTTTACTTAGATCTCCTTTGTAGGAACGAAGTGTCCCACAGTCCTGGAATGACTAACCTTGCTAAGTACCTGACATATCTCATCTGCCTCCTACCACAGCTGCCTTTGGAAACAGAACACATTGGCTGTCCTGTTGAATAAATTCATTTATTTTTATTGGTGGCCCTCTCTTTTACATCTGTCTAGAACTGTGGCTTACTAAGCTTGGTTGAGTTTCATAAACAACCACCTCTAGCTGTCAGGAATTCTCTCTGAGTTGTAACGGTTTAATTATACCCTTCTGGGTTCTGCAGCAAAACAATGAATTTAGCAATGCAATGTTTCCAGTATGTCTTCACATTTCAGTAGGATTCGAGGATGGCAGGGATGTCGCCAAGGTCAGTTAGTCAACCGTCTTGAACATGAGTCTCTGATAAAACTTTGAAAAGTGGAAAACTAGCATTTGAAATCCCACTGAATAATAAAACATAAAAATAATTTGTTTTTACTGTAGTAGTCTAAAATTGATTTAGGAGTACATAGTATGCCTATGGTGAAAAGAAAGCCTCAGAAAAAGCAGCGAATGATAGGACACAGTACTTAGGAAAGAGAGCTCAGCCCGGAGAAAGGTAATGAAAGAATCTTAGAGTCATTTACATTAGTGAAGCAAATGCACATTAAAATGCATGCATTGTTTTCATCTTCTCTATTGAATAAGAAGCTTATTAGTTATAAAAAGTTAAGAAAAGGTTAGAGCGGAAGATACTTGAAATTACTACTTAATTAAATTATGTAATTTAATTAGTTAAATTATTTAAATGAGTAAGAAAAATGACTAGAATTTTGAGAAGCAGTAAAATATTTATGTTGTGTAGCATGTAGTTGAGAAAAAGAGAGGTTGAATATATACACTATATTAAATAAAAATAAAATATAAACAATAGCATAGCAGATGGCAAGAAAATTGCTGGAGAGAGGGGAGTCCATGATGCAATGTAAGAAATACTAAAGGTCCTAGCAGGTAATCCCTTTGTGCAGGGGAAGGGTCAAATCTGATTAGTGAACCAGTTACAGAGAACTGGGAAATACAGTAAGCTATTAACGTTCATTTAAAGGAGGTAGTTTATTTAATTCATTAACTCAATTCAAAATAGATAAACGTATTCCTCAGCCATTTTTAACAGGGAAAAAATGTATACCCTATGATTTTCTCCTTCTGATTTTCAGTTTGAAATGCCTTTTCCTATTTCCCCTGAGTTCTTCACTCCATGCCTGCACCTGCATAAACAGCCACAGCCAAGGGCTGGCGTGTGGTGTTCCTCGCCTTACTCACTGGTGACTTGTGGATCTGTGGCGGCTGCTGCTGCTGCTGCTGCCTTCTTTGTAATGTTGGCCACTGTCCTCTGCATCCCCTGGACAGAGAATCGCCTTCTGACCCTCCTCGGCATCTATTAGGTATCCTAATTTTTTCCCTCCTTTAACAGAAACTGCAGTCTTAGTTTTCCTCCCAAACTATAATGACTTCCTGGCACCCAAAGGATCAAATGTAAACACTTTCCACAGGAACTTAAGCCTTTGCCACTTTCTTAGCCCTGGCTTCTGTCTGCTTCCTTTCCCATGCCCCAGACACAGCTAGCATCACCAACCACTTTTCCTTAAATGGAAACTGTCTTCCTGCTGTTCCAGCCAGCCTGCTTTTCTCTCAGCCATTCCCTGCCCCCTCCCTTCTGCTCTTGGACCATGAATAATCTTCAGGACCACAAATCAAACCACACCCGTCACCCAGAGCCTCCTCATCTCAGGTGTTCATGTTCATTGTGGTCTCTTTGCCCTGCATTTGCCTATAATCATAATAATCCTGGCTCCTAGTGCATTTTATTGTTTAAATAATGGGCAAGATGGCATTAATTCAATGTCTTATTTTATGGAATAGCTCTTTGGCAGTTCTTTTATACAATACAGGTTCTAATGCATTGGGAAGACGTTGCTTAGTGGAAGTTCTTTTTTCCCTTAATTTTGCCTTAGGAATTTTTGAATGTAGAAATGTACAACTCGAAGTGAATTCAAACTCCTATAAGGAACAAAAGGAGCAATTTTTACTCTTATTTAAAGAAAAGAATAATAGCAGAGGAAAGAATTAAAATCTTTCATTGGGGTCCCTTTGTAAGTTTTCCTTGTCTAGAGGGAACTCCTACTACTCAGGGTAGTTGAGGTAGGGGTCAGAAGGGTGGTACTTTTTTTTGCAAGTGGTTAGAACAGTAGGATGAATGCCTTTGAGTGTAAATTTTCCACATAAGAATTAGAGGAAAGCTGACAGCTGATTTGAGGGGAAGGGTCAGTTAGAGCCTCTTCATTCAAAAGAAGAGAAAGGCTTGCTTTAAGAATCATTTGTGCTATTTTTGAAACAGTACAATGCGTTTTACAGAAAACTGTGCAGCATTCATGGCTGTATGGAAGTCAATTAATCAGTAACCATTAAGTAAATGAAATCTTATAATGTTTCCTTGGTTCTCTGAAGTATCGATACATTACCACGGTCTGGCCATGCTCTCAGCCATTACAGATAATAAAGCTGGAGTCCCAGAGGCTTGTGGTTCTCAGGGCACTCAGCTCTCTGCCAGCAGGAGGAAATGCTCTGCTCACCACAGACATGAGGTGGAGGGAGGATGGTGGGCAGGAACAACCTTTGAGACTTTAGTTCTCAAACCTTTTCTCAGGATGCTCTGGGGTCTGTCACCTCCAAACTCCATGGTGGCTTTCTTTGTCTGAAAAATAGAGTGGTACTTTTATGGGAAATGACTTCAGTAGCAGGTAGAGGGGTAGTGTGGAGGTTCAGGGGAGAGGACATACAGAAAAGTCACCTTCAGCTGTTGCACAGGCTGCTGGGAATTCTAGGGAACCTAGTCTGTATTCCTCTGTCTCTTCTCCCTTTCCCCTCCTTCCTCCTTCCTCCGCCCTACTTCATCTGTCTATCTATCTATCTATCTATCTATCTATCTATCATCTATCTATCTACCTGTTTCTAACACTTGTATACCTTATAAAATTCTATGAACAGAGGAAAGTATTTAATCCCACTCCCTGGAAGATCCATCTAAAAGTACAGCATAGCTGTTTAGAAAATATCAGGATGACTGTTATTGGCTTCAGCTTCTGTACTTACAGTTTGGTAGAGAATGGAGATCAGAATGAAAGGAAGAGAGAATGGGAAAGCAGAAAAACCACCAGCATCTGAAATGGTTTGGCCATGAGTCAAGGAGCCTGTGTTTTACTAATCATTTGTGACACCCAGTGTTAAAGGTACGAGTAGAAGGGACTCAGTAGCAATGAGGAAAAAAGGTTGTGGACACTGGAAAACACTCAACATTTATAAATTTAGAAATTCCAGGCCAATTTAAAACCTTCCCCTAGCATCTGAGTTGACTAATCCTAGGCAAGGAACAGTATTTTATTTTCTCAGAAACACAAAACAATCACCAAAAGCAAAATTTAAATTAAGGCTTTATATATGTTGTGCTACATATGTAATTTATTATTTAATGTATGATTTATATATGTATAATTTTATAGAAGCTGCACATATACTTTGTAGAAAATTAACTACAGATATGAAAAGCATAAAGAATAAAAACTGCACTTGCAATGCTCATATTATACTCTTGTTCATCTGTTCCTCTCTTCCCTTTTCACCTCCATTTCTCCAGTTCCTTAGATGAACATCTTTCTGTCTCTGTATCTTTCTCTTTCTTTTCTCCAAATGGCTAGCATACCTTCTAGAATTATATAATATTTGTATTTCTAAAAAATAGAGTTTGGGGGATGGCTGAGTGGTTATTTACCCATGTGGACCAGTGGTTGGATTCCCAGAACCCATAGAAGCAGTTGGAGGTGGTGACCCACTTGTAATTCCAGCCTCAGTTGGTGTAATCAGGGGATCCCAGAGCATTCTTCACTTAAATATTCTGAGTCATGGATGGCATACACACCGCCACACACAACATACACATGTACACACTGATATATATTTCTTTTAAATATTGCAAATGGCTTTTGTAAGTTAGCTTTTAGAGTTGAGTTACATTTATATTTATGTTTATTTACTCATTTGTAGTTTGTGGAACTGGCAATTAAACCCACAATTGCCTCATGAATGCTAAGCAAGCACTCCATCACTAAACTACTTCCCAAGCTCATTTGTAGTTCTTAAAAGACAGACAGAAAAAAAAAGTACTGCCAGACATAGAGATGGTGGCTGCATCTGGGGCTCGAGTGTAGGCGGGTAATTTAAGGGGCTACACTAGGAAGCAACTTTAAGGATAAGGAAAGTTTGGCAAATAGCAGGGCACATTGTGGTTTCTGAAATAGTTGCATGAGAAATATGAAATATAAAGAAGTTCACATGTAACCTTCACTGTCCCTGAAGGAGTGACAATAATCTAAAGAGAGACATGTGTGCCCATCCCCTTGGCTCTCAGACTATTGAAACAATGATGTGCAAGAAATTAGAATTCCCCTGGGAATCTCACAGTAGTGGGGAGGAACAGACCAGGGGCCTGCAGCAGCCAGAGAGATTTCACACAGTACTGAAATCTTACTAGGATGGACTGAGAACAAGCAGCCACAAACAACTATGGTTCCATGACAAGAGAGCCATGCCTTGACTGGAACTAGCTGGCAGTACATACCTCTTGCTTTCTATTTCAATCTAAAATTCGTGTATAAATCCCACATATGGACTTCAGATATCATAGGACCTCTTTATGTATTCTTCCTTCCAATGTGGCCACATCAAATATTTATTTTTGTTCTTCACTATTTCTTGTCTCTTCAATTGGCTTCTTGAAGATGGGTAGCTAAGCCTAGCTTGTTAGGGTTGCCACTTCTCAGGTTCTGACCCTAACAACACTGATGAAACAGAGAGAGAAGAAAGGATGAAGGAAGGGAAGTATCTATGCATAGGCTCCTTTCTGCCTTTGGTTGAGGATTACCTTTAGTATCACTTACCCTGTGTCATCCCCAAGATGCAAGTGAACAAGGGTCTATCAAGTTCCTGTGCAGCATAGAAGAAAGGCCATAAGAAAGAAGACATGAAAATTGTACACCTGAGGTTTGACACTGTCAGAGGGTGATGAGCTGGAGTTGGTCCAGAGCTGTCTCTGCTATCTATCTAAATTCACTATATCTTGCATTCTCCTAATGGAGTTGCTTTTTTATTAATTTTGAAAGTATTTATGGAGCTTATGGTGTATGCCTGCTATTCTTTTAGCATATGGGAATATGTGAATGAAATGGACGATTTCTATGTCTGTGGATGGTCCAGGATCTTTAGTCTTAAAATGTTGTATGATTAATTCTACTTTATCCATGAAATTCTACACATTTAACTAATGACATAGCCATGCGGGAGATAAAATAATGTCACAAATACTAAGGTAGCCAGGAATGCATGCATATGTTAGTGTTTGTGGCTAAAATCTTGGATTTCATACTCAAGAGCTCAGAACGAAAAGATGGTTATTTTGCTAGCTGAGATTTCTAGGCAGAGCACTGAGGTCTTGGTGACAGTTTTACATCTTCCATTTACAGCAAGACCCTCTTTTTTGCTCAGCCTGAACCATTGTAGGTGGAACTTGGAAATGGGGTGGGTGAAGTTGCATCAGTGAGTTCTCATACAGTCTCTTACTGTACTGAAAACTATCCATTGCTGCTGTGATGCATTACTCCAACCTACTGGACACCCCCACACATGAGTTCTCTTTGGTTCATACTTATTTCTCTTATCTTCCCATGTTTCTCAGAAAGCTCAGTACCTATCTAAATTCCAGTTTTTGCCATAAGCCTTCAGGAATCCATGCAGATGTGGTGGAGGCTATATTTTGAGTTTACAAAAGTCTAAGATTTCTCTCACAATGTCCTATTTTTTTCTCTTACCTCTCTCTGCTTTCACAACCATCTTGGCCAAATATTCTCTTTATAGCATTTCTGGAAGGAGAGAATTCCTCAGGCCCTAGCCTTAACTCATTTTCCTTCATCATATGTGAACTTAGACACCATAAAACTTTTGACAAGCTCAGGTTCTTGTCTTGGTCTCTGACTTTTTTCTTGCTATCACGTCCTTATGGTCCACTGCGGAGCCACTTGTGATTGTATCAGAAACAACTTCAACAACAGTCCCAGCACTCAACTGTTTATACCCTAAATTGCCTTAAAAAAAAATGACCCTGCAATGACTTTAGACAGAACCTGGGGATCTTTCCTAAGGCAGACTTTTCCCTCACACCGTGCATTCTGCAGTGAAATCTTGTGACTCCCACCGCCTGCTTCCTTCACTAATAAGTGTACCCCTCTTTAGCATAGCTGCCTCCCAACCCCACCACAGCACCTCTTCTTTTGCTCTGAACCCACTCTAGGTCAGGCTCATGTGACAACCGGAGTCGTTTCTAAGTTAAATCATTTTCCATGTTTTCAATATTTTGTTACAATTTGGGAAAAACAAATAAACCCAACTGTCAGGAAATTCCAGGATTTGCCATTGCCTTTGATCCTGGCCAGACTTCACACCACCTTTCATCTAGCCCCTCTGTCCAGACTGGAAGTCTTTTCTTCCAGGTCCTCATTCTCTTTCCCATCCATGTGCCCTCAGCTCCAGGCTGCTCCCTAGCAGCAGATGGTTCTTTTTGCTGGGAAGGATGATTTTTTTTTTTAAATTTTGGTTTAAACATGACTTATTCAAAACAGTATCTTTTGTCTACTGATCGAATATACTATTCCTTCTTTACATACTGATTCATAGCACCATATCCTTCAATTTGTGACAGTTATTTGAAATTCTTGTTGCTTCTTGACTAGCTGTGTTTCTTCTACCCAATACACAATATCTCAGCTTTTTACAGACCTAGGAGCCATAACAATTTTGTCACTTAGAGTGCAAGTTCAGAACATAGTCTTGTTCGGTGAACGTTTATTCTTTAAATCAATTAATGCAGTTGTTATTGCCCATGACTCACAGAGGAAATATTGTCTGATCATACACATCAGCTTGTACATTATAGGGAAGTGGTAACAATAATGATAACAGGTGCAGCCCAGTATCATTGAACAGCTTCTAAGTGTGCTTTACTTATATTAACTTTTTCATGGAGAAAATAAAAGGTCTACACAATACCAGCAGGCAAAGAAAGCACTTTGAATATGTTCCATTTATCTTACTTACAGATTTCAGTGAATACTATGTTGAGGAGAAAATATGTCTCTGAAAGTGTAGTATAGATGGGAACACAAAACATGGTCAACAAATGAAGGTTTCTTCACAGGCTACCAAGTACAAGATGGTATTTACTGCAATCATGAGTTCAAATGACCGCCTGGAAGAATTACTTGGTGTGTGGCTTGCATGGAAATACACTGGCAGACGTGAGCTAGTGGTTGAGAGGGACAGAAGTTGGAGGACATTTAGGGCTTATCTGGGGTTAATTTTAGAGGCAAAGAATCTCTACTTGGTAGAAACTAAATCCGGATACTAGGAACTGGGAGGCAAGTGTGGGGAGTGGAAGGATGGCTGAATGTGATCAATGCATGCTATATGCATGTATGTAAATATCACATTGAACACATTCACACATATAATTAATATATGCCAGTAAAAACGCAAGTTCTATTACTATTTTTCCCTATTACACTTAATATTCAATGTAATCTCTTTAAACTTAGGCCTTGATCTACACTCTACTTGAGATTAGAAGGGAAGATCCATGTTCAAATGTAAAGCTTTTCCACTGCAAAGGTAAGCTGCCTTTTAGCAAGACTGTAATTCCTTTTACAGCTTCTTTCTGCTTTTTATACCAGATCTGGTTTTATCTTCCTTGCTTTCAAAAACTGATTTCTCTTTACTTCTTGGTTTAGCAAACTGCACGCTCCTCTAACTCCCACAAAACACTGGCCACCTCTGTGCACACTACTTGTCTTCTCACTTTTTTCACATTTGTATACATGTTACACACTCATCTAAAGTGCTACAAGATCTTTTCTTCTCAAATTTACTTTGTCCCCTAAAAAAGACTTGATAATAACTTTTCTTAATTTGCTCAAGGGACTCCCGACCCACAGCTGTCAAAAATATATACATAATTAGTGATAGAAAATGTTATAATTATTTCATTTTGTCACATTTTCTAAATCTATAATCTGTATGCACTTATCAAAACATAATGTACTAAAATCTGACATATGAGAGCCCTCTGAGCCTAAAATATGAATATAATTATGATAAATATCCCTCATGTTCAAGAAATCCAGTGTAGGATTTTAAAGTATAAAATTTTAATATAAATTTTTATTCGCTCTTGGTAGGTGTATTATCACACACTCATTTTAACTTCTTCAGTGAAAAGGTGGACACTTAATGCTTACCCTTTTAATACAGGATTGGCCTGAACCAATAAAATGTGAATAGTCAAGTTTTATGAATTTTTCTTTGTCACTCTCAAGAAGCTGTAGGGATTCCATCTCTGACTCCTGCGTAATCATGATTCATCTATCCCATGACTAATATAAAACCACATCGACAGATGTCCCAGCTGATGAGCAGTGACAAAGACTCTGAGCCCCATCTATATTAATGAGACAGTCATACATACTCCAGCTCCAGGTAAGAGGTTAGCTGAGTGCAGCCATGAGAATGAGAATAAGAAATAGTAACAGAAGTCTTCACCCAAACCTGAATTCATAGCAAATGAATCACCATTATAATCTGCCTTGTTTGGATATGGGTACTCAGTGATAATGGTTGCATTTAAAATTTCCTTTCAAACCTCCCTAAGTCACTGAAAGAGAGGGGAACAAGTAGTTAGGGAGTTATGGAGGAAGTTGAAGGGGGAAAGTGGGATAGGTGTGATCACATCTCATATTAGATATGTTTAAAATTCTCAAAAATAAAGAAAAACTATTTTAAAAATAAAAATTGTCTCCATTAAATCCAGTTACTTTGTAGTCTTAATTTCAAAGTTAATATTAATAGCATACATAAGTATATGACACCCTAAATTTTTAAAAAAGAGAGAACCAGAGATTATGAAAATGATATGTGAAAATGAAAAGAGGTTTAAGACCATTTCATTTTCTTTTTCTTATTAAGAAAATTTTCATTCATTTTACATACCAATCACAGATGCCCCTCTTCCCTCCTCCCACCCCTCCAGCCTGTCCCCTCAACCCATTCCCTGCTACAAGAAGGTAAGGCCTTGAGGCCGGGGGGATGGGGGCGGAGGTTGGACCTGCCTCTACTGAATGTACCAGGCTCTGCTGACTCCCCATTTCATTTTCTTCTGTGTGAGACAGAAAATGGAAATCAGATCCTTCTTGTTACTAGTTCTACTTGTGACATGTCTTAGTCCTAGGGTCACTCCATAAATTCTAGATGTATTCAGAAGAAATAAAAAAAGAGCAAAGATGGAAGCCACAGTGAGGGAGACATTCAGGAGAAACATGTAGTACTCAGATGTCATTTTTTTCAATCTCACCTGTTGTCTGCCCTTCGTGTTCAAGGATTTGATTTACTCCTGTCAGACACTGAGTCAAGACAGTAAGAGCTAGTTAAACCCCACCACTTCAGAAAAGCACAAAATCATATTTCATGCCAGGTCATCTTCAAATAGAACAAAAGTTACTTTGGTGCCAGGATGAAGGGGAGAAAGGTACATCAATAAAGCCAAACAAAGTGGAATCACAGAAATCATTATTACTGCTTTCATCCCAGGACACTGGATCAGTCAACAAGTTTGCTCTGCTAACTGGCAGAGGCACGTTTGGTAGGCTGGAAGCCAACAACAGTGGACAGAAGAAGTGAAATGTAACCAGTCGGTTCTAACAAGAGGGCAGCCCGGCCAGTGTTCATTCCACAAGCATGGTAGTTTCTATCATTCCATTTCCACTTGAGCTCTCTCATGGTTCTCGGTATTAAATTTGAGAACTAGAAACCTGTAAGACCCACCCGCATTTTCTTCCTCACTTGCCTTTCCCATTTCTTCTAACTTCTACACACTCATGGCATGTGTCTTCCTTCCCCTCATGGAACTCATACAGGTTTCAGTAGAAATGTTTGGGGGTGAGGGCAGAGGTGAGAGGAGTCTCCATCGTGGTTCTCTTCATGTGAGCATGTGCTTTGATGGGAATCCACATTTCACTCACATGTCCTAAAAGGACTTGACTTAACCAGCGTGAAATTCTCTGCCTTTTGCATGCAATCAGTGTTGTTTTTAATAAAGCTATGTGCTATATAAAATATCATATTTATTCTTATTAAACTAAAATTGATTTAAAGTGCTATCTAGAAATGTAATACAAGCCTTGGCTTGGTTTGAGTCTCTAATCACCAGTCATTTAAATGATTGTCTTCTTTGTTCTTTTGTTTTGTTTGTTTGTTTGGTTTTTGAGACAATGATTTACTACGTAGACCAGACTGGACTCAAACCTGGTATCTTTCTGCTTCTACTCAGTTAATACATGTAAATCTCAGAATACTACTTTGTGCAAAGTGAGCACTGAATGTGTCTCAGGTGCCACTTCTTTTAAGAATATTTGTATTTTACAGTAAACACTTGAAAATATAATTATCAACGAAACTCTCAGATTTATGAAAAGAGGGAATGCATTTATAATTTAGGAACAAGCACCTTCATCTGTGGCTTTAGGTCTCACCACTTTTATCTTTTTCTTACCACACAACATTTGGAGCAAAAACAAGATCTTGACTTTTTATGTTTGTGAATTAAATCCTTGGATCACACCCAGGAAATCCAGTAGTGTGGTGGTAAGCAGGCTTTGCTGCAATGGAGGGGTGGGGGACCTCATTGTGTGAAGGAGACATCTAATTCAAGTTCAGATAACTCATCTTCATTCTCTAGGTTGTAGCTCCAACATAAATTCTTTGTCCAGTCTTTCTCTGACCTTCATGTTTGATTCACCCTCCTGATAGAAACTCCTAGAACCTGATGGTTGAGTGTCTCCATACACCATCAGCTCTGTGGGAGAGGGCCCTATCTCTGCATATGTGACTCGGCATCTATCTAAGTGAATATTACACATACTACTGTACTTCTCATGCTTATTCACTGCATGTTAACCAATATATGACACCAGGCACTGTTGGGAGAATCTCAGCTTTGTCACACCCACTTCATAAGGTTCCTAGGGAGATATTCCTGAATTGTGTGTGTAAAGTGTTTATGATTGTAGCTTGTATGGGCAACTCTGGATATCTGGCAGCTTTATGGCTTTTTGCTTGATCAGGAGGCCATTTTATTAGGATTGAACTACTGAAATTCTTCTCTTACCATTTCTTATCACTTCCATATCTGCAAACTTGATAACACCTTTTTGATGCAATGCACCAAAATAGCCTGCCTAGTTTTCTTACAAAATTGTCTGATATTTTATGGGAAAAAAAAAGTTGCCCTGATTGTACTTTGGTCCCAGTCAGTCACATTGGAAAGTGACTTTTGTAGAAGGAGTCATGGCAGGTCTTCCCAAAGTAATCAAGGAGTATAAGGAAGACAATCATGAAAACTTTAGCCTTTGATAACAATCACAGTTATAGATCTCATTCTTTCCAGGTTTCTTCAACATGCCAATGGATGATTGATTATACAAGACTGAAAAATTTCTAATTTTTCACTTGTCTTAAATTTCTTCATTTCATTTCCTTTCTCTATTTTAGGAAATAAAGGAAACAAATAAACATGAATATATGTAATAATTACAAGAAAAGTCTTTAAGAATTGTCATCTGTTTCTCATTTTTATATTTCTCCTGTGTCTTTCTTTTTTTCCTTGTTTATTTCTGGCTACTCTTTGTGTACATAACAGAATACTTAAAGTTCCTTTTATGGCAGCAGCATTTTCTTCTCTGCCCGAGAATTTTTCACAGACTTTAAGAGGTTGGTATCCAATTCATTAATCTCTTCTTTATGAAGTTTATCTTTGCCTCCCTGTTCACAGGCATCACAGAGGAGTATTTCAGCCCAACTTTTATGAGTAAAATTTCACTATCATTTACAAATGGAATCAATATCTATCCCTCAATCGTTTGTACTCCAATATCATTCATTTTAACTTCATATCTGTAACTGTTTATGATTCTCAATAAACTGTAAAAATGAGGAGTACTAAAGTACTGGAGATACAGGAAAAACTGGCTTCTATCTCTGGCTTTTCAGGAGAGGACACATATTGACATGAGGACACTTTAAACTGTTGTTCCATTTGGTGACCATAGAGGTAAAGAGTTAATTTAGCTCCTCAAATTCTAGATTTCTATGACTATGTGTGCACAACTCCACATACAAACACATATATAAACACATATATACCAACACACAATCACAGACACACCTACATACAAACATAGTCTTCTTTATTTATATGCTCATGTGTTTGCCTATGTTTGTATATGTGGACATGCATATGGATACCCACAAGATCAGAAAAAGAATGTCTAATCCCTTGTCTGGAGTTATAGGTAGTTGTGCATCTCCTGACGTAGGTGCTGGGAACTGAACCTAAGGCTTCCCAAAAAGTAGCAAGTACTCTTAACTGCTGAACCATCTTCCTGGCCAGATGAATTCTCTTTTGTGTTGGTAAATACAATAGCCTCAGGTGTGAGGATGCATCTCATAGTGTATCTGCTTCACATTTTCCTGATGGCTGGGATTGAGTATATTTCCACATACTTGCTGATCATCTGTTTCTCTTCATTGGAGAAAGTATATTTGAGTTATTTGCTTGTTTTTGACACAAGTATTTGTTACTGTGATTTTTTTTTCCTACCAGGTCATAAAGATTCCTTAAATATTTTGACTGTTAAAACTTTATCAGACATGTGTTTTGCAATTTTTTTTCTCTTGGTTCATATATTGTACTTGCATTTGCTGAAGCTTCCCGATGGCACCAACACTTTGATTTGGTGTATTGTTTGTTGGTAGGAGCCAGTTTTGAGATGCCTTCAAAATTAAAATTAGCACTATAGTATGATTAAGCAACTCCATTTCTGGGTATTTGGTAAGATAGGTGAAATAAGAGCTTTAATGGGATAGCAGTCTTCTTCACAATGGCCAAGGTGTGAAAACCATCTCAAAAGCTATCAGTAAAGCCGGGCGGTGGTGGCGCACGCCTTTAATCCCAGCACTCGGGAGGCAGAGCCAGGCGGATCTCTGTGAGTTCGAGGCCAGCCTGGGCTACCAAGTGAGTTCCAGGAAAGGCGCAAAGCTGGACAGAGAAACCCTGTCTCAAAAAAAAAAAAAAAAAAAAAAAAAAAAGCTATCAGTAAATAAATGAATCAACAAATGGAATATTATTCATTTTTTAGTTTTTTCAAGATCTATTTTCTTTTTTATTTTATGTTTATGAATGTTTGCCTGCATGTATATAACTGCACTGTGTAGTTGCCTGGTGCCCATTGGGTCAGAACAGGACACTAGATCCTTTCAAACTGGAGTTGCAGGTGATTGTAAGCTGCAACATGGGTACTAGAAACTGAACCTGGGTCCTCTTCAAGAACAGTAAATGTTCTGTCACTGAGTCAACTCCCCAGATCCTTATTCACATTTAAAAAGCAAATACTGCTATACATAACAACATGAAAAAAGCTGGAGAACATATTCATATGTATAAGTAAAGTGAAATAGGCCACAAACAGGAGTGCAGAAATTCCATGACTCTACTAAGATGAAGTGCCAAAAATAGGCAAACTCAAAGTAGAAATAAAAATATCATTGTCAAGAGCTCAGTGGAAGGGAGCAGAGGAGCCTATGCTACTTAGTAAGTTTCATGTGTTAGTAAGTGTCAATCTTGTAAGGTTGTAAGATTCCAGAAATCTCCCATATATTGCAGTGTCTATGATCAACAATGCTACATCATACATTTAAATTTTTAAGAGAATCGGGGCTTGGAAGATAAACCAGTCAGTAAAGTGAGGTGCTGCCTGGCAAGTGTGAAGTCCTGGGTTCCAATTCCTAGCACTCAGTTAAAAAGTGAGCACAGTGCTCAGGACTCAGATCAAAGCGTATCTGTGGGACTTACAGAACAAATGGTCCAGCCAATCAGGAAGTTCTAGGTTGAGTGCTAGATCCTGTCTCAAAAATCAAGGTAAAAAGAGATTGAGGAACATACCAGATGTTGACTTCTGTCCTCCACATGTCGACCTCTGGCCTCTACGTGTATGTATGCAGGCGCATGGACGAACACTCATGCACGCGCGCACACATGCACACATGCACGCACGCACGCACGCATGCAAACACACATACTAAAAGAGTTACTCCCACAATACATGGTTTTGCCACAATTTAAGTGAAAAGGGGAGAAAAAAGCAAAACAAGAGCTCAAGAGCAAACTTTGGAGATGGCAGATTTTTTTATTACCTCAACTCTAGGGACAGCTTTATGTTTGTATACACAGATCAAAGTTCAATAGACCCTATGTTTTAAATATTATTTCTTTTTAAATGTTACTCATTCCCTGTAAAGATGTTAAATTGTATGTATGTGTTTATGTGCTCTTTATGTTAACACATAATGACGTTTACTTGTGTACACAGAGTTCTGTGAATTTATCAAATGCATCCATTCGCACAGCATCCCCACTATCAGGACATATGGCAGTTCTAGCATTCTGAAAGTTGCCCTTTGCCTTTTGAAAACACAGGGTAGTCTTTCCATGATATTAGGAGCTGCTGATCATGTCCACAGTTCTGTCTTTATAGAAATGTTATATAAATAAAATGTAACTTTGTAAGAGTCTTTTCTTTTATTCAGAAAAAAAATATTGACTTATCTAAGACAGGTGAGACATGTATCATACGACATCCCTCATACTTTTCCATCTCACAGAGCACGGCAGGTGTGTGATGATGTTCACTCTTTACCAGGCTGTCTGAACTGCTGCTCACATTTGTGCACATGAGTGTGAATTTGAGTTTACCATTTCTCAAGTGGGAGCGCTTATGAGCGAGGTGGTTAGGTCACACGGTAAGTGGATGTTCATAAGAAACTTCCAAACTAGGCTCCAGTGACATTGACCCCCTTTCCTCCCCTTCCACCGATGAATGCAAGTTCTGGTTGCTTGAGTTCCTTGCTCACACCCATGTGATCATTAATCTTCCCTGTCATCTCGACTAGATTTAAAATCAACCCGGAAACATGCCTCTTGGTTTGTCTACAAGAGGCTTTCCAGAAAGGTTTAACTGGGGAGAGAAGGCCCAGACTAGCTGTGATCAGCACCAGCTCGGGGGCTAGGGGGCTGGACTGAAAAACATGAGCTGAGACCAGCGTTCACCTGTCTCTGTGCTTCCTGAGTAGAGACGCGATGTGACCAGTTGTTTCCTGCCCCGCCTGTGCCTCCCCTGCCATGACAGACTGCATCCCTTCTTTTTGTTGTTGTTGCTGTTGTTTTCGAGACAGGGTTTCTCTGTGTAGCATTGGAGCCTATCCTGGACCTCGCTCTCTAGACCAAGCTGGCCTCGAACTCACAGAGATCCGCCTGCCTGTGCCTCCTGAGTGCTGGGATTAAAGGCGTGTGCCACCACGGCCTGGCCTAATCCCTTCTTAAACTGTGAGTCAAAATAAGAACTTCCCCTTTAAGATTCTTCAGTCAAGTGTTTTGTCACAGCGATGAGAAGAGTATGTGAAAAAATCCCGGTACTGGCAGAATATTTTTTTTCACAGATTAGCACGTTTTATTATATATTTTTGTTATTTCTTTTTTTCACTATTAAAACTTATTTATTATCGAAGACATTCCTAATATATTCACATATCCAGAAAAACCCTTCAAATCTTATCAATAACAACCCCAGTCCTATTTCATTATATAAAGTCTGTAATTTCAGCTTCAATATTTTAGGTGCATCTCTGTAGGGATACATATTTTAGTAACTTGTCTTCTTTGATGATCCCTCTTCAAAATTAACTTTATCATGTTCTTATCAAATGTTCAAAAAGTTGGAAAGAAACTTGACATAATGCAAAAAAATGAAATAAAAATAATAAGGAAAATAATCTCCTGTAGTTCTACAAATAAGTTACGGCGGGCCTTTTCATCTTTCTTTTTTTTTTTTTATTTTACAATACAATTCAGTTCTACCTATCAGCCACGGATTCCCTTGTTTTCCCCCCTCCCGCCCCTCTCCCTTTCCCCCCAGCTCACCCCCCATTCCCACCTCCTCCAGGGCAAAGCCTCCCCCGTGGACTGAGATCAACCTGGTAGACTCAGTCCAGGCAGGTCCAGTCCCTTCCTCCCAGGCTGAGCCAAGCATCCCTGCATAAGCCCCAGGTTTCAAACAGCCAACTCATGCAATGAGCACAGGTCCCGGTCCCACTGCCTGGATGCCTCCCAAACAGATCAAGCCAATCAACTGTCTCACCCATTCAGAGGGCCTGTTCCAATTGGTGACCCCTCAGTCACTGGTTCATAGTTCATGTGTTTCCATTTGTTTGGCTATTTGTCCCTGTGCTTTATCCAACCTTGATCTCAACAATTCTTGCTCATATAGTGGTTAGTATCCCCGCCTGGCAGAATATTTTATCTCACCTTTCCATTAAGTTTGCTAGTGGTGTCGCACGGTCCTTTCAACTTCCATTTTCTTTTGTACAAGTTTTAGAGGTTTCCAAAGATACCTTGCTTAACACTTCTACTTATTTTCATTACTTTTTTCTACATCAAGATCTTTTCTAGTAAATTGATCTGCTCACCTTTCCAAATTCTGTTGTAGTTGTTATATACATTATGCTGATATTATAAACATCATCACCCAATCTGATACTTCACATGGTTTGGAACATGGATTCTCTGCAAAGCATCCTTTGTAGACCTGCTCCTTAGTCAGTGACATGACTGGGAGGCGGTGGAACCTGCACTCCACAGGGCCTACACTAGGCGCTGAAGTTGCTGAGGGAACTTTAGCTCCTGAAGCTAAAGTGAAATCCCAGTCTCTCCTTCTCACCCCCTTGGGGTGAGCAGCCAGCCTTCCACAACTTCCTGCCATAATGTTCTCTCCACCAAAAAACTGTAGGGCCTCCTGACTAGGACTACAGCCATGAGCCAGAATGACACCCTACCCCCACACAGGACTACAGCCATGAGCCAGAATGACACCTTACCCCAAACAGTACTACAGCCATGTGCCAGAATGACACCCTACCCCAAACAGTACTACAGCCATGAGCCAGAATGACACCCTACCTCCACACAGGACTACAGCCATGAGCCAGAATGACACCCTATTCCAAACAGGACTACAACCATGGGGCAGAATGATACTCTACCCCCAATTAAACAGAAAAGGGCCTCAGGATATGCAGAGCCAAGACTGCTCTTCTGGGTTCACTGCCTCTTTCAGTTTTGCTTTTAAACTGTGGATTAAAAAAATCAGTTAAAATTTGAAAAAAAAAGTCTTTGACAAATGAGTTTTTAAGTGGTTATATTGATTTTCAGAATGCTATATTTCAGCTCATCTTGGTGCTTCTAATTTTTTTCTTGTATAGTTTTAAACACTTTGGTTATGATATGAGTAAATGTGAACTGGGAGTTATTTCTATTTTTCTCAATTTGCTGAACTTCTTGATCTGTAATTTTAAATCTTCTGCCAAATTTGGAAAGTTTTAAATATTGTTTCAAAAGTTTTCAATGGAATTCTTTCTCTTTCTCATCTTAGGCATGAATCTAGTAGGTGCTACATGTTTTGGTATTTTTCTAAATAAGCTTGAGCCTCCATTTGATCCTTCCATATTTTGATTCCTTACTATTCCTATTGGGTGATATTTATTGATTTAGCTCCAGATTCACTCACTCTTTCTCCTGCTTATCTGTTATGTTTTTCTTGTTCAATAAGATTTTTGTCCTGACTGTGTTGGTTTTGTTTATCGTATTGTTTGGGTCTAAATTTCCATTTTGTTCTATTTTAGACAAAAGGTAATATATCGCTGTTTTCACTGTCTCATTGTTCTTTTCATGTCCATGCTGAATGCTGATAGTTTGTTTTTCTTCTCCAAAGGGTGAGTGGATTTAGATCTAACATCAGCAATTTAAATATTTTATTTAAATTTCTGCTATAATTTCTACAGGAGAATATTAAATACAATTTTAGTCATATAATTGTCCCATTTGAATTCAGAGTACAAGTTCTGAGAAACCTTCTGAGAACTGTGATTCCCACATCAGAGCAATTTTTCAGAACTTACACACATCTACACCATGTGTACACCTTGCCCCCACTACCCACTGTGGGATTTTAATGATGTTCCATCCCATAATCCAGGACCAAAGTCTTTGTATACTGAGAGCTAGTTTTGCATATCTCAGCTTAAGCCTGGGAATCCATCTGGGACTTTGAGAGTTCACATTCTTCAGCCTAGGGTGAAACTTCATAAGACCCTCTCCTACCCATGATAGAATTTTAGATGGATTGATCTTATGCAGGAGGTTTTGTTCATGGAGCTCCAGCCACTATGGGCTCACGTGTGCTACAGCCCTGTCATACATGGCAAATCCTATTTCATTGCAGACATTTACTACCTCTTATGATCTTCTTGTTCCTTCTGTGATGACACTTGACCATCATAAGGAGAAACAACGCAATAAATGTATTATTTAAAGTAGATCATTGCACAGCCTTTTATTCACTGCCTACTAGCAGGTTTGGGCCTCGGTATTAATAATCCCCATCCACCGCAATGAGATGTTTCTAAGATGAATGCCCAGAGATATACTAATCTGTGGGCATAAAGATAAGAATTGGAGGCAGTTTAATGTTGTGTCCACTTAGCAGTATTAGGTTATCCTCTAGGGCCAACCACCTAGCCAGCCATGAGTTCTTGGCCTAGCTAACAGTATCACTCATGTGTTCCATCTTTGGAGTGGCCTTGAATCCAATTGTAAAATGTTTGGTTACTCCCATAATATCCATGCCACTATTGTACCACTAGGTATAGCTTGCCAGTCCAGCCATTATTGTAGCTTGAACCCTGCTCACAGTCAGTAAGTCTGTTGCTTTATTTTCTCTCCAAGTAGCACGCATAGAACCTACTTATGAAAGCTAGCTAACAGGGATGAAAATTCCAGGTTGGTGCCCGTTTGATTTATCCATGACCTATGACTTAAGTACTTGATGTCCTCAGAAAAATGGCCTTCCCATAAAGCTCTATAGGATAGTAAAGAGCAATAGCAATGGTCTGTGATATTTGATGGGGGTGGTAGCCTACAGGATTCCACTAATCAACAACCTGAAAGGAGTTAACACAATCTTCACCCTGGACTTTAGTTTTTGATAGCTCATGGTGTCTTGGAGAGGCATTGGGCATATATATATCATATTATATAGAATATAGAATATTTAATGTAGTAGAACACATAGTAATATGTGTGTAAAACATACAATATAGTAGAAATATGTATATTTTTTATAATAGTAGGTTTCCATATGGCTTTTTCAAAGGTCTTTAGAATTAATAATCCATCCTCATATTCCCTCTTCTACCTTGCCCCTTCATCATCCACCACACTTAACCTTTTCTGATTTATTATTTCCCATTCCCACTCCATACCACTTGCATTCTATCTCCCTTCCCTTGAAATCCCCCATGTCTCCTTTCTGGTTCCTGACGTCTATCTAAAGGCATTCCAAATTAAACACATACATCTAAAGATTTAAATATTCAAGTATCCACATATGAGAGAGAATATACAACATTTGTCTTTCTGAGTCTGAGTGAACTCAGTTGAAAGGGTTATTTCCATTTCAATCCATTTACCTGGAAATTTCATAATTTCATTTTCCTTTACAGCTGAATAATAGTCTTTGGATATATGTACTACATTTTCATTATCTATTTACCAGTTGATGGACATATGTGATACTTTTATTTCCTGGCTATTGTAAATAAAGCAGCAATAAATACAGATTAGCAAGTATTTCTGTCATAGGGTATGGAGTGCTTTGGGATTATGCTCAGGGGTGGTATAGCTGGATCAATTAGTAAATCTATTTCTAACTTTTTGAGGAATTTTCATAGGATTTCTATGATAGATGCACAAGTTTGCACTTCCACCAACATCCATGCCTGCATTTATTGTCATTTGTATTTTTGATCTTAGCCTTTCAGGCTAAGGTAAGATGAAATCTCAAAGTAGTTTTAATTTTCTTTTCCTTAGTGGCTAAATTTGTTGAACATTAAAAACAAACAAACAAAAATATTTCTCAGATGTTTGTAGTTATTCTTTTAAGAATTCTCTGTTTAATTACATGACCCACTTTTTAATTGGGTTGTTTGATTTCTTGGTCTTTATTTTATTTTTAGTGTTTTGTACAACATGGACACTAATTTGTATCATGTGTATAGCCAGTGAAGAGACTTGTTCCCCTTCTGTAGGCTTTCTCTTCACTGGAATGCTTGTCTTTTTCTCTATAGAGAAACCTTTTAGCTTCATGGAGTTTTTTTTGTCAATTGTTAGTCTTAATGCCTTTGCTACCATTGTTCTGTTCAGAAAGTCCTTTCCTGCACCTGTAAGTTCAAGCATATTTAGAAATTGCTGGCTTCTGGGAGAAGGGGTGTCAGTTTTCACCAGAGATGCATCTCCCCATGGCTCACCCACATTCCAGAAGACAGTCTGACACCCTGTACACACAGGTAGGATTAAGTTGCTACAGTCAGGTTTCTGTTTTTGTTTTTAGCAGATAATGGTGGGATGAAAAAGTGGTGGGAGTTAGGCAAGAAATTGTAGGGAAGGTAAAGTGTCATGCTTGTCCCTTCAGAACCAAATATCGTTCCCAAGCACAAAGTCTTAATCTCACCAACTAGCATCCTTAGCACTTACTATGTAGCTAATTTTCATCAAGGAACAAATGGACCAACCACAAAGGAAATCCAACCTCTGTCTTTGCTGTTTCTCCAACAAAAATCCATCTTCTCCAGTGGTCGAGCTGTTTTCAACTGACTGATGAAGATTATCTAAGGTGTAAATAGTTGTGTCAATTAGGTATGCTAAAGAAAGCTAAACTATTGTGGCACAGTGATACCCAGGGAGACAATTATCGGTTTAAATAATAAGACAACTCCATGTAGTTAAAAGGGAGGCTTATTTTGTGGGGTAACTTACAAGTAAAGGGGTAGGTAACAGCGTCTGGGAAAGGTGAAGCACAGTCTCACGTTGTTCTCTGGAGCACTCTGCTCTGCTTGGTCTGCCTCCAGTGTCCAGGATCCAGAAACCAAGAGACCTCGCCCATCCAGGATCTCGGGTCTTCAGGGGTCCACTCTCAGCTCTGCCTTGTAGGCATGACAGTTACCAAAGCCTCAATGGGGGTGGCACTTCCAGGTCAAAGCTGAAAAGGTTACCCACTACAGACAATGGAAACTTAGCAAAGCCCAAGTGCCAGAGAGAGAGAAAGGGGACTTTCTGTTCTAGCAACGAGTTGTGGACAGGTGCTGGTGTAAACAGAATTATACGAAGATGCTGGAGGCTTAACACAGAAATGTTTTGGTGTCGCTTCTCCTGTATTTTATCGGCTTCAGTGAGTCAGAAAACCTGCGAACATGTGGAGATTCAAAAAACAGGAAATGGAGCCTACTTCCTGATGGAAAATTATGAGAATAGATGCCAAGAATGGGAGCACTGTGGCTAGGCCTGTGTATTGCACATAGTTATAGATCTATAGAAAATGTAACTTACATAATAAGATTTACAAACGTATGAACACAAGAAAAAGTGCTAATTTCAAATTTTATGTAAACCAGTCATAGCATATGTATCTAAATACAATTATTTAGCAAATAATATTGCATGTGGTATTTGGGTGTGGAACAGCAAGAATGTTTAACTAATTGCAAGTTCCTAAATTCTTTAAAAGCACTTTATGCTGTTTTGACTCGTATGATGCCCCTTTCACATTATCCCTGTAACTTGTCATTGACAGGACAGTTTCTGAAACAGCAGGAATTATTGAATGATCTGTCTCCTATTGTGGCCTTATAGTAAAGTTCTGAGTTCTGATTGGCTCTTTCATCAGTTAGATTAACAGTGCTATGCCTCCTTTTCAGTTCTATCTGCTTTTTCTTGCAACCAATAACCATTCTATGAAAAGCTGGAGCCACTTGGAAGAAAGTGTAAGCTTCTACACCTGGCTTAAATATTAAGAGTGAATTAGACTTAAAATTAATCAAAGACTTCATCTGAATATCTTAAAATGCCCCTTGATAATCTTATAAGGGGCTTTTGAATTCAGTATTCATCATAAACGCATTAAAGAGCAAAGTGAAATTGGTTGTGATTATTTAAAAATGTTCAAACTGGGTTTTTTTCCAGCCAGTGGATATGGAAATAAAAGGATGGCTCTTTGGTCTTCTTCCAAGCCAGATCTGTATGAAGGGAACAATTAGGAACAAACCTTGGGCTGCTAAGTTGGAACACAGTTCATATAAGAATAGCTTGTTCTAGTTGTAACAATAGATAAAGGCAGTAGTTTATCTTTTCTCTGAATAAGGGTATTAAAGAGACTAAGCCAATATTCACCATCTTTAAAACTACACCCATAAACTTTCCAGTTCAGCCATTCACTCCTTCCTCTCATTTCTTTTTGAGTTATAAATAGGTAGATATAGTCCTTTTACAGGGTATAGAAGCATACGGTGCTGGCAACTTGACAAGAATTCCATGTTGTGATCATATCAAACATGGTATGGTTGATATGACAAATTACCAAACAATACTATGTTGCCTAATTACTCAATACAGAAAAGAGCTACGTATGTAAAGTTTGAAGTTAATATAAAATTTCCACAGTAAAGTCATGATTGGAACTCCTCTTTCCTTTTTCACACTTTGTCTTTTGTTTCTATCAGCATTTGCTTTGTTTTTGTGTCTTCCCATAGCCTGTATTCAGAGGAAGATTTCTAGTTCTCCATTCTTATTTTTCTCTTGCTGTCCACCATAGCCTAACATGAGGACTCTAACTGCTCTGTTATTACTATTTTACCTTTCTGACTTCCTTTGAAGTCTTTGTAACTGTTGTCTGTCTTAATGATCATGCTAAAGGCTAATGGCAGAGGGATTATGGCTATGGGAATTCCAGGTCTTTTGGCTTTGGGTAGGTGATGAAATGCATGGGAACGGAATTGTGTGCATGGCATAATAGTGAGTAGCTGGAAAATGAACAGGAATAAAAGAGGCACGGGAAAGTGACCCCTACTCGGAAAAGGATCTAAGATCTGGTATCCTAGTTAGAAGTCTTAACCCCTACACATGTAATCCTTCATCTCTTTCCACCAGTTTAGGGTCTATAAAGAGTGCCTTCTTGGAAAGGTAATACATTTGTAAAAAGTTCCAGAAAATTTCAGCCATTCTTCAGGAGATTCTAGGCAAACTCATCCAGTTACTTTGGAGTCTGCTTTAGAGGAAGTGATGGTATGACTTCAGGAATGTCTCAGGCTCACCATGAAGCAAAGAACGACACACAACTATGAAGTACTGAGAGCAGGAGAAATATTCTTTCCTAGGGAAGAGGGCCCAATGCGGTTAACCAGTACCAAATGGTCAGTCATGAAATCCTACAATTATATAATATATATATGCAATATTATACAGACTGATAATAATCATATACATACAAATAACTATATAGGCTGAGGAGGTTGTGTTTATATATTTAAGAAGTACACCCCTTACAAATATATGTGCATATATATGTATATACGTATATATATATATAAACATACATACATAAATTCAAGAATAAGGGGCCATGAATATGAAAGAGTGCAAGGGGGTTAAATATGTGGGACTATGGGTGAGGAAAGTGAAGGAGAAAATGATGTAATTATATTTTAATTTCAAAACATTTTCAAAAATTATATAAAAGTAAAAAAAATGGATACATATCTCCCTGGTTATATGCCTACAAACAGGTATTTTTACCTATATTTACTGCTTGATTGCTCAGTATCTGTCCTTGAACATGGAATTATCTGCACAAAATGTTGGTGTTCCCAACTGTGCTTAGCATTGACTCCTAAGGGTAGGAGTGGGTGTGTCTCTGAGCAGGTGACTCTTTTGCTTGCTCTTGGGACTCTTTTCTGCCTATGGCTTGCCTTGTCCATCCTTGATATGAGGGATTTTGTCTTGTCTTATTGTATCTTGCTTTGTCCTGTTTGGCTGTTGTATCTTGGAGTCCTGTTCTTTTCTGAAGAGGAAATGGAGGGGGAGTGGATCTGGAGGAGAGGGGAGATGGGGGATGGGGAGAGTGGAGGGAGGGGAAACTGCGGTTGGTATGTATTATATGAGAGAAGAATCTATTTTCAATAAAATAAATAAATAAGTAAAAGCTTACTGTTGCTAAAAATTATGTTGTTAATAAAATAACTAAAGCTTAATATGCTAAAAATTTAATTGCTAAAAAACTAATAACTAACCTATAGATACACATCTTAGAAATGGTATCAATTGCCCCAATAAACATTCCCTGTGTGCTTATCAAAGTCCTGCATGCCTTTGTCAGTGATTGCGTGGTTTCTTCAGTTAAGAAATTAGCCCTAAATGCAACTTATCCACAAAGGAGGAATATACTCCTTAAAATCCAGTCACACTGTGTGATAAGTAATGACTGGAGAAATTCTAATTTATGAGGTGGAGAAAGAAGTCAGACAGGTCAGTGAGGAGAAGCAAGGACTCCCTAATTGCCTGAAAGGAAGTCTAAAAGACACAAAAATCAGATTTCAACAAAGTACAAAGAAGGTTAAATAAAACATGGATTGCTCTGCCATCTTGCCCAAAGGCAGCTCTTTCTCACTTTCAGTCATAAAGATGTGCTGGCACCCTGCAGAAGAGTGTCTGAAGTCATGCATGGCTGCGCTCAGTAGCACTTAAGAGACCACATTGCCACTCGGGCACTAAATCATAGCATCTGAGAGCCAGGAGGTACTTCAGAAATCATCTCTTCTAACGTCCTCATTTTCCAGACGAGGAAACTGGGCCCCAAAGAGGTTAAACAACTTGCCCACATCAGTCATAATGACTCTGGGCAGAGAAACAATCAGCCACATCATCAAACCACTGCCCTGAGGGCTGCCTGCTCCATCACAACGTCTTGAGAATTAAAATAATTTTCATCAGATTTCAGAAGCTGAGGCACAGAGTCCACCACTACCACCACCCCCACCCTCCACCCCACCACCACCACCACCACCCACCACGACCACCCCTTTGAATATTTCTCTCTTTTGCCTTAAAGGGATCACACCATATTATCTTTTGTTCAGTCACTTTACCTTTCATCTGGTAAAACTCAGAGTTAATCTTTCACTTCAAGCTGATTTAACTAACTTCAAAACAGTGAAGTTAGTTAACAATCAATATCAGACCCTGAATTTGGGGCATCAGCTTCAGAACACATACCTGTCTCTTTTTACCTTGTGAGTTCTTCTTCTCATTTGACCACTATCTTTACACAAAGGAGGCAAGTATTTCAAAAGTTCATCTCACTGTGACAAATACGAGGCAGCTACTATGAGCTTCTATCATTTTTCCCCACTTTATAAAAATGTTTAATCTACAGCATATATTTCTACTTTCTGAGAGTTTTAAGGCTTGAATTCCTCTACTATGCTTGAGATTGCAAGTGTACCTAGCTAGGAAGTTAGTTATCAATCTGGGAAAATGGGCTGGAGAGATAGAGCAGTGAAGAATAGTACCCTAGAGGATGTTCTGGAAATGCATTTTCTTACTTGAATTACAATTCCACTCCCTGGGAGGTTCTGATAAATCTTTCTGAAATCACTCTGTCTCTAGCATATGGCTTGGAGGTGGGTCCCCCTGTGTTTTGACATAGCTTCCATGTGGCCTTGAAAATCAATCCAAAGTATAGAGTACAGTTCACAGACTGGAAATGGAGGCCGTGACCTGGGTTAAACATCACCTTCTGGACCTGCTAAAACTCTTGAATCTGTAGGAGTAGAGCATTCACGGTGACATGGTTTTCTTAGTGTCATCTCCGAAAACCAAGCATTTCCCACTGCTGCATCCCTGTGGCCTCCTGGGAAACAGCTATGAGAAGCCTAAGAACTCATTACTGGACACTATCCTAAAGCAGCTAAGGAATTTTGATATTAAAAACTAATTTCACTATGTGTGTGTATATTCTACTTTAAAAACCCAGGCTTCTTTTGTGGCGGGCTGGGATTTCATACACACAGACATTTTGCCAATGCTAAGGAAAGGTACTGTGCTTCGGAAGGGCTAAAGGGTGGCTGTGAGAAAAATGGCACCCTGCCTCTTGCCAAAACTTACTGGTTTTGTCTTCTGCAGGTACTTCCTGGAAATGTGAGCATCAGTGTTTGTGTCTGTGTATTTGTACAAATATAAATTAAAATGTGCGTAGGTGTCTATTTAATTGAGGAAAGATCTCTGTGTTTATTGAACATACAATTGTGTCCAAATGTGAGTAAGTGTAATGATGTGCCTGGTTTTGGAAATGTACCTGGAAATATATGAACGATTATTCCAGAGATGTGTGCTAAAACACATTAACACCCGACCGAGGTCTGATTGTTATAAGGGCAAGGGCATCCCCCAGCCTCTGCTGTTTTCCCTTTTTAAAATGATGTTTTCATGAAATGATATAGTCTTCTTTGTAGAAATTAGGCCATTTCCCTATGATAAAATTATTTGATCTTTCTAAAATCTAAAAGACATAAAAATTATAAGAGGTTTGGATTAAGATATTTATTCTTATATTTCTCATCTTATTTATCTTTTATCCTTTTTAAATTTTTAGGCTTGTAATTGTTACATAAATTATTGCCCCTGCCCAAATTCTGCTTAGGTTCTTCCCACACTGTTATTGTAGGCTTCTTTTCAATAATGTCACAGCACAACACAGCAGTTTGGAACACTTCATTGGCGCAGAAATTGTAGCTGAGAAATTGTTTCTGACCTTCATAGACTATGAAAGGCAAATAGCATATCAGGGCATGAAAATATTACATTGTATCAGCGACAAAAGTCACATGTAAGAGGGGCATTATTCCAAAGATACTGAGCAGAGTCTATAAAAAATATGTTTCTATTCGAGATCAAATATAATAGCCTTCATATACTGAGCACATCAATCTGTGTGGTCCATGTGCATTTTATATCAGATGTCATTTCAAAATAATATAATAGAGCCATTCTCTTTTGTTCTTTTATAGAATAGAATTAAATGAACTTATAAAAATTTTTCAGAGCCCCCCAAACACCCTAGTCAGTGATAAGCTGTCTTTACCTGTGCCTTGACCCCATGCTCTACTCATCATCCCCACTACGTCCCTTCAGATTGTGTCTCTCTTAGTCAAAATGCTTGGACCACAATCTGTCTGGATTCACATATTTTTCAGATTTTGAAATAATCTGCCTAGACATATTGAGATATTTCAGAGATGGTTGTCAGGTCTAAGCAGGTGATTCATTTGTGTTTCATATAGACCTTAGTCAAAAGTTAATATTGTATATTCATATAATAATTTTGTGCTTCATGAAAGAAGGTTTTAATATGGAGTTTTTACTTGTGTGACATTGGCACAAAAATTTGGATTTTGTATCATTGTAGATTTTGGATTTTCAGTTTAGGTATTCTCAACTATCATAAGAAGAAAACAAAAGGTTTGCTATAACAATGTAAAATATTAATTCTAAAATGAAATGAATGAAACAACTTAGTTTAATTCATTCTGTCAGCAGGTGACAAGAGATCAATTTGTTAGCCTCACAGCACTAGTCACAGAGCAGAGGCCAGAACATTAACCTCTACTGAGTGTTCAATACCATGCCCCACCATCCAAATTAGTGGTTCTTTGATGTATATGAGGCTCGTGCTCTGTGCAGGGCCGCAACAAGGATTATGAGCAGAATGGCTTAGAAACAACAGAAGATTAATTCTCACAGTCCCGCAGGTCAAGGCGCTCATGAACAAGGCACTAGCGCCTTGGTTTTTGCTGGGGTCTTACCCTGACACTCACAGATGCAGGTTCTCATCACCTCTTCCCGTGGTAAGAGAAGGAGTAACTTCTATGAGAACACTTTGATAATGTCACTAATGTCTCAAAGGACCCATGTTACAGTGCCTAGTCACTTAAGCTATGTATCAACCCAGAAACTTACAGAGGATACAACACTCGGACCCTGACAACTCCTGGTCTCCACAGGCCACCTTACCCTGATAACCCTACTGTGCATTACCAATGAATTATATTTTAAGCTAAATTAAAATAACATTCTTATCCCAATTCCTTCCTAGTGAGACCAACTCAGACCCCTGGTTAATTTGTGAATGGGTTTGGGAGGGACAGGTGGATGAGGACAGATTAAGAAGTCACACGCTCCCCAGAACTGGAGGGAGCCTAAGAAATGTGAGAGTTGAAACAACAGAGAAGCAGGGTCGGTGCTTTGACTTTGAACCATCTACTAAACCTCCATTTCTTATCATTATGCCCTTTAATGTATTTGAAATCACTTCTTCCATGTGAAGGAGCTAATATAATAAAACTGGTGGCAAAAGATTTGGTGTAGTTCCCCAAACACTGCATGTGAAGGACTTAGTTCATCATGTAACTATGCAGTTCATGATACAAATCTTGAGGTTTTCAGGATATGCTCCAAGTTATTTCAGCACTGTAGTATTTTTATAAAAATATATATTACTATATATACTCATTGATTAATGTATATCATTATATATACACCCATTGATCAGAAGTGATCATTCTTCAGGCCATGGTCATATTGCAGATTCCTCACCTTTCTGAGAGGTAACACTTCTTAGTTCTGTCAATTTCCACCTCTGTTTTTCCTAAGAGCCATAACCGAAAAGTCTTAACATCTTCCATAAAACTTCCCTAAAGTAATAACATGTATGATTCAGGACCTGCAAATTCATTGTCAGAAATTAATTTTTCTAAACAAAGGAAATCAGTGGTCCCCTGATTACTATGCTGTTAGCTATCCATAGAGTACAGAAGCGTCCGTGCGTGCATGTGTGTGTGTGTACGTGTGTGTGTGTGTGTGTGTGTGTGTGTGTGTGTGTGTGTTTATGTGTGTGTGTGTTTTCTGTTCCTTGGCAGATGTGGTGGCCACTGAATACCTAAAGCATTAAAGAATCAAAGAATCAAATGGTTCTGTGTAAGTGGATCATTCTATTTTCTGTTGCAAGTCTCTCTTCCTTGATATGCCTCAGAGAGAAGAGTGATGTTATTTGTCTAACAACTTTCTTGAGATGTAATTCACACATAATCCAACTAGCTAGTATGTAATTCAGTGGCTTTTAATGTTTGCTATTTTTGACATAATGCCACAATCCATTTTAGAGTATTTCGTGTAGCCAAAGAAGGGGCCCTGCATTTTTCAGCTTTCATTTCTGTCTCTCAGTTCTTCTTAAAGTGATATATTTTCTGTTTCTCTAGTTTCAAATCTCCTGAACATTTCATATGTGTGGGATCATAAGTATCTAGTTCTTTGTTATTGGCTTCTTTACCTTAGTACAATGTCTATATGAGTTCCCCAGTCATGGCACTCATCAGTATTTCATTTACTTTATTTGAGCCTATTATTCCACTGTGTGGGTATATCATTCTATTTAAAGATAAACTGATGGACATTGAGTTGTTCCCACTTTCAGTTGTAAAAAATATGCTGTTATAAACATTACTGTGTGAATTTTTATGCAAAACTATCATTTTCCCATTATACTATTAAAGATAGTAGATACTGTTTATTGACTTACCTATAGCATTGCTCATGGATGAATACTGAGGACCGTGGCTTTGGCTTGTGAGTTATCTCTGTATTGTACAACTTGAGGAAGCAACCTGTCTCTCGAAAATAAAATGAGCCGACTTTGATGTAATCACTTAATTTTATACTTAATATACTAACACAAGTTGGCCCGATTTTTGGATAAGAATAGGTCCGAGGAGCAGAGCCATGTGTGCTAACAAAAAACAATTTCAAAACCTCTTTAAAACTCACTCTGGGAGTTTCCCTCCCTTTTCCTCAATATCTCAGTTTTCTTGAATAATTCTTAATAAAGCTTGCTTTCACTTTTCATACTCCCATGATCACTGGTGTGAGACAAGTAACTCAGAGTCATTGTCCAAGGTAGATCTCTGATGATTGCAAGTGTCTGGCATCTTAGTTCCTTGGCTCATACTGGACCATCGAACGTCCCCCTGCTTTCAAAAATCATACAATAAATTTGATTTCAAGCAAAGACTAACATGTTTATGGTCCTATAAAATCTATAGACTTGGAACCTGGATTTGGGTCCATTACTTCTCATTTCAAATTGGTGTGTGTGTGTGCGAGTGGTGTGTGTGTGTGTGTGTGTGTGTGTGTGTGTGTGTGTGTGTGTGTACATTTTCCCATGAGGCATTTCCACAACATCCTACCGTAAATGATTGTCACTGGCATCACAATCTGCTCACAAGTCTGTACTTGATTTACTTTGGCAAAAGAATGGTGACCTTCTCATGGGAAAACCCCATGATGCAAAGCACAAAATACACTAAAGAAAAGGTTGGGTATCACACATCAGATCCATCAGGGGAAGTTTAGATTAGAATCAAATGCACTGCCTCATTTTTTCCATTTCTTTGTTTCTCTTTGTGATTTTTAAATATGTTAGAGTTATAAATTTCCTCCTTAGTAGAAAAGTTCATTATGCCATTATATATTTGTAGAGTCCATAGGAGCTGACAAATCCCTTCTGGGATGTTTCAGAGTGGCCCAATAATTGTGTTGTTTCCCATAAGCTCTTATCTTCCAAATACCCACCCCTTCCTTTTTTCCAAACAGTAAAAGGAAATGGAAATCCGTGCACACATATGGAGGTAGAATCTATTTTTGATCCAGATTTTCTTGTGTTGACATAAACAAAAGCTAAAGCTAGTGTGCATCATCGGAGCATGTGGGTTTGAGCTGTGCATAATGGTACCATTTACATTTTAAGATAAACTCTCACAGCTGTTGGATAGACACTGAAGCTAGCACACGGTGGACAGGAACTGTTACGGTCCCCTATTATGAAGCTTATATTCATTACTTCAATTAAATCACCCGGAGCGCTAGTAATTAGGTAGCCATTGTTACTGCCACTTAAAAATGGAATAAAAACTGCAACTTGGAGAAGTCAACTTTTCCTAAGGTCATAGAATGTAACCGAGGTAGGCTCAGATTTTGTCTGCCTTAGAACCTCTTCTTGTCACACTCTGTTGATGCTGCCTCGAAACTCAAACAAGGAAGAGTGAGAAGCATGAGTTTAAAAAAAAAATTGAGTGTAAGAATTGACTCTAAAAGCATAAACTCCAAGATCCTTGAAGTTGTTCTAGGGGATGTGTATTTCCTCCACATGGATGATAATTGATGTATTTTCCCTCAAGAATCAACTAAACACCAATTGAAATTAGAATATTATAAGCTAACATCTGTTGCAAAATTAGTTTCTAAAGAACCCCTAAAATAGCTTGTTATGTTTCCAAAGCAGATTGTATCTTAAATATTGTTTGCTATAGGATTGCAACTAATAAATATCCCTGAGATATGCTATTGAGTAAAATGAAGATGAGCATCATTTTTACTGTTACAATGGAATGTGAGTTTTTAAGGTCTGGAGTGCACATTTACATACACACTCGACTGCCCAACAGCAAGGGTCTGGTTGCTGTCTGATTGCAAATGTACAGAGTCACAAACCAATAGTTTTAACTTCTACACATTCATGAACATGTATGTGTTTAAATATGTTTAATAAGTATTGAGATACTTCAAGATAGTGAATTAAAAAATCAAATTCTTATTGACGCTTTTTTGCATACTGTAATTTCAAATTAAACATACGTACATGGGGTTGAGAGATACACACACTTTTTCTTATTAAACAAAAAAGAAGATAGCCTAAGCTGCTACTATGAAGGACCTCAACCCTTCCATAAGTTAAGAAACCTCCAAGGACAGAAACTGACCAGAATAAAGAATCGGAGAATAAAGAGAGTTTAAGGGGTTAAATTTCTTAGAGTCTTAAATTATAAGAGCAAGAAGCTTAAATATTTGGACCTTAATTCTCCCTTAAAAGTTAATAATGGACAATGTCCATATTATCTAAAAATTGGGATAATTTTACAAGCATATTCTTAGAAGTTTCTATAGTCACTTATGATTATTAGGATCTCTAGTGAGCTATATTCAATAGAATGGCAGGAATAATTTGAAGTGGGAACTCTATTTGTGATAAGATGTCAGCTATGGAATACAGTGAATATTTCAATTAATTTAATCATTGAACCACCCAGACCCATTTCAGAATTCTGAGTTTGGAGGGGAAGGGCAGGAGCTAACCTTACTGCACTAGTCACAGGGATACATACAAAGAAGCAATGCTGTTTGTTAAAAAAAAGTGGCTCCCAAGGGTGAGAATCAATCTCCTTCCTTGAGGGACACTTCTGCATTAATTTATGTGTCAAACTCAACAGGTTGTAGACAGAAGACACTGTAGGCCATAGGAAGTGGTAAGATCTAAACATACTGTAATCATTGGACTGTCAACTTGACTATATTTAGAGTTGGCCTGGAGACATACCACTGAATTTGTCTGTAAGAGTGTTTCCATAAAGATTTAACTGCTTTGGGAATACCCACCCTTAATTTGGGTGGCACTTTAAAACCTTAAGTGCAGATTTGAAAGTTCCCCCCTCCAACACACACACACACACACACACACACACACACACACACACACACACACACTGATATAAAGACAGACAGAAAGAGAGAGACAGAGGCAGAAAGACAGATACACTCGCAGGTGCATACATACACACATTGTTTAAGTCCTGTTTCCCCCCCACACAAAAAAAACATTGCCCAACACAACCACTTATTGTCAGTGTGACCATGGATCAATTATATACATTTTGTAGGCCTCCAATTACTTGTCTGTAAAATGAAGATAACAGGTAGAGCTTTGTAAAAAGTAGACATTCTTTAAACTTTCTTTTTATTTATTCTTTGTGTCTTTCACATCATGTCTCCCGATCTCACCCATCCCCACCTCAAACAAAATAAAATCTAAGAGAATAAAGGGGGAAAGATGATTGGGAAGAAAGAGAGAGCCTCATGTCATGGAAGCTGCAGTGTCACACTGTAAACCCCTTCATCCATAGATTTTTACACGCAGGTGTTCATTCCAAACTATCATTGATCTTGTTTGAGACCCCTGGTCTCTTCTATGCCATGGACGCTGGGCCCTCACTGGGACTCTTCCTGGACATCTTGCTGCTGCCCTGGGTCTTGGAATTCTTGCTGCTCTGGGTCCCCAGGACAGACACCTCCCTCCCCCTCCCCGTGCTCCAGCAGATCACAGATGGAGGGATTGGGGGGGGGGTCAACACATAACCCTGGTTCTGTGCCTGGGTAGTTGCAGGGTTGGTCAGCCCGCCAGCTCTCCCCTGTCTTTGCACCAGGGCGAGCTCTCCAGCATTACCCTGGCTGGTTCTACTCTTGCAGCCATGAGGAAGGGGCGGGGCCAGTTTTTCTGCTTTCATATCCTCAGAGTCGGTTCTCCCACACCTACACCTTAGGGTAAGCTCTACTGTGTTGCCCAGGTCTGGCTGGCATAAGGGCCACTCTCCCGAGTCCTGCAGCTGGTGAGGAGCTGAGACAGCTCTTCTGCCTTTAAGACCTCAGGGCAGCTCTCCCACCTGCCTCAGGCATTGATGGGCAGGGATTGGGGCTTGGATTCTGCCCATGCTGCCACATGACAGATGAGTAGTGGGAACTGCTCTCCCATGCTCACAACTTCGGGACTGGCTCACCCACACCTCTGCCATCAGGGTCAGACCTACTTTAATAAATGCAAAAGTTATTGCAATAGAGTATCACAGGATAAACACTGTAAATTACACCTGCTTGAAGGGTCTTACCTTTATGTCTATGCTACTGTGTTTTAGGGGATTTCCAGACAGTGGACTTGCCTGGAAGTGCTCTCTCTGACTGAGAAGCTTAGAGAAGGCATTATGTGCTGACAACTCAGCCAGCACTTCCCTCACTACCTTCCCCCAAGAACACTGTGCCTTTCATATACAAAGATTCTATCTGTTTATTTATTTTGTGTGTATTATGCTCTACTTGTATGTATGTATGTGCACTGTGTGCATACAGTGACCAAGGAGGCCAGAAGAGGACATTAAATATTCTGAAATTGGAGTTAAACACTATTCTAGCTGCCATGTGGGTTCTGGGAACCAGATCTGGGTCCTCTGCAAGAGCAGCAAGTGCTCTTAATCACTGAGGTGTCTCTCCAGTCGCTAGTTCACTTCTTATGCAGCTGGTTTATATCAGGAAATGTAGTCCTGGGAGGAAAATTAAACTATAGGTAATGGCTAGCCACACAGCAAGCCACATTCTCCAGCTCTGTTTTTACAGTGATAGTTTATGTACTTCCATCATGTCTGTGTTTGATATTTGTGTGTCTGAACTGATTTTGTTCTTGTTGGTGGGAAGGAATACAACTCAGCACTTCAATTTTAAGATAACATACAGCTGCTCCTTGTTTTCCAATAGGATTAGGTTTTGGTCAACATTGCAAGCTGAAAATACTGTAAGTCAATAATACATTTAATACACCTGCTCTGCTTGAATACCATACCTTAGCAACACCGTGCTCCCTGTAAAGTGCCAATCATTTACCAGAATAATTGCACAGTTAGAAGGAATCAGGGTCTACCAACCCTGGCATCATAAGAAAGTACCTCACCACATACTGCTAGTACAAAGAGAGATAAAACCAAAAATTCTAAGGTTTCTACTGAATGTATATCACTTTCACACCATCTTAAAACTGAAAGTGTAAGTCAAGACATCATAAACCAGGAGCTGTCTATGCATATTTGTGATTCTATTTGAATCTTATTTTAGTTCACGAAAGACAGCCTAAGATGTTTATTTTATATTAACATCAACATTTATATAGAGATATTAAAGTATAAGAAAATAATCGACTATAATGAAAATGTAGATCCCCACAGTATTAAGATATAACTATGAACATAGTAGTATCTAAGTTGAGTACCAAATTATCAAGTAAATTTCTTTTATTTTAAATGATTTTGTAAAAGATATATTTATTTATCTAATGTGTGTGTGTGTGTGTGTGTGTGTGTGTGTGTGTGTGTGTGTGTGTGTGTGTGTGTCGGTGCCTATGGAGACCAAAAGGCATTGCATCTCCTAGAACTGGAGTTACAGGCTACTGTGAGCTCCCTACTGTGGGTGCTGGGAGCTGAGTCCAACTCTTCTGAAAGAGCTTCACGTGCTTTTAACTGCTGAGATATCTCTCAAGCCTCTCAGGCCAGTGTGTTATTGTGACTTTGTAAAAGAGGACTAGGAAGAACAAAGATAATAAGCAATAATAAGCAATTGAAACAATGATCAAGAAAGAAATGGTGGAGGCTAACATACTGGAACCATTGTTCTATATGTTTTTTAGAAATACTGTTACCAACAAATCCTGGGAAACATAGTGGGTCTATCCCTGAACATGTTACATAGGCCACATTTCAAAGAAGGTAGCAAGGATTTGCCCACACATAGTATCAGTTCTTATAGCAAGGACTCTGTTGGTACTCAGATGCCAGAGTTTTACTTTAAAAGTTTCTTGACCCACAATCCATTTATTACATTTTTGTGAGCCCCAGTAAAAGCTCAGAAATGTACTCAAATATAGACATAGTATTTACTTTCTGGATAAACAGGACATATGATAGCAAAGGGAATAAATAAGGGTGGGGATGGCTCAGTCAACAAAGTGTTTCTTGTACAAGTGTAAAGAGCTGAGGGTAGATCCGCAGAAGCCACTTGAGAAGCCTGGCACACCATATGCCTGCAACTCAGCAGTGAGGGCCAGATACAGGCGGATTCCCAGAGCACTGGGCAGAAGCCTAGTGCAATTAATAATTTCCCATCTCAGGGTGGGAAAAGGGGGAAACAATTGAGGAAGACACTGGATAGTGATCTGTGACCTCAACTTGCACATAAACACATGGGCCTATACACCTACACACTCATGCAAACCACACAAACATGTAACACCCATGACAAATTGCAGAATGAAATAGTGATAGCAAAATGGTGCTTAGCCTATGGCAGAATTGTTGTCTTGTAGTTTTCCCCAAATTTAATTTCCTTCCCACAAGTTCAGGCCTTCCTATGTCAAGGGCAATACATAATGTACAAGCACTCTAGATCAGTGGTTTTTGGCCTTCCAAGTGCTTTGACCCCTTAATGTAGTTACTCTTGTCATGGTGAGCCCCAACTATAAAATTATTTTTGTTGCTACTTCATAACTGTAATGCTGCTACTGTTATGAATTGTAATGTAAATATGTGATATGCAGATGGTCTTAAGTGATTCCTGTGAAAGAGTCATTAGACAACAAAGGGCTGTGACCACAGATTGAGAACCACTATTCTAGAAGAAGGAGGTAGGTATACACGATGCTAACAGAATATTCTGAATGACAGATGGGGAAAGCTTACAACACATATGTGCACCTACCTGCCTTCAATCTTATAAAGATAGATATTTGGTTTTTAGGTGAAATTTTGCCTCTACTCAGACCAAAAAGCAAGCTGGCAAGGAAAGGGTTTATTTGGCTTATACTTCCATATCAGTTCTCATCATCAAAGGAAGTCAGAACAGGAACTCAAACAGGGCAGGAAACGGTAGGCAGGAGCTGATGCAGAGGCTTTGGAGGGGTGCTGCTGACAGGCTTGTTCCCCATGGTTTGTTCATCCTGTTTTCTTATAGAACTCAGGACCACCAGCCCAGGACATAGTACCATCCACAATAGTCTGCCCCCCCCCCTTCAATCACTAATTAAGAAAATGTTCTGTAGGTTTGCCTACAGCCCGATCTTATAGAGGCATTTTCTTATTGAGGCTCCCTCTTTTCAGATGACTTTAGCTTGTGTCAAGTTGACATAAAACTATCCAGCACAAAATTCCAGTAGAAACAAGAAAATGTTTCTTTTACAGCATAAATTGGGGATCATTCTCTCTGACTTTACATACTGTCAAAACTAGGTGGAAAATCCTTTAACTAAACTCAAGTTAGTGTGACAATAATCACACCAGGTTATGTGGGAAGAAAATTTGGGGATGAAGAAATAATATAAATGAAACTTGAGAAATGTGTCTATTAGTGTTGCCTTCAAAATCATGCATCTGTTTTTCTCATGGCAAACAGGTTAACAATGATGTTGGAAGCATTCTGGTCTTTAAGTGGTTGTCTAATTCACCAGTCATTCACCACTGCATAATACTGATTTCCATTCTTTGTTATTGAATGTGTAGCTTTTCTATAATATGGTCTTGTTTTTGCATCCTTCCCAACAGTGAGTATTTATACCTTTATATTTTGTCAAAATCCAAACAGCTCTCTGTTTGTGACACATAACAAAAAAATGGAGTTCATGACTGAAATAAAATTAATATAGAAACTAGGTTACTTTTCTTGACCCAAATTTGGTATACAGATTGGACAGGTGGACAAAAGTATCAACTCCAGATCCAATTTCTCCTCCATTAGCTTAAAACACTCATCAGCATGATCATCATCATATCAATATCTGAGACCAAAATAGAGAGGATAAGTAGAGAGAAAGAGAGTGAGCTAGCACTACAATGATCCTGTGTGGTTAGAAGACAACTTTTGAAGTTTCTTCTCATCATAATATCTGGGGACTGAACTCAGGTCATAGGCTTGCATAGTACCTTCTCCTTGATGAGCTATCTCACTAGCCCTCCCTTATCTTTTGGAACAATCAAATTAAAGTTGATGGACACAAGGAGACAATAGTATAAGTGCAAAGAAATATGGCAGTTTCTTCATTCCTCTCAATTTACTGATGAGGCAACCAGACTTTGCTGATTTTTAAAATTTGTTTCAGGTTGGTAGATTAGGCAGAACAATTATTTGCTTGCTGGGTCATTGATCTTTCTGTCAAAAAAAACTTCCTTCTACAAGTTGGCAACAATAAAACGAGTCCCAATTGTTTTAAAAGGCTATGCATCATCATGAGTCTAGTAGAGTATCGAAACATATCTCCAAATAGATGTCATCTCTTGAGAAATAACCCTTGCCAAAGAAGACTCATAATTTCCAAGCTTCTGAGATAATTGCCTTGTGCATCTCCCAGACATCTCAAACTGTGTCTATTGAGCTAAAACAAATCGAATTGAAATTCAATTGGAGTGGTCTGTGGGATGACTTCAGTGACGGCACAGGTTCAGTCTGTCTAATCAGCAAGATGAATTGCAGCAACTTATGTAATTTGCCCTGGAAATGAGTTTCGTTGTAGAGGTGATCCTGACAAAAAGACAGTAGCTTGTTTTACAAAGGGTTTATTTTGCTGAGAGTTTGAGGGGACAGTCCACAGGGATGGGGAAGTCATGCTGGTGGGAACTTGGGGTGCATCAGTCAGGAAGCTGAGAAAGATGTACAATAGCTTCGTGACAGTGTCTGGAGTTCCCAGCAGCTTTCTGAATTCAAGAGCCATCATGGATTTAGTGTCAATCTTGCTCATTCCGTGAACACTTTGTGTTTGGGCATGATGAGCACATCAGGCCAAGCAGACACCTAGTTTGCATTTTGTAATTTTGTCTTATCACCAAGGCAGCAAGCCTTGTTTGCTTCAAATGCAGCACTGGCGTCCCTTCTCCAGTGGCCTCTGCAGACTTCTCCACATCTGCCGGAAGCAACAGAGGGAAGTGGTTTTCTCTCTTAAAGAGGTAAGGAGACCTTGGTCTCACTACAGTCAGAGTGGCTGGGACAAAATGGCACTCTTCAGTTTGATACAACCAGAGAACTGAGTCCTGGTCAGCATCATAGGAGAAAGCTCCAACTTATATCCAGCCAAGGCTACTGAGAAGGCGTGGTAAAGCAGTAAGGGAAGCAAGACACTGACCTTTCTCTCTGACTCTTGAGTACAGATGACCGAAACTCATCAAACCAGACTGAATTCTGTATAAGGATGGTGTATGACAAGCATCTATGACTTGGTCCCTCTGAGCCTCCAGGAAGTACAGTTAGACTTGAATCCCCATGAGTTCCACACCCACATATTGAGAAGTCGCATTCATTCTGAATATAAGTAAACTTTTTTCTTGCCATTGTTTTTTACACAATACAGTGTAATAACTGTTTACACAATATTTACGTTGTGTTAGTCATTATAGTCAATCTAGAAAAGATTTTTAGGTACATGGATGGTATGTGTGAGTTTTACTACTTATTTTATTTCCAGGAGTTAATTAAGTGGACTTAGATTTTAGTGTCTATGGAGAGTCTTGCAGCTGATTTCCCACAGATACTAAAAAATGACTACCCCCCCATAAAGACTGGAATAAAAATGGAAACCTAGAACATCAGAAACTGACATTTAAAAACAGACTTATTGATAAAATATTTATTTACACGACTTTAGCTTGCAAAAATGTGTAACTTGAAAAATTGTAAAATTTTAACTTATAAAATGAATGTGTAGTTGATTTAGTAGCAATGTTCCTGAGAAGAAAGGCTTCAGAAAGAGGTGTTGGCCCAACTCCCCAGCCGAACAGAGATCCAAACAGGCCCTTTTTGTCCTTTACCAGCTTCCTGGCTTTTATGTATGTTGGTTTTGGCCTAAGGTTAAGCACAGTGTCCTGGGTTCATTTGGTGCCCATCTTCTCCTTCCCCTTTGTCTTCTCCCACCCACTCCAAGAGATACAGGCATGCCAGGCTGTGGGCTAACTGCACCCCTGCGCCTGAGGTCTGCAGCAGCACTGGGAGGTGGGGGGACTTGCGGGACTGGAGAAACTGAGCAAGTGAGGTCACTTTGTGGACTCTGCCTATCCAGAATGTCTAGATGGGAAAATTATGGGTACTTTTAGATCATTCGTGAGAAAATCCTTCTCTTCGCTACGTAAAACAAAACCTTAACTAAAGTGACTTTGATCAGAGAATCTTCTCTTTCTGGTAATTGGGGGAATGCAGATTGATGACTACACATGGTGCTGAGAATAAGCGACAGGGGAAGGCTCAGTCGTAAGAAGATATTGTGCCACCCTCATCAGTGCTCAGGAGACACTGTTGGAAGAGGGGAGCAAAGAGTGAAAAATCCAGAAAATAAGGGTAAGGGAGGTGAAGTCACAGATTCTAGGCAAGTCATAAGCATTCTAATCAAAGTCCCATAGCAGCTCCAGATGAATGGATCATCATAAGAATGTGGTCCACTGATAATCAGGCATGGATGAAGGGGCATTTCAAGTCTCTACCATACACTGCTGAACTATTTGCCAGTTCATGGAGAGGGTAAGCTATTGCCGTCAGATATGTGCCCACTGATGTGTGTATAGTTGTGTACCCACCAGGCTCCAACAAATAATCCTAATAAAACTGTGACCAAATGTCTCCCCAAACCGCAAAGTTATGAATCTGGCAGAGGGATTAGTAGGTGTGAGGGGCTCAGTTGACATGAATGGGAGGAAGAGAAGAGGAATCAGATTACCTTATATCCATGTATGAAACTGTCAAATGACAAAATTAATCAACAAAATATCATAAAATTAAAGCAAAATAAAACAAGCAAACAAGCAAACCAATGCCAGTGTACCAGGTCCAAGAAACCCAGTTCCATGAGTTTTCATTTATATCGGTTTGACTAAGAATGAATCTACCAGTTCTCCAGTTTGATACCTCCTAAGAGGTTACTGAGCAATAAGTAAAGTGCAATGATAATGATTAACAAGAAATAGCTAATGTTTTATCTTTTTCAATAAATATTATGCTTTACTGGAATGTAGCTCTTATTTCAAGGGTGACTAATAAAAATGAATAATATATCTACAGCATAAGAAGAAAGCTAGTATTGGGAATTAAAATATGTTTGGGAGAAATATTACAGTAGCAGACACAAAACTTGTAGTGTATTCATTTTCTTATGTTCCTGAAAACTTTTAACAAATCATGGTCAGCCGGGTGGTGGTGGTGCACACCTTTAATCCCAGCACTTGGGAGGCAGAGCCAGAACTCTGTGAGTTCAAGGCCAGCCTGGTCTCCAAAGCGAGTTCCAAGAAAGGCGCAAAGCTACACAGAGAACCCCTGTCTCGAAAAACCAAAAAAAAAAAAGAAAGAAAGAAAAGAAAAAGAAAGAAATCATGGTCTCTAAGAAGTAGGAAATGAACAATGAATTGGTAAGAATGCAATTTGAGATAAGGAGGGGTTTTTGTGACCCATGAATGAGAAGCTTGTGAAGTAATGCAGCAAGTTTGTCATAAAATTAGAAGCAAAGAAGCAAAAGTAAAATGAGCATGGAAACAAATAAGTACAGAAGAGGCAGTAAAAAATTGCATTAGTGATGGGCAAGATAAGCTTAAAATAAACATTGGGGGAAGCAGAGGAAATGAAGGAGATGAAATTCACACAAGATATGAAAGACTTGGGCACCCTTGGTCAACCAGATGTTCTACCCTCTGCCCTCTTTCACCAGGAAATTTGGATGCAGATGCAGAAGGGATGCAGGCAGGAGTTAAATTCTGCATAGGATGCAACTAATGGTGTATTTCTGGGTCCACAAATAATCCTTCAAAGAGTTAGAGGAGTTTGTAAAACAATATGAACGACAGGAATTCCCAAGATCAGGTTTGTGTTGACGATAATGGCCTTAGTCATTTAGCATCAGGAACCTGAGCCTCAAACTGTTGAAAAACATATGCTTACAGTGGAAGCCCTGTGTGGAATCCAGGTCTTCATGTGTGAGAGACTCTGGATCCTTACAAAAGCTTAAGCAAACTATCCTGAGGGAATTCATCTGAAAATTAGACCCAGAAGAACCCTGCAAATTAAGATCAAACCGTGACAATCCTATCAAAGGTCTAAAGCATGGAGAGACAACATTTTAAATCAGATTCAGTTTTTAGAAAAAGACATGCTAGGTATTGTGGCTTATGTCTCTAACACTAGCACTCAATGGTTGAGGCAGGACAACTGGAGAAACAAAGTGAGACATGCTCTCAGAAAAAAAAAAAAAACAACAACAACAACTAAGCCAACCCCAAACAAAACAATATGACAGTAGGTATAGACTCCAGTTCCTGGAGATGCTGTAATTTTCAGAAATAAATTATAAGCCCACGATGCAAGAATCATTAAAGATCTGAAAAGTGCACCAAACACAAGACATTAACCAGTTGGACTTCAGGGGAACTTCAGAAAATGATATATGTTGGTGAAATCTAAAACTTGGTTGATGTGTTAAGCATTAGACAGACACATCTAAAAGACTAAAATTAAGCATTAAAACCCTCCATATATCATGCTAAAATAAATAACAATAAAAGCAGAAGAAGGTCTTAAAATCAGGCAGTGAGAAATGATAGTACAAGAAAGAATGTCCGTTGGACAGACAGCAGGACCAAGCAACCATGGATGGATGCCAGATGACAGTGTGAACTAAAGCCTCACAACCTTCAAAGAAGTGACTGTCAAGCAAAACTGTGTATCTCCCAAACAATCTTCCACAAACAAGAAAGAAACACTTTTTAACGGAGTCAGAAGCAGCAGAGGGCATCATGTAATCATGTGCCATCTGTGAAAGGGCTTCTACTCGTGAGCAAGAAAACAACCCAACAGGAAAATGGTCCAAACATGAATGTTCAGAAGAGAGGAGATTCTTGTTTTAATGTTCTGTTGTGTATATTTCCAGCTTTTCTCTGATATATGTGGGTTTTTTTTTTTGAGCACAAACCAGTGTTCATTTAAAATATTGGAAAGAGGTCTATTTCTTTCTAAAAACTATTTCTAAAACTATTTCTAATTTTTTTTTAAATTTCTAAAACTAATATTTCTAAAAACTATTGGTTTGGGATTCCTGAGTCTTCAGGAAAATTCATTAAAGAAATCAGAGTCATTTTTTAGTTTTTTAAAATTTTTTTCTAGTTGGATGAAATCAAGAATGAGAATAGTGTCCTGTAGAGAAAAGATTTTACTCCTCTGATCCAAAAAGACAATGGAAATTATTTAAGAAGAAAAACAATAAAAAAAAAGTCTTGCATTCCTTACTATGTACCCTTTTCTGAGCTCTGATGAGATAAACTGTTTACAAACAAACACTTCATAGAAATTCTGTGTTTTTCAAAACCCTTTCTTCTGGTTGTCTCCCAGCAACTTGGAGTGGCAGGCGGGGCAAAAACCAAACCAAAATAACCACAACAACCCAAAGCACCATTGCTAGCTTGCAGAACCACCTGAGCTTAAGCGAGGTTAAGCCTCTCTCTTCCACTTGTACACTTTTTAAAAGGTAGAGCCTGGGCTGGAGCCTTTGTTTCCTTCCATCTTGTCATTCTCTCCGCACTGCATGCCTGTGCCTTGTGGTGTCCCCGCCCTTTGTCATCAGCCCCTTTTGATTACACCACTTTGGGGGAAATTACAGTTCCAGTGTTAAGAATTACATCCCAATGAGTTCTTGGGCTTCATACAGTGTTTGAAATCACTGCCTTTTTATTGAAAGAGTGAGTTTTGACACGTGAAGCAAACTGTAACTTGATTCTGCATGCCATTGTTCTTCTACACATACTATTCGGGCTCAATTGTTTCCATTACCACTGGTTATGTCATTTAGACTCTCTTAGATATTATGTAAAAAGAAAGTCATCTAGACCCGTCAACCACAAGACAAGTCTCCGTTTCCATAGTCACTGTGCCTGTCCAGTTTAAGAACCCCACATAGGTTGCCCCATTTCATTTCTGTATTGTTTCAAACTAGGCAGCCTTCCTTGGGAAAGATGGGTGCCGCAATGCCGCCAGTCCCGTTTGATTTCTTCTATCACAGAGGGTTTCCATCGGCTCCTCGCTGAAACTGGAAGTGCAAGGGTGGAACACAATGGACATATATAATACCATGCGTTAGGAGCCATGTGATAGTCTGCTATTGATATTCTCTGACTATAGCAAGTATTTAAAGTTGATTTTCCCATATGGCGCTTTGCAGGAGCCCCAGAGATTCCTGACAGAAAGCTCAGGATACTTCCCTCAGTGTGGGCTAGAGCTCTTCCTTCTGTCCAGCTCTACCTGAGTGCACCCTCAGGATTTCCTTTGAGATGGTTGCCCTCTAGAAGGAAGCCCTCTCAGATGAGGCCTCTCCATAAATGACTCACAGACCAGCTTCTTTGTGTTGAGCTCTCAGTCAAGCCAAAACATGGATGTTTTTCTTATGGCTGGTAGATGCTCAGCTGACTTCCAATGCCAAATTCTCTTTACTACTCCCGTTGAGCAAATGGCTCCAGCCTCAAATTCTGCCTGCAGACTTTGGACACACAGAACAAGCATCTGTCCCTGTGTTCTCTCAGATTGTAAGAACGTGTCTCAGTCTCTCAGAGGCACCGTCTCCAAAGCTCTATCATTTGAAATAAAGTCAGGAGATGAGGAAAGACTTAACTGTGTTATAATTTGACTTTAAGAAAATTCTCCCAAATAATCCCAACTTCTCTCCTATAGCCCAAAGGAGTGTGTGTGTGTGTGTGTGTGTGTGTGTGTGTGTGTGTGTGTGTGTTTCATATGTTTCTACCTTTCGAAGCTTGAAGGCAACTTATAACTAAACCATGCTTAGTATTTTAATATCTACATGTTAGAAAGGACAAACCACTTCTTTCTACAGCATTTCTGCTTCTTCTTTAACCCTCTTCAACACAGATGGGCTTAGGGTTTAATAATAAAGAAAGCACAGTTGGAACGAGAAAGACGGGGCCATGCCACCTGACCTCAGGCACTTGTCTTTTCATCTATAGAAGGCTTGCTAACTTGTGAGTAAGTAGAAAGGGAATGAAACTGGGTTTATTTTCCTGAACTTCTGTTGATAACATATGGCTTGCTTTCACATATAACCTTTTGCAGCATGTAGAAGTTGGGGCTACCTTATAACAGTCATCAGGGAAAACTGCTGAGTATTCCAGGATTGAGGGAGCCAGTTGTCATGATATTGTAACTTGAACTTGACTATGATAAGGGTGTTTACAAACATAAATTAGTAGATATTGCAAGTCAGAGTTCCTCTCTCCTCCCCAAGTGTAAACTGTGGGATGTTTTTCCAACAACCATTGGATATAAGTACCATAAAATGCTTCTCACATTTTCTGTAGCTTTAAAGTTTTCAGCTGGATGTTTCCTTTTCTCCCATAAATATAAAAGAAATTTTACCTTTTGAATATTTTTATAGAACTGGAAAACGGGAGAATAAGCTAATTTCTATATACTATGCACTTGCATGTCTGAACAACTGGAGTATGTTTATCATAATGAAGCTATAAATATAACATAGTGTTTCTTGACTTATTAGCCTTAATTGATATGCTTGAAATAATTATGCTTTACTGATTAATATCCATCGTCTATGTTTTTCCAATTTAGGCATGAGCAAGCAGTGTTTTTGTTTTTCTAAATGTCATGTTTATTTATTTTGCTGTTGATGTGGTGATACATCTGAGTCACTTCAAAAATTGTTCCAATGAGTTCTGGATAAAAAGCATTTCTTCTTCTCTGCAGAGTAAGAACACATTTTAAGAAGAGATAATATTATACAGAATTATAATACCTTGTAAGACCATGATGATGGCCACAAACAGAAGGTACCATAAAATGAATCTGTGATGTAAACATCCTGAGATGACAGACTTCTTATTGACCATTTTTATAAATACTTTCTCTTTTATCAAATAAAATGAAAACACAAATTTAGCCCACATAGAACAAACATTCAGTAAAACCAAAGAGCTAGATAGTGCCAGATATTTAGTGTATCAGCAATGATAAATGTTCTACACTTCCATTGCAGATAAAAATAAATAAGCAAAAACATACCTATTTATAAATTATTTTGACATTGACTTTATTAACTGGTGTGTTTATGACTCCTGTGATCTTTAACTAAGCAAATGTAAGCACCTACTATGCCCACATCTTTCTGTTTTGCATTCTCCTTTCAATGGCATGCCTATTCCTTCTATCTCTACACATTCTATATTTCAGTGTTTATAGGAATTCTCAGTAGTCTCCACTTTGCTGGACCACTCTTCCTGACTAGTACTCCACGGCTCAGAACACCATTCTAATCTATACCTCTATATCTTTTATCTAAGCTTATGGGCTATTCAATTGTACCAACCCTGTTATCAATTACCTCTTCAAAGGTTTTTACAGTGACACAGTCACTGACCAACAACTGAGAAGTCCAGTTCTTCAGTCCTTCTGGTACTTACATTTGAAAGAGAGTGGTCTCTTGGAACAGCCAATGAGCAACCAAAATGGATACATGCAGAGACTTGGAACTTCAAACAAAATCATGCAAGGAATGTTGGAACAATTTGGAGGGAAATGGATATTTGTCAGCACCTATAAAATTTCATCCGAAGTGAGGAAGGAATTTTTTCCTTCTCTGAGGGAGAGCCACAGTAAACACATGGAGGGATGATAGGTTTATTGGTAGCAGTCACTCTTCCCATTTAATATCCTTAAAAATATGTCTAAACTACACTTGTTTGCTGTATACTCAGCTCTTGAGCCTGGTGTATGATAGGAAAGAGGAAATATCAGGACTTGTTAGGTAACCCCATCTAAGCCTCATTGACCATATACATCATGCTTATTAGAACTCTCAGAGCAGTTCCTGTTGTTATAAAACACCCAGATGTGGAATATTGTACACCCAAGCCATTTCATTTAGGAAATATCATTAAGATTATGTTGAAATCTTGGAATATGTCAAATGAATAAAAAGAACCGGTATTCATATTTGTAATTTGAGATCACAATAATTAAAATCAGCTCTCTTCTCTTTGACCACAAGATGTTATGTCACTTTTCCATGAACAAATATCAATGCACCCCAGATATGACATCAACCATAGACTAAAGAAATGATTCCACCCAAGTGTAGCTTGGTAAATCAAGGAGTTTAAAGGGTCTATTTTCAAGAATATGAGGGAATGCTGTTTACAGGAACGTGAAAGCTTAAAGGCAATCACACCACTAAAAAGACCACCCCAACTTATGACACAATTCACTAAAGCTGCAGCTCTAAGGTTTTTATGTGACTTACAGGGAGCTCAGCTGGCCAGATTACCCAGCAATTGTTAGCACTTAGATAACATTGGAAAGGGATCTCTTCAACCCTATGACTTTCAAGAGCTTCTGTGCCTCATAAGTTCTGTGTACTTCCCAAGCTTAGTAATTTCTGATTAGTTACTCTTTATGATCCAATCAAGGACCAAGCTTTATATGGGTGAGTCCACAGGACATATACAAGAAACAAACTTAGGTTGTCCTTTATGTGATGTGTCATCAATGAAATCAGAAGAGCACTTGTCACATGAAATTTAAGAGTAAATCATACACTTAAAGAGGTAGATTTTGTTTTATATCTAGGGTAACTAATGTTTAGCATTGAACTTTAAGTGAGGTGACTAATGAGTGGTACAGCCATCCTGAACACTTGTACTGACTACAAGAGTAACTGGGCTTACATTTATTTCTTCCCTACTCCCCACCCCTCAAAAAAGGAGAGGGAATATTATAGATTGGAAGAAATTCAGAAAACATGGAAGGAATCTATTCTCCATTACTGTGTCTCATAACAAAAAAGGACTTCATAACACAAACCAGCAGGGTTAACATCCCTTTTCCTCACATTCCCTCATCTCTCAATTCCCTGGGTATGGGTTTTAGATGCAAATAGTAATTTTTAAAGCTTTTTTTTCATCTATGTAACTGCAGTCTCGTTATCTCTCCAGAACTCATTTCGTTGTCTTTCTTTTTAAAATTTTAACTATGATGTTCCATCTGCTGTTACTGAACTGGAATGTACCCAAAATGTAAAGCAAGTCCCATAGGGAATTGCCTCAAAGAATCATTTGTCTGATAAACAGCAAATCACAAAGTGAGTTTTAACTCATTTCAATTACCATTGGGAAGGGGGAGATATAAGAAAGAAATGAAAGGGAAATACTTCAGAAACCTCTGCATTTTCTCATCCTTTGCCAATCCAGGGAAAGGTACTGATGAACAACACTTCACATTGCATGACTGAGTGATCTGAACTTTTCCTGGGGCGACGAGCTGAACAGCAAGGGACACAGAGGAACAGATTCTTGAATTGCATTTTCCCGTCCAACGTTTGCACCTAGAGTGGTTCTGTCTGCCCACACCATTGGTACAAACAGAAGTACATTCTTCTCCTGCTGTAGACAAGAAGTAGAATTTAAGACCCAAACAACATTTTTTTTTTATCTCAGCATATATGTTATCTCATACTCCTGAATCAGATCTTATAAACCTCTCGGTTCACTAAACTAATCTTAGGTGGAATTTTGGCCTCCGTACATGAGAAACAGTATCATTTACTAAACATGTATGTCTTGTGGAACTATATCATGCCAGAGCCATAGTGGTAAGCACTGGATAAATAAAAGCATAGATAGAAATGAACCACCCAGTTTCAGAAGAGGAGACGAATGCTAACAAATAGACATAGAAAGTAATTCATAACTGCAGTTATAACTGGGGCTGTGAAGTTTAAAACATGGTATGTGAGAGTCTGTGCATCAGGAATTTGTTCTACTGAGGGGTGTCCACGTGATCTTGATCTGAGACCTGAGGTTGATAAGAGAGTTACCACTTCAGAAGCGGTGGTAATTGATTTAATTGAAGCTGCAGGGAAAGGTTCGATGCATCAAGCCCTGAATGAAGGAGCATCCCCAGCTCACTGTCTGGGGATGAAGAAAAGCCATGCTGTCTGGAGCAAGAAGAAAAGACTGGAGGAGGCTGTGAAGTTTGTCATGTAGGCAGGTGTTACAGAGATTTGGTTTGGTAATTATTCAGAAATTTAAAAATCAATTTAGGCTTTTGGAAATGTTATAAAAGATAATATAGTGTTCCTATGTCTCATTCATTAAGATTCCTCTAATGTTGCAAATTATATTCACCATGATGTCTTTAACAAGAACAAGAAATGAATGTTGGTACAATGTGATTAACTACACCAGAGAGGTTGCTTGGATTTCAACCATCTCCCACTACAGTTTCTTCAGAAAGGTCAGATCTGTCTATGTTATGCTTTAGTCATCAACTAGCATAGTATACTTCAGTATTTCTTAGTTTTTATAGTTATATGTACATATAAACCAATTTTTAAACAAATATAAATGTGACATTTCATGAAAAATAAGATGATGAAAATATATCCTATGCTAATCAAGTCACTAGAAAGACTTATCAACTCAAATGTTTATGTACTAATAGAAAACCTTCAAATACATTTTGCAAATAGATCTAAAAGGAGAAATAAGTATATTTATAACCATATTTAAGGACAATATTTTAATAGCTGATATAAGACAGAAACAAAGACACAAACATTATCAATCAAACATCTGAGAGAATATCACACTCACAATCTTTCTGGAACATTGATTAAGACAAAATACAATCTGGGTCATAAAGTAAGGCTTAATAAATTTCAAATGATGGGAATCATGCAAAGTACATTCTCCAATAATTAAAGTATTAAATTATAAATTAACTACAGGAAGAAAAGTTAGTTTATATAAATTACAGGTAACAGATAAAATCTGAAGTTGAATTAAAATATGATGGATGAAAAAAGATAACAAAACTATTCTGAATGTGTCTAAAATAATACTTCCATACACATTAATCCTCACATTAATGACATGATAACATCAAAGGAATGACAATAAATTTCAAAAATAGCCTTACATTTTCCCAAATTAACTCAACTCTCCACTCTGAATGTCTAACAAAAGCATGTGAATAACAGGCATAAATACTAATTATTCCAGTTCTAATGCCTTACAAACTATGCCAAGAAATTAGCTAAAACATAAGAACATCTAAAAAACTAAAGCAGAGAACAGAACATGGTCAAGAGATGAAGTAATCAACAGAATCAAGTTGATGATGATAGTGAAATTTCAGATAAGCATTTTAAAATAACCATTATCAATGTGTTCAATTCTCAAGCAGAAGAAGATGATAAAATGCAACAATACATGAAGAATTAAATTAAATTAAATTGTGGAATCAAAACTATAAGAAAATACAAGAAAGAAATCCCAGAAATAAGGACTATCAAGACAGTGATGAAGACTCATTCTAAAAGACTTGACACAACAGACAAGTAAATGCTGGGAAGACTCTGGAAACTGTAGATTCATGAAGAGAAAGATTTACCTGGATGAAGCACAAAGAGGGAAAAATAGCAAAATAAAAAATTAAAATAGAGCCTACTAAGTTGGCATACAATATCTAATGGTTTAACATCAAACTATTCCATAAAAGAAAAGAGAAGGAATAGGGCAGATGAAATGTTTAAAGAGATAATAATGGCTGAGAACTTTGGAAGTTAAGAACTTCATCAAACTACACATGTGAAAAGTTTAAAGATCAACAAGGAGGGTTAAAAAGCAAATAAAATACGTATACATAACCCAAGACCAGGCGCTTCATGCTCATCATTTAAAAGTCACAGATAAAGAAAATACCTTACACAGGAATAAAAGTAGGATGTGTAGACAACTCCCTGTTAGAAGCCTCAATAAAAAGACTCAACATTTTCAGTGCCTGAAAGTACAATGTAGTTAATCCATTTTTTTTGTTTGTTTGTTTCAAAACAGGTTTTTCTGTGTAGTCCTGGCTGTCCTAGAACTCACTCTGTAGACCACGCTGACCTCAAACTCAGAGATCTGCCTGCCTCTGCCTTCCAAGTGCTGGGATTAAAGGCGTGTATATTTAGGGAAAATAATGTTTGTAAATGTTAAGGAGATAACCATTTTTTAGGGAAATCAATATAGAAAATTGATTTGCTAGCAGAATTTAATTATAAAAAACTATCTTGCAAGTGGTATTTAAGAACACATAAAGGTATTAGATAAAAACTGTACCTGCACACACACACACACACACACACACACACACACACACACACACACACACACACAAATTTAATGTTGAAAAGAAATTTGTACAGCTAAGAGCAGAAATGGATAGGAGTGGATTACAGAGGGACATGGAAGAATGTGAGAAGTAGTGAAGATGACATCTTAATTGTGCTAATGGTTTTGTAATTGTATAGAGATATCAAAATTAAATGAATTATATACTTCAGCCTATACTAGAGAGTTCATATTACAACAGTTTTGCTTCGACAATTTCATGAAAGAGGAGAAGCTGTATTCTCATGCAGGTTAATATGTAAATAAAAGCAGCATTGTTTCTTAGCCACTAAATCTTATCACTGGTACTTATGGAAATGGATTTTGAAATATAGAATTAAGGAAACAAAAACCTAACCTAAGCATGCAAATTTATAATTATTTTTTGTTTCTGTACCATGCAAAATTTGAAAGTCAAATAGCTATGAACAAGGTATATAATTAAAAGACAACAAATGAAGAGGTGTGATTTGAGGAAAAGGTCAATTCCCAGGATATTATTTTGCTGATGCAAAGAAACTATGAGTAGTATTATTCTTTTCCTAGCTGCTACCCATATATGAATGTTGCCAGGAATCTAATCCTTAGATATGGTTGAGTTAGAAATATAGCAATACATCTTACTGTCTTCTGGTGTAATTCATTTCATTTACAAGGTGAGATTCTGTGTCTAGCACACAGGCATTTAACCAAGGTTGAACTATCTATCAACATGGACTATGCTGTTTATAAAGAAAATCCAGAGATGTACCCAAAGAAATTCTGAGTCAGTAAGACTCACGTTTTGACCATACTCCTGGATTTATATCATTTCCACCTCTCCCACTCATCCCATGCCCCCTACTCCTTCACAAATTTGTGACTTCCTTAGTGTGTGTTTGTAAAGACATACTGAGTCCCTTTAGTGTTGCTCACATGAACATTTGTTTAGGACTGCTGTTTTCCTAAACCAATGTAATTTATAACTTTTGTAAATATGTCTATTTATACCCACAGATAAGTATAGCTGTCACCCATTATCAAAGAAGCTTTCTTCTTATAATAGTTGGAGTCCTACACAATTATTCACAAGTGGTCAACACAGAGCATAAGTGACTCTGGGGTACCCAGTCCAACTGACACATTTGCAATGCAACCTCTACATTTAAGGCTCAGGAACATTATGGAAAAGTGGACAGAAGGACTGATGAGAGCCTGAAGATGTGGATGTCTTCTGTGAGACAGTGTCTGTTAGACAGGACAGGGAAACTTCACAAGCAAAATCTCAACAATATGGTTGCCTAAACAAGACCTGCACAATGACAAGCCCAGTCAACATGCCTACATGGATGGGGGGAATTTCACAAGATACCTGGATTTCTTTGGAATTCCCTGGGAGAAGTATGAGGCCCCATCATATTTGACAGACGTTGCATGCTCTTGGAAGTTCAAGGATCTGAAAGCATTGTCTGTGATTTTATGTAGAGAAAACCATCTGTGCTAGAGATTTCAAAGAACTCTAGAAAATTGTTGACTGTAAATGGAAGAAACACAAAGTATTGAAGTTTTCATGGAAAACATGGGCTGTAAAATGCATAGCTAGCATTTAAAGATTTAGAAAAGGGCAAAATATTTCACTTTAGAATACTTAATTAATTTACTTTTTATAAAATTGTATCATCGTAATGTTTATACCTTAATGAAGCAGAATTTTCCCTCACTCACTCCCTCTCTCCCTCTCTCCTTCCCATATTCTATGTTACTGGCTCTCACTCCATCAAATAAATCCATGAGGAATTTGGTTCTATGAAACATCAAAGCAGTATGAAAGCATCTTAATTTACCTGTTAATATTGAGGTCTGACATTGGACAAGTAAATAAGAAGTTGCATATTAAAGGTTAATTTTATTTATTTTTATTCATAATTCATAAGAAAATGCAATGTGATTCTTTGTGCTTTTACTGTGAGAAAAAACTCACAAATCCTTCCACTCCTAATTCACCCCTACAACTGAATATTCTCTTTTTTTGGTTTGTGATTATTTCTTATACTGTATTTCTTTATGCTTCTGTTCCTACACTGTTAAGAAATTCAGCATAAGAAAGAATCCTTGTTCATGCTATTATAAAATGAAAATCACAACCCCCATTTTGGGATACTGTTTTTTTTTTCCCCCAGAAAAAATTTACATACAAGCATGAAAAGATTCCTGGCATAGCTTATGAAAGTAAAGCAAAATATGTCTGTTATTGATATTTCTTTTTTTTGTACTGTAAAATATGTCTGTTATTGATATTTCTTCTTTTCATACTGTAATTGATTTCAGTTCATTTACTGTAACTGCTTGTCTCGTGTTTATTCAAACAACTGTTATTTCTCACTTGCTTTATGATGATTGCTGAGGATTTCTATGCTATGCAAAGCATTCTTGTTAAAAGAAAAAATAGCTCACTCCTGGTACTGAATATGCCAACAATGCATAGCGCATTCTTATTTGTCTGACTACTTTTATTCAAAATGATATTCATGATATTTGATGGATCATTTCTTGTATTTATCCAAGCTCATGTCTCTTTATTGTTCAGTAAAGTATATTGTTGACTTTAATCCTACATTTAAATTTATGATAAACAAGAAGAAAATGCTGTGGGATGTTCTGTATGGCAAATGTGTTGCTAATTAGTCAATAAATAAAACACTGATTGGCCATTGGCTAGGCAGGAAGTGTAGGCAGGACAAGGAGGAGAATAAAACTGGGAAGTGGAAGGCTGAGTCAGAGAGACACTGCCAGCTGCCATGATGAGAAACAGCATGTGAAGATGCTGGTAAGCCACGAGCCATGTGGCAAGGTATAGATTAATGGAAATGGATTAAGTTAAGCTGTAAGAACAGTTAGCAAGAAGCCTGCCACGGCCATACAGTTTGTAACCAATATAAGTCTCTGTGTTTACTTGGTCGGGTCTGAGCAGCTGTGGGACTGGCAGGTGATAGAGATTTGTCCTGACTGTGGGCCAGGCAGGAAAACTCTAGCTACAGGAAAAGAAGAATAACCATTGATACTTATTTGGTATTTGTCAGATACTGTACTTAGCAATTTCTATGTTTTGACATGATAGCAGTTGTTTTTTTAATTATTGAAGTTTATATTTATTGCATTCATATATTAAACTTTAGTCATTTTCCATCCCATATAAAAGGACATGAATAGCTACTTTATTAATTCTGTCCATTAAATCTGAAAACCCAGTTGATGTTCTTTCTTTACCCACATCCAAAAGTGGATGTCAATATTTGCTTCTGTGTTTCCTCCACTGCAGTGACAAAGGGACATTTCTAACAGCTGAAATTAAAGTCTCACATTGATAACACATGGCATCATTTTGCCATATAAAGTAGAACTGCATTTTGAACACATCCCAGCAGATGCTTTGGTGTCCTTTCTACAGTATCCTGGTGTTCTTCCTTTCTTGACTCTTTCATTGCAGTAAACAACTCCTACAACCACAGAATTTCCTAAAATTGCAGAGGAAGCAGACTCTAGTCGTTAATAACAGAGTTGCAAAATTTAGAAAAAGAAACATGGGGGGATACATAGTTAAATAAGAATTTTAGATGAGAAACAATTAAAACACGTGTGTACTATCATCAAATATTTCAAACAACTAATGCTAAATAATACAGTAGTGTTGCAAATTCAAACTTCACTAGGTAGCCTTTATTAAATCTGCTAATTCTAATCTTTCTGAGCTCTCTTCTTGATGAAAAACAATCCTGCATGTCCTGGGCAAGTGAAAATATGAGGCCTTGTCACAAAATTTGCTGTGTTTGTTTATACAAAAAGGACATTTAAAGTTTACAATTAAAAAGCTTTCCTTTCCTCCTCCAGAGGACCTTTTCTTTAACCCTGTTCCCAAATAATTTTATGGAGGGAAATGACAAAGCATCAACTTCAGAATGCCTAAGTTCCACATTTTGTCCAAGGAAGGGTATGGTAGGCTGAAGTTTCTGTCCTGAAAGCCACTTGAGGCTTAATATTAAATATAAATGTTTGACAATAGCTCAGGTTTATTACTAACTAGCACAAATGGCACCCAACATCCAAGGCCACATACACCCAATTAAATGTGAAACTTTAGACTCACCAAGATAAGATAGATAATAAAGTATTTTCTCTAATTTTTCCAAATATGAATGGACTGGATATTGTAACTGTAATTCTTACTTGATAACTATATTTATATACAGTTTTGCTATGTTAATGTTAAAACCTTCCTTTTTAATTAGACAAAAAGAGAGAAATGCTGTGAAATGATCCTGTACACTGTGAAAATGTGTTTCTCTCATTGTTAATAAAAAGCTGATTTTCTAGTAGCCAGGCAGGAAGTATAGGCAGGACAACCAAACTAATGATGGGGTAGAAGGAGGGTGGAGTCATGGCAGTTGCAAAGAGATTCAGAGAGAAGCAAGATGGGCAGACCATACTGAGAAAAGGTACCAAGCCATGTGGCAAGGCATAGATAAGAAATATGGGGGCTGGAGGGATAGCTATGGGCTGGAGGGATAGCTCAGCCATTAAAGGCTAGGCTCACAACTAAAAATATAAGAAATATGGGCATTTAAATGTCAGAGTAAGCTAGCAAAATGCCTGAGCTATGGATAAGCATTTATAATTAATAATAAGACTCTTGTTGTTATCTTGGAAGCAGCTTCCAGGATGGGAAAAACTCTGCCTATATGGTACCCCCCATGGAAGTAATATGACCCAAGTTTTTGGACTTGTATAAAATCTCATGGGAAGGCACTTCTTCCAGATTCAACTTCTTCCCCTTTTCCACACAATTGCATCTCTGACAAAACAGTCTGATGAAGGCAATCAAATCACTTCCAAGGGGCTACCATGACATCCCCCCCCCTCAGGTAGAGCTTATTCTCCTCTTTCTAAGCATAAATTTGTTTAAGATTAAGGGAAAGCAACTAGAGTCCTAGAGTTGAGCAAAGACCCTGGGCATTGTTAACTTCCTTCAGGGACTATCTCCTAATACCTGCCAGCAGATGACAGTGAGGCTGTTTGGGCTAGTGCAGTTTCTCAAAGTTACCATCCCACTTGACACAATCTATTTAAAACTTTATTAAGAGCTTAGATTTTTTTCACTCCCCTATAATTTAGAAGGCAGAACAGAGAGGCAGTTTGTTCTTAAAACAATGCAGTCGTGGGCTCCTGCAATGTTGACAGATCAACTTCCCTTCTGTGGAATAAAGTAACTCCTTTGACATATGCAAGCAATCTGCAACCCTGGATTAACAAGCAAGAAAGTTCACGTAGCTTGTGCTTAATTCCAGACCTTTTAAAACTGGTGTAGTGATTGTCATAGAAGGGACAGAGGAAGGAACATAAGATGCAAGTAGGAGATATATGTCTAGTTCCTGGTTTTCTATTCTGCTACTCATGCTGGTGTGACCTTTGGTAAGTGCCTTCCCATCACAGAACTGTAGTGCCCTTTCCTATAAAGTGCTGAGGATTGACTAGAATGTTGTAAAGATCCCCTTTGAAAACAGAAGTCTAAGGCATTTTACATTAGCTCTTTGTTTCCCCTGGGGTGCTCATGTTTTGTTCAATTCTTCCAGCTAAGCTGCTGCCTGAGCAATAGTCATAAATCACAGGGCTCACTGACTCGCTAACAACTCTTTTAGAAATCTTTATGCAACAAACCAGTCTAAGAAATATCAAGGGCTGCTGCCATAAAGGACCTCTGGGAAGAAAGGTAAGAATGCATAATTCTTAAAATAAAAAAGCACTGGGGTATAAGAGAGAAAATGGAGAAAGGGGGGAAACATATCAGAATGAACTATACAGATAATCTGACCAAAGGGTGAATAGGAGAAAATGTAGAGAAATGTTACTGAAGGATGGGGTGAGCTCAAAGTGTTGCTATGCTGAGTGGGGGTAAAGATGTGATGCAACAGGAGAGTGGAGGAAGATCTTAGCCCCAGGAAAGAGCAAACTGAGGTGTCAGCAGCAGAACTGAGTTTACTATTTGGGCAATCAGAGGGCTATGAGCTTTTCCCAACATTTTTGAGGGATAAATAAATGCAGAATCTCATATACAACTGTTTTTTATCCACAGATAGTTTAACCATATGGCAGAAAAGAAATAAGGAGGTTAAGGTAACAAGTGGGGTAGAGTAATGGGTAGTTGTTCCTATGATGGAATGGGAGAAATTAGTCATCTGGAAGTGAGGATGCAGAGGAAATTATGGGGAAGGAGAGCAGTGATGTGTGTTGATCCTTCCTGGGAAGAGTGAGAAACAGCAATGGATGCAGGACTCTGAGATGAGTAGGAGAGCACTCTGGGTGTTGAATGCACGAGAGATGGAGCTCTCGCTTCCCATTGGCAGAACAAAAAGAATATGCAGCTTGACTGACGCTTGGACTTAGATTTCATGTCCCCCACATTGGTCATCAAATAGGGAGGTGCTTCCTCGAGCTCTGTAGATACAGAGGCTTATTCTGAGCTTCTGCAACAGCTGATAGTATGACAAGGAGATTATTTTTAATACACCGCAAGCATGACCACATGATCTGGTCATGAAAATGACAGCTTATACTTTCTTCCACTATTACCAGTAAAAATATTTATCATTTTATTTTCATTTTTCTGAGCATAAAACATGAGTCATGTTGTCATCAGATCAAGAGGAAAAGAGGTAGATTAATGTTTACATTCTGGCAATTTTATGATATAGATGTCCTTTGTATAAAGAAAAGTGTGCTTTATTCTAATACATCCTTTCTATTTCTAGATTACTTTGACTCTCTTCAATATGCACAGCCCTTGGAGCTAAGGATACTGAGTATTCAACAATGTTTTCTATAAGAGGACTTGACCTCAGACCTGTCTGAGTAGTCCTCCCTATCCCTCATGGCAGGTGGTCCTGGAATTTATGGAGCCTAGGTCCCTTTCAATGTATTTCCTCTGATGACAATATGTTACAAGCTGTAATGACTTCCAAAGACCCTTCACAGATCTCTTATAACATGTGAGAATAAATATAAAAGTTTCCGAGAGAAGACAGTTTGGGAATGCATTGTGAAATTTGTAATTGAACTGACTACATATCAAGAATGTAGCTGTTTTGTGTAGATTCAGATGTTTACACAGATGGTGCATTTGCCCCTCCTTTAATGTCCAGTAAGTATAGCTGTGTGATACCATTGCTTTCTTAAGGCTGTAGTGGTGGTTATAATATCATTGTTCTACCATATCTTGTTTCATTGGTTATAGCCTAATCCCATTTTTGTTCCTGTTGAACTCAGGAAGATTACAGTTTTCACCATTTGGATGTATATGATAGAATAATTTCTAGAAATTTCAACCACATAATTCTCCAATGGTACCCATCTCAAAAATACAAAACACTGCCAAATTTGGGAAAGTATTCATTGCATGTAATGAAGGTAGCTTGGCTAATAATTGAGTTTCCCTTAGAATGTTTTCTAGATGTTTCTTAAGCACCTAATGAGAAACAGTTACTTTTTTGTGTATGGTTTCCCATATGCTAGGCAAAGCCATGCTACATTAAAGGAGGTGTAGCAATGTTTGCAGTTTGTAACATTTGCATTATTTTAGACATGGTAAAAAGAAGATTGTTATATAGGTTTAAATGGCTCCCATGCTTTTTCCTGGGGAGACCTGAATGAAGATCTACACACTTCCAGTAGGGCACCAGCAACAGACCAAAAAAAAAAAAAATTCCAGCAAAGTCTAGCTTGCTGAGCAAAAGTCCAGCCCTACATGAGTAACAGTAATGAAAGACACATCACTGGGATGCTGCCCAGCTTGCAGGCAGCTCCACTGAGGAGTTTCCTTTCTTCAGCAATTGTTTTCTGCTTATATGACATCAAAGAAGGGCCTCATGAATCTTATATCACAAAATTCCATTGTAATTAGAGGGGAGTTTCTGTCCTGCCAGTAACTCTCAAATACCCAACTGCCGCTTCCCAAATTATCACACAGAGGCTTATATTAATTATAAATATTTGGCTAGTAGCTCAGATTTATTACTAACTAGCTCTTACACTTAAATTAACCTATAATTTTTATCTATGTTTAGCCACGTGGCTTGGTAACTTTTCTTAGTATGGCATTTTTACTTCCTCTGCATCTGTCTGGTATCTGCCCTGACTCCACCTTTCTTCACCTCCATCTTCAGTTTGATTGTACCCTAGCCTTATTCTGCCTGGCTATTGGCAAAAACAGCTTTATTTACCAACCAACGAGAGCAATACATATTTACAGTGTGCAGAAGGGCCATCCCACAGCATTCCAGAGGCCCAGGAGTCTCCCTTCTCCATCCAGGAGGAAATTTTCAATTTTAGTCTTTTTGTTGTTGTTATACTACAAACTAATGTATTTCACACTATAGCATTTTCATGCACCCATTGTTCTAATTCATTCCCCTCCTCTCCTGTTCCTCCATTCCCTTGTTCCTCTGTTGTTTTCTTGCTGGTCACATTCCCCCAGTAGATCACTTCTGCTTTATGCCATTTTAGAGGACATAGCTACAACACTGCATATGTGATTTAGTGAAGAAAGAGCAAGCAGAGGCAGGGAAAGTCTTTACAAATGTTTGTAAAGGTGTCATTTCTCGAAATTAAATTAAAAGTAGTGTAGATTGAGTAAAACAAAGGTTGATCCATATTATAGTTTCAGGAAAAGGTTCTGTCTGATCAATTCAGAGTCTGAGTCAACACTAGTGGCTCAGACAGCCCCACCTTTCACCATCATGAGCCCTTGGCCATGATGGAAAGCTGTCTACAGGAAGCAAGAACTCCATGGAACCTAGCTAGGGTGAACACTCAATGATGTACAGCACAGAAGATAATCTCAGATATGCAATTTCACAGGGTGTTATGATAACAGTATTGCTCATTCCCTGAAAAAATATTGTTCTAAAATATTAAGCATCTGAATATCACTAATCACTCCCAGTCTTATTGGCTTCGATGTTGAAGTGAGCCAAGTACTAAATTTAATGTGCATCTAGAAAACAAATCAGCTACCATTAGTAGTTAAATTTCCCTTTTCTGTTTATACATAGACTCATAAAGACAAATCTCTATATAATGTAAAATGTATTTTTGGAATAGTAAATATTTTGCATTTATTTTGTATTGAAATTTAGATATTACATGAAAAAGTTATATTGGCATGTCATTGACATCTCTATAGTAACAAGGCCAATCAGTGATTCTCAGAGAGAAGATTTCTTGAGACCTGGGGCACAATGATTACTGTTTCCTGCAGTGTTTATTAAGAGCTTCACAGATGAATCTTAAAAGCAATAGTCTCTGTTCATTAAATTTTCCACTTCTTTCAACATCATAGCAGAACTTCTGAGTCTTAATCAAAGAGAGATGTCTGGTTTCTTAATTAAAGAAACCAAGTTTTCAATAATATCTGAACAATCCAGAAATCTGTGTGCAAAAAATAACAGTTATATGAATTTAGTATGTAATTATTAGAAGCAGGGGTTGTTCTTAGTGAATTAAAGGGAATGAACACAGCCAGAACAATAGGGAAAATTTGAGTTTGTGTGTGCATTCTGCATTTTATGACAAGTATCCTCAGAGAGGTCATGTTAACTGTCGAATATTCAACTTGTTTATTCAGGAAAGACTTCTGTATGACTTCTTCATATTGTTTCTAGGAAGGTCAACTGAGCTATGATATCACAGTGCAGGGATGCTGAGTATCTATGAGATCACACTGGAAACTAGAAATTGAGATTGCAAAATAAATTATTCATAGAGCTTATTCTTGGTATGCTAACATTCCTTACTCAAAAGAATTGAATAACCTCCTGAAAGCTGCCCTGTATTGTCTTCAATTAAAAATATGTAGAATTATTCTATGTCCATAATTAACCCATAGGAGCACTGTCTACCTCTTATTCATTTACCTGTTTAACAAATGTTAATTGAACACCTTCCAGGCATCATTTTAGACTGCAGACATTTAATAGCAAATAAGAGTGGATCAATTATATAAAGTCCCTATCCTCTGAGTTTTACACTTACCTAAATCTTAACTTGTGCCCTACCATACACTCCCAGGAACACGGATTATATCGTCAAGATTTGTGTACAGGTACTTTGATTAAGCAATGATATATGCCAGTCAGAGAAAGGTAAAATAGGTGTGGTAGAGGGAAACATTAAACTGAGACTGGCTGAATAGCAACAAGAACCTCAGCTGACCCCAGATGTAACTCTGGAACTGGTCAACCTCTCCATCAACCAGTTATGAGAAGTGGGCTGCAGATTCTCCTACCCAGGTGCAGTTTCCAGCAGAGTGGAGTTTATAAGCTGTGAGTTAAGGACAGACAACATTCCCTACATCTCAGAAAATGAATGTCTGGCTCTAAAGTTTTTCTGGGGTGTCTAGCATCATCTGGGATAACAAACAGATGCCCACTATCTCTTTTTTTCAGAAGCAATGGAAAAAAAATGCAGCAAGACACTATGAAGCATTTGGGAATCAGAGGGGATTTTATGCAGCAAAGTTTCTCTTGAGAAGATTCCTGAAAGAAATGAGGAAGTGAAGCATACAGAGGGAAAGAGAATTGGATATGCAAAATCATGGAGTCAGGAAATTTTAAATGAAACAAATGAAGTAAAAATCTGCAAGGAGTGAGGTCAGAGATGTGATGGATCATGTGGGTAGTCCTTCAGAGTCACACTTCTCTAATATTATCTGATTTCTTATTGTGCCCAGTCCTTGTTGGGCAAGAAACCAGTAAGAAGGAATGGCTAATCTCCGGTACTCTGGAACAGCTCATATTCCAACAGGGGTAAAGCACGAATCAGTAATAAACAGTACGTGCACGTAAAGGATTGTTTTAATAGTCATCAGCACTAAAATGAACATTTCTAAAAGGACCATGTGATAGAAAAGGAAGTAAGAAGGTAACTTTAAATTGCATGATCAGAGAAATTCTTCAAAAGTGCTGATCGATGGGTAGAGGCTGTAGTTCAGTTGGTAGAGTGATTTCCTAAATGCACAAAGCACTGAGTTCCATCTCAGAACCTCATAATCCTGGGCAAGCTAGCATATGCTTGTCACATTGGCACTCAGAGGATGGCAAGAAAATCAGAAGATAGAGATGGCCCTCAGTTTCGTAATAAGTGTGAGGCCAGTCTGAGCTACATGAGTCTCCATTTTTCAAACAGGAAAGGTAAAAGTGTAACCTTCTTGACAATGAAATTGACATCAGAATATGTGCAGAAACTACTGAACAATGTACAAAGTACATTCTCCTTATGTGTAGTCATACTCCTCTCAATTCAGTTAGCAACATGTGACTTTGGAGAACATTTGACCAGAGATTATTAACTGTTACTGTTCTACTCTCATTAGCTGAGTATAAGATGTTACTGAACTGACTCTTGAAAAGAGTTGAACTCCCAGATCTATGTATTCACTTTACAGGGATTAAATCAGAGTCCTAATCTATTCCAGCTCATTATATCACTTGGGTAATGCAAGGCCAATGAGTGTCCACAGAACAAGATAGATGAAATGGGCCTAATTGAGCCACCATTTGTCAATTTTTCATTAGTATACTTAATTAGAACTTGGTGAATGAGACTCGGGCAATATCCCATGTGAGTCAATTAATGCCACACAGTTCCACAGACACTGAGGAATTGTGTAATCCCAACTTGGCTTTCCATTCAATTCACCTCAAAATATCCTTTTTAGTGAGAGATCATGTACAAAGCACAATGCTGTACATCAAGTATACTAAGATAATCAAAATACAGTTCATGTTTGCAAGAATATTGCAAAAGAATTAGAGAAGGAAAAAATTTAGAACACTGGGCTCATTCTGGTAAGCTTTGTGGAAATGCAGTAGCTGGTCATTAATTATTAAATTGCCTTTGAACACAAGGAGGATAAGGCAAGTGAATTTAAGGCAATCCATCAATAATACTAAAGTTTTAGGTTTTCAGAGTATGCCTCTGATTAGCCTTAATGGTAGGTCCAAAATATCTATTCATGTGTTTGTGTATTATTTTGCATTAATTATCATGGTTTAAATTGTGTACCCATCCTTCCTAATTTATATATTGAAGTTTTAGCACCTAGTACCCAGAATGTAGAACTTCTGGGGGCCGTGTGTTTGCCAATTCAAAAGAAATCATTAAGATGGACACTAGTCCATTTTGACTGACAAACTACAAACAGGGCAGACTTGGGAAAAGTATCTCCTAAAGAGGAAATGCCATGAAAACATTCAGACAACCATCTGCCTACACACCCAGGAGAGAAACCTAGAATGAGTCATTTTCTCATATCATGGAAGGAACTAAATCTAACAACCTTTTGCTGTTGGTGTTCTCCAGTTCTTAAGAACTTGAGGCTGGGCCGGGCAGTGGTGGCGCACGCCTTTAATCCCAGCACTCGGGAGGCAGAGCCAGGCGGATCTCTGTGAGTTCGAGGCCAGCCTGGGCTACCAAGTGAGTTCCAGGAAAGGCGCAAAGCTACACAGAGAAACCCTGTCTCGAAAAAAGAAAAAAAAAAAAGAACTTGAGGCTGTATGTTCCTGGTCTTGAGAACACCCCGTTTGTGGTTTCATGTTAGAGAAACCGTGGCAGAGCAATACACTTAGTCTAAATATACTTTCAAATAATGCCATCTTGCATAAATGGTAACTAGCTAATGCCATGATTAGTTTGTGCTCATGTAGTGATTGAACTCACATGGAAATGAAAGGTTCAAAGGTGCTCATTTTAAAGAAGACTGGAGTTGACAAACTTAGCAAATTAATATTAAATGTGTACATTAAAAAAGAGAACTTAGCATCAGCCAACCTCAGAATTACCTGGGCAACTGAAGTGCGGAAAAAGCTTGAAGGGAATGCAGGGTAAGAACAGTTCTATGTTGTGGTTATGACCCCAGATGGCTCTGCTTCCTGGCTTTCTGATGTAGTTCTTAATGCTATTTTTTTCAACACTCTTGCCAAGACTCCAGTCAACCATGCACTTTGTGTTTGCCTGCTTTCAACAGTTCCTTAGTTCCTATCACTAAGTACCTATTGGTTAGAAACTGGATAATACAGTCTAGAAGGTTCTATTTAATGTAAGAGAAGATGGTCTTCATAATTGCCTAAGGAATTACAATTAAAACATGGTTTATAGTCTTAAAGCATCTGGTTTTGAAGCACAGAAGATAACTCTTTGCTTGTCTGCTTTTCATGGTAAGAAGGCAGCAACTGTCTGCATGGTGCCGAAAGTCTGGTTTTTGACTAAGTCAAAACCATGTCTCCACCTTAGTCCTAAAACATAAAGTCATATCTGTGCACACTTCAGGCTTGTCCTGTGTTAGTGGAATGGATCTTTTAAAATTATATTATTATTTCGTGTGTCTGGGTATTTTGTTTGCATGTGTGTGTGTATACCACATGCACACAGTTTCTTTGGAGGTCAGAAGAGGGCATCATATTCCCTGGGACTGGAGTTACAGGTGGTCATGAACCACTCCGTGAGTGTTAGGGACCAAATCCCCATCCTTTGTAAGAGAAGCCAGTGCTTTTAACCACTGATTCATTTCCCCTGGTGTCGGAGAAGTGAATCTTTGATCTATAAACCCTCAATATTGGAGCAACTTGTAAGTAAAAGAAAAGTATTCAGTTTGGGAGAACAGTACTATTCTTAAGTCTTTAACTCAGTCTGAAATGCTAGTTAATAGAGTGAGGTCTCTTTTAGAGATCTTGTGTCATGGTGAACACAGTATTTAAAACTGTGGTAGAGGCAGCACCAGAATCTGTGGCATATATCTTGATCTTGATCAGACTGGAGTTCCAACCTGCACCTGCTGTGCCCTCCCAGCTTGCCCTGATGATCTTCCATTACATTGCTGCTTCCTGCTCATTGCTCCTCCTTTGCTATGCCTGCTCCCTAGGCAGTCTTAGCCTTGCCCACGACTTCAATTACCACCTAGGAGCAAATGACTCACAAGGTTATATATCTAGCTTAGACCTTTATTTTGAGTTCTAGATCTGTATTTTCAACTGTCTCCTTGTCAGCTCTTCTTGTTTGTCTCAAAGGTCCTTCAAATTCAATGTGTTCAACATGATGCCTCCTCCTGAGAGCTTTGTTCTCTCCCAGTGTTTCTGGTTTTCATGAGGGGCAACAACATTGTAGGATATCATCTTTAGAATCTCTCCTACCAGTCATATCTAGTCTTCAGTAGATTTCATAAAATACTCTCCATCACATCTTTGGAAATCACCACCTGATTTTCATGTTCACACCCATACCCAGAGCTGTCTCAGTTTATTATTTGACCCTGGCTTTAGCTGTGTTCATTTTTCTCCTTACCCTTTGATCCCTTCCCACTCATCTCCTCTGTGGCAAAAATGCATTTGTTGAAATCAACTTTATTGTGGTCCTTCACCAAACTCACTTGAATCCTCCATGAGCCCCTACTACTTTCTTTGACTTTCTTCCTTCATGCTTGCCTGATGCCTCCTTTTACGAAGACTGTGAATCTCCTTGCTCCATTTCCATTACTTTTTCGGCTCCCCATGTTCTCTTTTACTGCAGAGCATTTGACTGCCATTCACCTTTTCCTATCAAACCTTTCTTTTTAGTGGTCACCCGATTAACTTCTACTCACCTGTTTAATGTTAACTCAAACTTTATTGCTTCAGACAGGTCAGTCTAGAATATGCAGGCAGATTTAATTACTCCTACTCTGTACTTTTAGTGAATGTAGACTTTTATTCATAGTTATAATTTTCCAATGAATTTATGTGATTATTTACTTATTATTGTAATTTATTTTGCTTAACATTTTGTTTTAGGTGTCTTTTCTAGGATAAGAAATATTGTGGTTGCTTAATAAATGTTGGTTGTATCAATGAAACATGTGCTAACAATTATTCATGGTCTTCTAATCATTGCCTCAATGTAAAATTATGAGGATTCTGGGTGGGGAAAACAGCTTAATATGTAATGAACTTGCTGTACTTGCTTGAATCCGTAGAATTGATGATAGCACTCATGTTGTGTCCCATTGCTTCTATGGAAAGACAGGAGACAGAAACAAGATGTGTCTCAAAAGCTCAAAGGCATCTAGACTGCTGTATACAGTTGCCAATGACAAAGAGAGACCACCTAAAACAAGATGGAATGTGGGGACCAACAACTAAGTTTGTCTTCTTAGCTACACATATACAATATGAAAATCACATGTCCACCCTCACACACATGATATGAGCATGCAGACACATGCACATAAACATCAAACACACATAAATGGTAACTTTGATTACAGAATAATGATGGTGACAAAAATGATTACACCCAAAACAATAACTTTAGAGTAAGATAATTTAGGCTCTGATCTGCATGTCAAGGTAAGAATTTTAGATACTGTTATAATAGTAATCATATTTTAAACCATTATCACTTGAGGAAATGGAAAATATTAGGTAAGAAATTGGGAGGGACAACTAGCATTGTCCTGAACTTAGAGTGACATCCAAGTTGTTTCAGAGTTGCTTGGCACGACCTTGGGGCCTGCCTGCAGCCATCCAAGAGCTTTCACTCTATCTCTTTTCTCTATCAGAAGTATTCTTCCACCACAACTTGACATTGCTCATTCATCATATCATTTAGTTTCTGAAGCATCTGAAGCATCAACTTCAGATTCTGGCTATGAAGCTTTCCTGATTATCTTTTTAAGTCAGAAGAGGATATGTAAAGGAAAACAAAACCATTTCTGGCATAAACAACAAAGTTTTATCCCATGTTTTGACTGCATATCCATGTTGGCAAGCAGGGATGACCCAGTGATCCAGAGTGGGATTGCTGACCTCCCAAACACTATTGTGAAATCAGAGGGAAAGAAGAGCCTAGAAGGTTCCCTGGTAATGAAATACTGGTAATGAAAGCACTGAGTTCCATCAGTACTACTCATGGTTCAGACACAGACCTAATCACATGATCCTATCCTATTGTATCAGAGAGCGAACTATGAGTATTTGATAAACAGCATAATAGATCACCTTTGTTCGCTTCCTTTTTGCCTGTGAATTTTATGGTAATTATTATCATCTGGTTGGTTTCTATTCTTATTACTTTTTATTGCTTTACTCTTTCTACAAGAGGCCCATGGAGACAATACTCTATCCTGGTTCACCTGTATTTCTAGCATGCAGGCCATGCATGACTGGGGAGAGGCACTAAGTAAACACAATTTACTAAGTGAATGAATGAATAATTCATGGTTGTGATCTTGACCTCACCTTCCTCTGTGCAAGCTCAGTTTGTCTGTATTTTAAGTCAGCATTATTGCTGGTCTATAAAGACAGGCCATAAGGAAGGACTGGGCAGAGAAACCTGGAAAAGGTAGTTCAGACTTGAAAGGTTCACAGAAGCTGCATGCCACTAGACCGAAAAGATGATCCAGCACTGTGGCTCCTATGGTCTTTAGCAAAGCTCAGATGAAAGAATTCAGTGGTAACTAAAGAGCTATTTTACAACAAATACTTTTTAAAATATTTCTTTCTCAGTTTACAGTTGGCATAATTGCTCTTTAAATCTCAGATGTCTTAGAAGAGGTTAGCACACAGAGAAATCCACCAAACAAGCCTATCCACCCTGAGTGTCCTCTCTCCAAGGTACTGACTTAAAACTGGAAATGATGACTGCACTGTCCCTAGTGCTGAATGTTTAGTGACAATAAACCACTTTCCCAAAAGTTCTCTCAGCCTCTTACTCACCCAGAAGGGTTATTATCATCACTATACTTGACTAGGACATTTGGGCACAATACTTGGCACGATCAATGCTCCCTGTAACTTAGGGCATCTACCTGGAAAACCAGGTTAAACATTTGTTAATATTACTAAGTCATTTTATGGAGATTCTAAACTACACAAATTTGTTATCTTACATTCATAATTAAGAAGTCAGAAATAAGCCTCATGGGACTAAATTCAAGTTTCAAAAAGGACTGTAGTTTTACTCCCAGTTCTAAAAGAACATTTTTTCCTTATATTCCCAGCTAGAAGAGTTACATGCTGCTTCGGCCTGGTAGCTCCTTCAATTCTATCCATGACAACTCTCCTCTCATAACTTCACTCAGACTCAGATATTAGCCTGAACACCTCATTTTAATGTCACCTTTGATTACCTTGAACTCATACAAATCATTTATCTGATTTAAAGTTAACTCCTTAACAGACTTTGCTCTATTTTCCACTTAATTTTTTTGATGGCATGTATGATGACATAATCAGTTTCCAGAGATTAAAAATGTGGAGGTCTTTGAGGGAGGGACTATTCTTCCCATCATATTTGGTAAATGGAATCATTTCAGTTAATAAAACAATGATAAAATTAGTTTAAAGGACAGTGTGTGCCTTTAAATTATGTGTTTATACTTATTTCAACACAAGGATATAACAAAATATCTTCAGTCATCTGAAACCTCTTAGGATACAAAGATCACCACATTGTCTTACTGTAGATAAGGAAAATGAGACAAGGATGGATTAAATGGTTTATTTAAGGGCATGTCCTGTGGAAGAATTCAAATTGTGATTCAGGTCATTTTCTGTTTTATATACCTGTAGCATTTTATTTTAGGAAACAATTGGAGCTAATCAATAACTGGTTAATCTCTTTAATTTATAAAGGCTAAAATCACAAATTAGAATCAGTAAAGTAAGTTGAAACTATGGAATGTGTGCATGCTGAGTGTGTGTTTGAGTGTGTGTGTGTGTGTGTGTGTGTGTGTGTGTGTGTGTGTGTGTGTGTGTTGGCAAAGTTAGCATTACTATAAGTATGAGGTGTGATGAATACTCTAGTGTCCTGTGTGACCTAGTTACAAGAAACTGACATCTCTAGATATGTTTAGATATATATTCAACCTGTTAATAGTATGGTAACAGGAGAATACTATGTGTAAAATTGAGCCTTTCTCTAAGAAGCTGAAGTTCACCACTTAAAACTCATGCCACTTCACAGATATGTACACATTACAGACCTGCTCAAGAGTTTATTTTTAAGTGAACTGAGATGGTCAGTATAGAGGTAAAACATAAGCATTTGTGATGGGCATTAGATTTAGGAGGTGAATGGTGACTTGATATCTACCCCTAAGTAAACTGTCTGTCTTCCTAGTCCATGCTGCTTGGAATTGTATTGTGATGAACTGTCTAGGTAAGGGAACAACTTTTATCCTTTAAGGCTAACTGAAAGCTAAGCAAATACTCTTCATGTTTATACATAGTCACACAGAAGGCCTTAAAATATGCTGTCTCCCTGGTAGTGCTGTGCTTTGTAAAACAGGCATGGAAGATGCTATTTATATCTTTATATCTTTAATAAAGCATTTAGATTAATTTTTATAGTTCATCATGGATCCTTTTGGAGAGAAACTGGGCACACGGGATTGGGGTATTAGATTCTGACCCTTATCCTCAGTGAATAACCTGCCAAACATTTCAATTCTCTCCTCTACCCTGTTACAACACACCCAGACTATTTTGAGTACATTCTTTCCCTCTGTGCTGTCAGGTTTCTAAAGAAGTTGCAGTGCCTCTACACAGGGGAGAAAGTGAGCAATGGGAAAGACATAGACACATTTTCACAACAGTTTTGTTCTAAGTACCCACTTTCCCTAAGCTAAGTGCAGTGGGCTTATGAGATGCATTTGAGCCGGGCGGTGGTGGCGCACGCCTTTAATCCCAGCACTCGGGAGGCAGAGCCAGGCGGATCTCTGTGAGTTCGAGGCCAGCCTGGGCTACCAAGTGAGTCCCAGGAAAGGCGCAAAGCTACACAGAGAAACCCTGTCTCGAAAAACCAAAAAAAAAAAAAAAAAAAAAAAAAAAAAATGAGATGCATTTGAGCAGATTAGAACTTCGATTTCAGTATGAGAGCCATGCTGTAGTTTTTTAGAAGCTTAATGAAGGAGCATTCCTGACAGCTCTTATTTTCTTTGCTTGTACATTCTGTGGATGTACTTTGTGGTTGATGTACGAGGTTATTTCTTAGTTGTCTTTCATAGGTCATGAGCACCAGCTCCACTGGGCATCTAATGTTACTTAGTAGGTGCCATTTCCATAATTTCTTTGCAAACACACTATCTATCTATCTATCTATCTATCTATCTATCTATCTATCTATCTATCATCTATATATCTTGATCTCTATCTTTGTGTATGTCTTTCTCTCTCTCCTCTATTCTCTTTCCATCTGATGAAATGATATAACAATGCTTAAATTCATTTTGATTTTATTGTTTCCATTGGTCTTTAATTCAATGCTTTCCTTTTAATTCATAAGTTACATTCACTATACATGGCTCCAGCTTGTAAACAAAATATGAATTATAAATTCTATAATGAATAAACAAAACAAGAAATTGTGTTGACTCTTACATGTCAAATTGAGCCACGTCTAAGTAGTCATAGTAAGAAAAAAAATGTAGCAGTATGAGATTTTCAAATATTTATGAATAATCTAGGGCCAGAGAGGTGGTTCAGTGGTTAAGAGTACTGCTCTCCTAGAAGACCTGGGTTTAGTTCCCAGCACCTAGGAGACAGATAACTGTATAACTGTATGCAACTCTGGTTCCAGGGGATCTGATGCCCTTTTCCGGCCTCAGGGGGCACTGCATGCACATGGCACATAGACATACATGTAAGTAAAATAAATAAAACTTTGAAAACTTATGAATAAAGTATTTGCATTAACGTATATGTGGTGATATTTTATTTGTACATTAATAAATAAAGTTTGCTTGGAGATCAGAGGACATAGATAGCCATCCATAAACAAAAGTCAGGCAGTTGTAGCACACACCCTTAATCCAATCACATGGCAAGCAGAGTCTCTGTGCATTCAAGGACATAGCCAAGCGTGGTGACACATGCCTTTAATCCCAGTACCAACCATAGAGCCCTGGAGGTCTGTACAGACAGGTAGTGACGAGGAAGTGAGGTGGCTGGGCTTAGAGCCAATAAGAAGGCAGAACAACAAGGCAATAAAGGCACAGGTTAGACAGGAAGAAGCTGATTCTCTTGGGAAGCTACAGTGACATAGTGAGCTAAGGTTAGCTGGTGGCCCTCACTATTTCTCTGATCTTTACGGCTTTCATCCCTGTATTTGGCTCTGTGTTTCTTATTTAATAAGACTGTTTAGAAATTTGTCTACACATATATAGTAGTGTGTAGGTCCAAATGAAACTCAGTAATGAGTACCACCAGTCTCTTACAATTGTCAAGTTGTAAACAATTAACTACATCACACAGAGTTGGAACTCAATAAACATAGACAAACTGATTTGTCCATTGAAGAAAGAGCCCATGTACTTACAGCCTGGCTATAGTAGCCACACTCAAAATTAAAGGCACAACTAGGATCAAAAGACTGTCCAGTAATAATTTAAGAAGTGGTAATCTAGCTGTCAACAGCTACTACAGTGCCAGAACTTATGATCATTATTGCCTGGTGACTATGCAATACCTCCTAGAAATGAAAAAAAAATATGAGTAATTGGACTTGAGTGAATGCTTAGAGGCCAATAAGGATTGGGAAAATATTTCCAAATTAAGTGATGAGAAAGAGAAATTGGTTTTGTTCTATGAGTACATAGCTTATAGTGTCTTAGTTTATACTGTTTTAGCATAGGGTAGGTTATAAATGATTCCATTTGTTAAAAAGCCAGGTAAAAGCAAGTGCTGGTGTGTTTTCTGTGACAAGAGTTAAGATAGATCTCTGATTTCAAGTAAAAATTTTATTCTTCCTCATTGATGTTGGCCAAGAATAAGGGGTACCTAGAGTTCATTGTTTATACCAAGAGCTGTTGAGTCCATAAAAGTAAAGAAATGGAGTGAGACACAGTATTTACTGATATGACTTGGCATACAGGATTAATTTTCTGCCTAAATAGAATTTCCTTTTCTCCAGCCACATAGTTCTTGATAATCTCATAATAGATACTATTTTTTTAATTAGAATGTGAATAACACCTGAATGGAAAGAATGAGAATTTGAAAAGGAAAACTTGAGTTTGGCCCTAAAAGCCAGCCTCCTTCTCACACCTTTGTATTTTCCTTCCCTATTTGCTCTCTGACACTGTCCAGCAGAGACTGATATCAACATGATGGCATAGAACTCTCTCCACAGCACCCCTGTTTTCTTAGAACCTTGAAGTTTCTAGTCCTTATCCTTTTTCATTCTCTCATGTGTGATTGTTGGTCAGATCTAAGATAAAATTCATAGAAACTGTATTGAATATTCTCAAGGATAATCAAGCAAAGTGAAGGCATGAATCATGGTGTAAGATGGACTTCCAGCTTTTTAGGTCATTCTGTGAACAAGGACTTCTTAGTTACCTTGTTCCCATCCTCACTGCCCTTATATGATTAGAACAAGCTACAACAGCCATAGTTAAACGTCTTTTTCTCAAGAAATTACAGAAATGTTCATGTACCAGAAACACTCACTTCTAAATATGCAGTTGACTTATTACTTCAAAAACACAAAATTAAATTAATAAACCAAAGAGTCATATAGAGGAGACCAGAAATACAGCCTAAAGCAAAGCATCTTGGGTAAAGAGTCTGTGGAAATGCCTTCCCTATCCTTGACTTCTTCACTACTGTGTCACTGGAGATCGGATCACAGCAATCATTGAGTGGGGTTTTACGTGTCCTCCCTGACGGCCGTAAAATATGGTTTCTAGATTTTTCTTCATGGACACTGACAATGCCTCTGACTTTAGCTACTTCACTGGTCACTAATTAGAATATTTAAACGTTCTTTCATCACCTATAAGATCACACTTGCCTCAGGCTTCCAGATCATATATACAGTATAAATCAGCTAGATGTCACTACTAGAATCAGCTTCCTGATGCACAATTGGCATGGCCTCTTCCTGAACTCTCCATGTTACTACATCAAATATTTCATCTATTGTTCTTAAGAGAAATATTTTCATTTTTCTCTTCAGCTGGATCTAAAATCTCTTTGTGGTTTCATATCATGGACATGTAAGAAAATATTGATTGTTTTTCAATATTTTGTTGAACTAATGTCAATACCTTAAGTCCAGTTCATGGTAAACTTCAGAAAAACATTTTTTTTTCTTGGAGATTCCATCTGATATTCTCAGACCAGTTCATTACACCTCACAGCTCTGTTGAAGCAAAGCATAACAAAGGCATCCTGTTAGCATGAGATTTGTTCAATACATACTTTTCCGCCAAGCCATAGACCCTGTATATCCCATATCTGGCATCAATCACACAAAAGTACAGTGTATGTGCTGTGGAGTTCTCAGGGTATGTGTTGAATGGTAATCATTGAAGACGCATTGAAGACATTCAGTGATTACCAATATGTGTTTATTCAGCATCCTTTTAAAATTAGCTCTCTTTATTTATTTATTTTTTTTTTTTTTTGGTTTTTCGAGACAGGGTTTCTCTGTGTAGCTTTGCGCCTTTCCTGGAACTCACTTGGTAGTCCAGGCTGGCCTCGAACTCACAGAGATGTGATGGGATTAAAGGCGTGCACCACCACCGCCCGGCTAAAATTAGCTCTCTTTATAAGGTAATGTTTGTCAATGAAGGAAGACCTTGTAGGGATGGAGCGCATACATTATACCTAGGGTTGCTTCATTCCCTTCTCCTGGGATTTATCGAATACTGCCCTTGAGACCTCTTATAAATGAGGTCCTGAAGCCACAAATCCAGTCACCTTGTAGATTAAATGAGGAAGAAAGGACATGTTCAGCCTTTATCTTTGGGGCACAGTAAATCAGGACATGCTTTAGAGATTCTTCCTTGGGCATTCTACTAGGAGAAAGAGTGTTTCTAAAGTCAACAGCCCTGCATGCTCTTATATTACTGGTCATGCTCAATGGAGTCTTTTGCACAATGCTCTTTTCTGCATGATAGCTATCTCAGTAACTCTGGAGAAATAGAGGGTAGATCACGTTTAGTGATGAAGCTTTTGGGTGCTGTTATGGCCCCCAAACTGGTTTCTTTATTGTGGAATAACATTTCCAGGTTTCTCTTGATGGTCCATGTCTTGCTTAGGAAACTAGTCTGCTATATGATCTGAGGAAATATATGAACTCACATGAGTAAAGGATTAGTTGACTCAAAATTCTGTGGAAAGCAGGTTTCCCTATAGACTAAGGTGGTGTTAAGTACTCCTGGAAGACTCTCTTCTATACAAAGTTACTGATTCAAATCATTAGGGAGCCTTGTACATAAAACAAGAGAAGACGCCTTTTGAACTCCCTGGAATCTTATCTCCACCTAAAATTCCAGCATCCAATTTAGAATTCAGGAAGAGAAATTTAAATTGTTTGTTAAAAACTATGCTTGGAAATGGATGCAGTTGGAGCTCCTCAGCCCCTGTCTTAGGGGCTTACCTCTCTAAGTGGGTCTTCAGTTTTGCTTCCTGGTGGGATGAATGCGTACAGACTAAATGCTCCTCTAAGCAACCATGCATCACACCTGTCTGTTTCCATCTGTGTACTTAACACTGACTTATCAGCAGCTGCTTAACATTTTGCAGCATGGTGTTCCTCCTCCCTCACCATTTCCTCCTTCTTAATATTCCCTGTTTGCAACAGAGCTCTGTATTTTAAATATTTTAGACTCAGCAGCAGTAAATGTTTTCAGGCTTTGGATAACACTATCAAGGCTAAGACAGAGTGAGTTTAAAACATCTGTGATGCCAAACTTCAAGGAAAAGAAAAAATAGCATAGCATTGTTTGTCAGACTCTCACTAAACATTGTCACTCAGAATCAGTCCCATTTGTGTATGAAAACTTCTCTTGTGGGATATGCAAAAGAAAGGCTTGGGATTTTTTTCTATGAGAAAAGGACATCATCTTTTCTAGCTGAAGAATAGAAGCTTTTAAATTACTCTCTGGTTTGCAGGAAAAATAAATAACTCTAAGAAGAATGGCAGGCCTATTGTGGGGCTGTTATTAAGATTTTAAAACAACAGAGCTACTGAAAAACCCATTTCAAGTGGTGGCTGTCACTGGAAGACTCACTTTGAACCCAAGAATGTTATATTCCAAATTGAATCATGGGAAAGAAAAGTTCCTCAGGCGTACATCCTGGGGATCAGGCTGCTTTTCCTGAGCCTCTGGTTGCTAAGCCTCTTGGTCCCTGTTTACCTCTTAGTTTTGTGAGCAGGAGACTGAGAGAAATAAGATCTCCTCTGGTTCATTTTCCTCCTGTAAGCAAAGCCTTCCCCTGTATTTTCTCAGGCCATTGAAATAGAAAAAGTGGGAGGAGGCAAAAAGTATGGCTGCCATACCTGGTGGGAAATCACTGGAGTTCAACTCGTCATCCTCTTGGTCCACTTACAATAAGAGTGCTGCTTTGTGTGTCTAATTATTGAAGCCTAATCACTCTTGCACTAAAATCAACATGGTGCAGTAAAACGTGTACCACATCCCCAGGAGGGAGACCCAATCAGACCCCTTCCTCTTCTGTTACTGGTGACCTTATTTATAGTCTTATTCAAAAGTGAACTTTGTCAAAGATTCAAAGTCATACCCTCCAGGCATCAGCGCTCTGCACTGCATTCCTAAAACTAGTGTTATAAGGAGGTAGGTAATGAAGTTTGGCTTCACAAGTGGAAATTACTAATTTATTAGAGTGCTTTGAGGTGGAAAATAGGCATGCAGATAAAGGAAAACCCACAGATGCATTCCACAAAGTCTTTAAAAAGCACTTTTGAAAATGTTCCACACCAAGAGTTACTAATAAATGCAAACGCTATATTCCTGGGGTGAAAGAACACTCTTTTATCTCAGAAAGTGAACTTGCTTAAGAGATGAAAATAAAATGCTCAGAAAACACACGATCATTTCCTGTACAGCAAAAAACTAGAAGGGGGTAAGAATGAGGATCCCTGGGGCCGGTGTGGAGATGGATTATGTTTAACATGCATCTTGCATCGCTCTGGTGGATAGCATCATTGACTCTGCTGGCAATGCTCCCTGATAAACACTTTCAAAGAGGTCACAGGCATGACCCAGCAATCAGAATCCTTACATCTTGACTGACACCTTGCAGTCAGAGCCAATTTATCATATGCCAAAAATTCTGCTGAGAACTTTGCAGTGATTAATTATGCTGTTCTAAACAACAAATCTAGAAGATACTACTAAACCCGATTTGTAGTCTAAAAAGTTGACTTTCAGGGCAGTTAAATAACTTCTCCACATCACACAGTGAAAGGCAGAGATCCAAGCATACATGATACAGTTGTTTTCAGTAAGGACGTAAGAGAAGACAATGGACATCACTGAGGCTTGCTTACTAAAGTGCTGCTTCTGTTTGCAGCTCCTCACAAAAGCCTGATCTATTTGTAAGCCTTTGCTGGCTATCCACTGCCCTTTTTGGAATAGCTAGATCTTGTAGGAAGAAAGATGGGAAACAAAAACAGAACCAGAGTACAAATGAGCAAATGGGTGGGTTTTCTTCTTTGCTGCTGCTTAGGAATTCCTTTTTTTTTTCAGTGTGTGTGTGTGTGTGTGTGTGTGTGTGTGTGTGTGTGTGTGTGTGTATGTATGTGTGTGTGTGTGTGTGTGTGTGTGTGTGTGTGTTATGTGTGTACAAACATGCACACATGTGCATTCAAAAAAACCTCAGGTACATTATAACAATGTGGGTTTCTGAAGCCCTTTTGGAGGTAATGGCAGGTGGAATGATTGTGAGCTGATTTTCAAGAGTACCCAACAGAGAAAATAATGAAAAAAAAATCAGCTATTTACTGCCAGAAACCCAGTTCTGGTAGAGGCTGGGGACAAGAATGAACAGAACTGCCTTTCTCAAACAAGACTCTTGGTGGAGTGCCTGTATGGACACGGAGGGCAGAGACATAGCATTGCCATCCTTTATACTTTAAGATAGCTTTAATCAAGCAAAATTGAATTTGTGTCAGGTTCTGCTTAGACACAGCTCTAGGATTTTCATTTATCAATGAATTTATATTGGTGTATAATTCATTGTCTTGATGGTGAACCTCTGTTCAAGAGCTTCATGTACATGTTTCTTCTCAAAGATGAGAAACTTAGAAAGAAAAGGAACTGTGGCTTCCTTATTCTGTGTGCTCTTTAACACCCCACAAGGCCAGCACAACAACAATTGAGCTGAATTTCACTGGGCATATTAAATAGCAATTTCTCTGTCTCTGATCAAAAGGAGATGTTATTTAGTTTAAGGTTTCAACTGTTCTTTAATTCTATTTGTAAATCATGTAACATCATATTTATGTAACACATATTTATGTCATCATAGACAGTATACATTATCAAAAGTAAACGTTGTCCTCAACTACACTTTAGAATAATTGCACCATCATAGTATCAAACAGGGTCTGTACTTTAAAGTAATAGATAAACTTTTGGAAGGAATTAAAATACATCAATTAAATAATTAAAATAAAGTAAAATAAAAAATAATAGTCCATGCTCTGAACACAGGAATTTTGTATTGTGTATTTTCCTCAGTGACATCTAAACCCCCCACCCCACCCACACACACACATATCACAAACACTCTGTAGGCTACTACTTCCCATTAATTGATGAAAAACAGGCATTGGACTGTGTGGAAAAAAAAAAAAAAGCAAAGACAGATAAATAAAAATCTTGTTTCTTCCTAGTACACTAGTCAACATCAAAGAAATAAACAATCTGAACCGTTCACCGTAACTATAAAGTATGCTGCATTTGTTCTAACATTTCCCCACCTGGAAACACGGGGCTTAACTGTCTTCTGCAATCAACAAGCCTTCTTCCCAAAGTACCCTGTCACCTTTGGAGCAACTGGGCACTTGCTGGCATGAAACCTAGGGGTGGTGGTGGTGATTTTAAAGGTTGTGGTGTCGGAATTGCAGATGCAGAGCTGAGCTCTGAGGACACGGACATGGAGAGATGCAGAAAAGAGCTGGGAGAGAAAGCTGTCATATTTGCTCGGAAGAACCGCCAAATCAGAGCGCAGAGAAGATTTCATTGGAGGAGTCCCTTCAATGGCAACTAATCCTGTCAGATCGAAAGAAAATTGTAAATGTTCTCTCCAGAAACTGTCCGCCCATTGCAGCTAATCGAACACAACCCACAAATAGAGACACACCACTCTTGCTCTGCTGCTACACACAGCGGGTGAGGGCGCAGAGACCCGTTCTGGGGAGCAGGCACGCGGGGGCACAGACACACACACTCGCACACGCACACGCACACGCCAGCCTGCGGGCTTGGCCAGAGCCCTGAAGTCGCAGATCCCACTCGGAAATCGCCAGAGGCGCTGGGAGAAGTGGAAGAGCGCGGCTTGCAGACTCTAATTACTACTTTCCCGGCACTCGGGTGAAGAAATGAAGCCCGCCCAGCTCTTCGACATATCCAGGTCTCCTTTCTATTTCGGTGTCCACGGTCATCTCCCTGAAAGCCAGGTTCGAAAGTCTTATTTGTCTGTCTTTTGGGGGTGTAATGTTGAAGGTGGCGCACAGAGGCAAATTAACTCCAGTCTGAACAGCCCTTTGGGTCCCAGTCTAGCCAAGCTGCAGGACCGATGTAAGGTGCCCGGCAGCTATCCCGGAGCCTTGGGGTCCGCAGTCTGCCCGCCTCCCCCGCCCCACCCGTCTAAGTGCAGCGGGGACAACTAATCTTTCGCTTTTCTCTTGCAAGATCCAGGGAGAAGGAGAGCGGACAGCTAGCTGCGGACTCTAAGCTGTGCAGCAGGCGCCAGAGCGGGGCCAACTCGAGCCCGCCAAAGGCTCCTTGCTCCGGTCAGACTCCACCAGATCGCAGCCCCGGGCGACTAAGTCAGCTACAGGTAAAGACAATGCCACACCACCCGGTTCTCCGATTGCCCACGCCAAGGGCCCTGGTACCTTGCAGCTCCTCCCAATCACCCGACCCTGGCCGCAGAGGGGCTGGGTCTGGAGGAATTGTTTGGTGGTCCTCTGCACGTGCAGGTTTTCCAATGGAAACTTTAGCATCTGGGGCTCGCAGGAGAGCACACATACCTTGGCGGATCTGGGAGTGGGGAGGGGGCCCAGCTGGGACTAGGGTACCATTGGGGTCGCCAAGTCCAGGGAAATGTGGCGAAAGCTGCCTGTGAGCGGCGCTACCTTAGCATGGCTCTGTCTTTGAGCTTAACATCTGACCCTTCTCCTCTTCATCCCCCACCCCTATCCCCAAATCCAGATGCTGCCTTGGGGAAGGCAAAGACAGCTCAGTCTCTCCAGCCGCTCAATCCCCTTAGCTCTGTCCCCCTAGGGTCTGAGCACACTGCGTTTAGGGTGGAGGCCCCTCTCATTCCCGTTCCCACTCCACACTGTCGTGTGACTCCGCCTTGGGAGAGAGCCTTTGCATGAGAGAGATAGGTTTGCTGCTGCGGTCCGCGGACCTTGGCCAAAGGGCAGGGAAAATAAGGTTCTAGGGAAGGTTCCCAGGAAGAGAGAGAGAGGAGCCCTCTGCAAGCCAATTTTCCTCTGGGGGCGCACAAGGTTGATTGTCCACTGTGGCTGAGGGAAGGGACCCCAGTCCAGAGCTGGTGAGGTCTCAGACTATGCGGGAGCTTGGCCACCCAACTCATGGTGGGTACTGGGCCACTCTGCAAGTCACAGATAGGGGACCACTGTGCCGCAAATGACCTTTACTATTGGCATCTGCGGAGCAGGGCGATCCCCACTAACTTGTGGCTCTGGGAGCCTGTGAGGTGCGATCCAAACCCAGTTGCAGACAAAAAACACAGAAATTCCACCTGTGCGCTCCACCCTTCCATGTCCCTGGAGGGTCACAAGCTGAGCAGGAGGAGAGGCTTGCTTTGTAGAGCATTCCAGGGGTAAGGATTCACCCAAATTGTTGACACCTACCGGGGTGAAGGGGCACACTCTGCCTCTCTCCTCCGATATATGCATCCTATGCTTTCCCCCTTTCTATCTCTGTCATTCTGCTCCCTCGAGGCTCTTCAGAGCCACAAAATAGTCCAAGGGAGGGTCGACCGGTCTTTCAGTCCCTTTCTGTGATGCAGACTCTGGAGCTTGTGTGCATATAACCGCGGAGAGAAGCGCTCCCTGCCAAGAGGCGGGAGGAGGGCAGAGAAATGGAAGTAAATGCTTAAGGCAAGTAGAAATGCCCGCTGACACGTCACCCCAGCTGCCCTCTCATGTCCTTGTGTCACTTCACGGTCCCTGTGCGTCTGTTCCTGCAACCCCACTGCTCCAAATCTTCCCATGGGGTGGGGGTGGGGGCGAAGGGAGCGGGTTAAATCTTCGGACCTCGCTCCTATGCTCCAGGTCCGGAATCTCCCACGCTGACTTACATTCCTCTCTACTCCTCCCCCCCCCCCCCTTCATCTAGTTTTGATTTTCTTGCTCTTTCTTTTGCACTGGGTGGCTGTGGGTATATGAAAATCTTATTATGTTCAGTCCCTCCAGCCACAAGCAGCCAGCGACACAAACCCACAGCCCAGCGCTCTGCCTTACAGGCTTTAGAGCTCCAGTGCCCAGCCACCATTGGGCATTCCCCCAGCATCTGCAGCCTTGGCCATCTTTGCCTAGGCTTCTGCCTAGATCCAGCTGAGTGGTGAGGGAAGTTGTTCCCACTCCTTGGAGAAATCCTAGGGCACTTAGACAGACCTTGGTAATTTGATGTAACAGTGTAGTAGGGAGGCTGTGCTGGGGTATTTCGGAGAGGTGAACACCTCTGAGGTGCGGTGGGAGGCGATTTTCCTGTTCCAACACTGGGTGCCTTGCCCCAGCCCAACTAGTTGCAGGTTTTTTTTCTAATCTGCTCCAGAGTAGTCTGATGCCAGAGTGCCAGAGTGGGCCTGCGCCTTCCTTCTCTTCCTTGCAGTTGGCGTATGCCTGGATTCAGACGTCTTCCCTCAAAGAATCAGCTGAGCTCAGAAACTCCGGGTTAACCAACTCCGGGTTGCAGGGCAAAGGTTTTCACAATGTTTTCTGCAATTAACTGTCTTGATAAACGTACAGGTGGATATTCATTTTTTCATTGCTAAGCAATAATGGGGATGTTGATTCACTTAACATAGAAACCCCTCACAGTCCCTAGGTTGTCTTGAAGAATATTACAAAGACGCTGATGACTGTAGAGATAAAACCAGTCAATTTAGCCAAGACACAGTTTCATGCTGAGAACTGTATTGGGTTCCAATTGAGAAAGGGCACTTTTGAGACTGTAGTCAAGTGGATGGAAGAAGTTTGTGCCAACAATGTCACAGCCTTGCCTTAGGAAAAGGACTAAGGAAGTCACGTTAAAGCCAGAAGAGCTCTGATTGTCACACTGTTATTAATAATGTGTTGAAATTTTGGCTATATACTTGATAAGCTACTTCTCATCCATTCTCTGGACTTTCTGAGATAATAGAATATTGGCAACTATGTTTAAAAATACAAAAGAGATTCCATAAAAGATGGGAACCTCTGCCCAAGTTTGTCTGTTGCTTGGACGTTTTGTGAATATAGTGGAGTGGACATAGGAGAAAGTTGAGTCGTAGGGCCTGAAAGCCAGAGAAGGCTGTCTGACAGATGTTTTGTCGTCCTGTAAAAGGAGAAATGATGTGTGCTTATGTAAGTGTGCCTGAGGGTGCCTGGAGGGGAACTGGAGGAAGAAAATATGTGGATTGCAATATCCCTATCAGTTCAAGTGCATGAGAACCCAGAAAGCATGTTTGAAGCTCTCAACTGACTTCCGAGGCAGCTGTGGAAGAGATTAACAGTTAGAATATACTTGAAAATTTTCCTGCAAAGAGCTCCCATGGGCAATCACTTTTTTTTTTGGAGGGGGCATAAACTGCTATCTTTAAAAACAAAAATGGCAGATTTCTCTATAAGTGACTTTTTATCTTTCTTTGCCCAAATAGCCCCACCACCACTACCCCAGCCAGGCAATTAGACACATTCTTAGAGGACCGTTTCCCAATTCCAATCCAGAGCAGCCCATCCCCAGGGCCAAGAGAGGTGGAGGGCTTGAGCATCTTCAGAGGTGGCCAGCCTGCTGTCTGGCAAGAAAAGAACTAACTGATGGTATGACTATCCAGTGGTCAGTATAGAGCAAGCTGACTGATAAGAAGGAATGAGTCTCCCAGGCCCACAGCAATAAATAAAGCAGAAGGAGGTGTAGAAGAATAAGAGAAGAGTGCAGGAAAGTTGGAGAGGGAGAAAGGAAAAGGAAATAGGGTAGGGGCTTCTGAAAATGACCTTAATAGAACATGGTTCATGGTTCAGCATCCACTCCCAACACTGGTCTTGACACCTAGCTCTGTGAAACAATGTTCCCAATGATCTTCCTATATAACTACCTAGAGACCTTTCTTCATCTGATCTTAAGACGTCTTTATTTCTTTTTCTTTTACTCTTTTAATTGGTGAGATAGAGACTGACAAACAACTGACAAACAGAGTTCCCTTGAAGGACTGGTTTTCCTCATTAAAATTATGTTTGCACTGATACATTATTTCAGATGTCCATGCTGTGTTCCCTCAAGGACTCATGTGTCTTAAACCCTGTTAATATCCCCCTTGTGACTTCTAACATCTCATTTGTTCCCACTCTGTTTCCTTCTGTCCGTTGAGCAGATGTTCCAACCCCTTTCATTAGTGGTCAGTAGTGCAAGTGTACTGTCTGCACATCCTAGGCTCTGCTGGGTTGTTTTCTGGTGTGATAATATGTACATCATGTGTACATGCATGCTCCTGTGTGTGTGCATATGAGAGAGAGAGAGAGAGAGAGAGAGAGAGAGAGAGAGAGAGAGAGAGAGAGAGAGAGAGAGAGAGGTGGTATGGCTCATGGGAAGCAGGTCATCTTTCCCTAGGCACTTTCAAACTATGATAAATCCGCGGCAACTTTCCTAAGCAGCTTACATGCATTATATTATCTGTTTTGCTACAAATCCTTACACTATTTTAAATAGTGTCAAGCACATACTAGGTACTTAATAAATCTTTGCTGAATGGATCCATTTTCTCATTGCAAAAATTCTAGGACATAGATACTGTTTTTCTTGATTTTACAGGAGTGGAAAACCACAGTCACAGAGATCCAGTGATGACCCCAAATCACAAAGCTAGTATGTTGCATCCCCAAGACGCAAACACAGCCTGTTGGACTCCTGGGTTATCTGGTACTGCACCAACTGACTATATACAGAGACATATCTTGTATTTAGCCTGTGTTTGGGGAAATATCACCGTGATATTCAGTTTTCAATCATGTTCTCTCAATCCGTTTAATTCGACTCTGCCTTTTCTGATTAGATCCCCTACATCCCAGCAAAGAAGAATCAGTGCCAACTAAATTCTTAGTTGGCACAACATGCTTACTCTACTTAGCTAGCTGTTATCCCTGGTTGAAGAAAGCAAAGACATTAAGGTTACCAGGCATTTTGCCAGGTGCCACATCCACCTCTCAGCTAAAAGGCAAGAGGACAACATAGAATTCTAATGTCTTCCAGTTGAACTCATGATAAGTAGTTAAAGAGAATCCCTCAAAGTGAAACATCTAAGCACTTCATGAGAAACTTCACAAGTCAAAGTCCATTCAAGCTGTCTCATCCTTGTATTATGGTGAACGAATTGCTCTCTGTCATTATTATTTTTTCTTTCTGACACTCAGGTTCTGAGTTTCAATGGGTTCTTTTAATTTTAATCTGGCTTTATTGTTGACCTCTGCTTTGCAAGGCAAATGTGACTTTGTGAACTGCTATCAGCTGAGGAGGAGGAAGAGGAGAAGGCTTGCAACTTCTATGCTGTCTATTCTTGTCTTCACTTCATTTTCTTCTTTCTTCTCACATGCTGAAGTTCCTTTTATACTATGACCTAAATATACAATCATCTTAGCTGCTGCTGTTACCATGGTAATGTTTCATGGTAGATAAGGGTATACTATAAGAATCAGTTCCTGTCATTAGTAATGGAATTCTTTCCCCCCAACCCTTCTCCCTCTAGCCAAGCTTACTGCACCTATTGATGCCCTCTGGTGTTCAAAGTCAGGAAGCACACTGGTTTGATTATGAGGAGCTCATTGTTTAAAGCTTAGGAGGCACTTTAATTTCAATCTGAAAATGGACATAAGTAAGATAATACTTAATTAATATGGTTTGAACAATGATATTATAAGAATACTTTTTGTTTCCTAAGTATGTTAAATGCTGTTTACTATGCAGAGATCTAGAAAGTTCTGATTAAAGGAAGTAGACCTACTGTACCCTTTTATGCTTAAGATAATTGTGAAATGTTCTCATGGAAGACAGAGAGTTCGTTGCACTGACGTATTTGCAGAGGAGAATCTAGTAGAATATTCTGTATGCTTTGGTCTGTGGACTTAAAAACAGGAAGTCTTCTGTCTGGAGAATGGGGGGTGGGTTTCTCGCTGGAAATGGCTAGACTTTTTTACTCTTTCTCTACAATGAGCATGTTTTGTTAGTCACTCATAACCCAGCACACTGACATGAAGCTGATATGCTGAGAGCAGCTTTTCCCTCTTTCTTTCTCACTCCAAATTCTACGGCTTCTTCCACTTTAGTGGCAAAGCAAACCAGTGCTCCCTCTGGGGCTTCTCCAGAATCTCTCACCGAGTCTCCATTGGCAGAGGGTTTTCAGACCTTTGGCATGCTGTTTTGAACTGGCCCTCTATTCTCCAGTCTCTCACATCTCCTCCTTTTACTGCCAGAGTGCCCTTTCTATAATTCAAATCACATGCCATTTTCTCCTTAAAAATCTTCCAGTGCTTCTCAAGTGTTTGGGATAGACCCTCCCATCACTGACAGTGAGTTCTTCCATCACTGAGTCCTTCCAACACCGATACGGTGAGTCCTTCCATCACTGATAAAGGCTCTTTACCCAGCTGCATCTTTACTTGACGTTTCTTTACCACTATTCTACAGAGGCAGAACACACAGCAGCTAATATCCTGACACAACCAGAGTAAATGCTAAATAAATATTAGTCAATATGTTCTTTCCCTTCATTTATTTCCTCCTCTCTTCTTTCCTCCCTTTCATTTATCACTGGTGTTATTTTTATTACAACAAACAACATGTAATCAGCTTTTCATTTATACTCAGAACCAATATAATAACAATATGGCATTGTTGGTGTTTAATAGTCATAATAATGTGTTTTACAGGGGAAAGGCATGAGTTACTATTTTAAAGCATTCCATGTATTTGGATAAATGGTTTTCTTGCATATCAAACTAAATTGTTTGCAAAGTGGGAGTACTTGCAAATTTAATTAATTTAATCTGGCACTGATCATAAAACAACAATTAGAACTTAAAATTTCAAATTAAGTAAAATAGAAGAACAGTGACATATTTATTAGTGATGAAAATCATGAATTTATAATGTATTAGCAATAAGAAGCTTTGATTTTTTTATACTTAATCTTAGGCAAAAGGCTGAGAAGTGATGAGATAAGATTTTTTAAAATAGCTAACTGACTTTCTAACAAAATTTTTGCATAGATGTTTATAACTCCATAAATATTCATAGTTCCTTTCTATGTTATTGTATAAAAATCTCCCTAGGCTACATCCTAGCTTAGGTTCCGATGTCTAGTACATGGAACAATAGCACACCAAGCATCTGCATTTCCAAGATAAATGAAAATGGATAATTGAAGTGTGGTAGGGGGTGGTGTTCTGAAGTGTTCTGTTTTCATTTGGCTCAGGAAGGCAGGACATCTGCTTTGACGGCTAAGAATCCGTTTGCCCTTGGGTGGTGACCTCTAGGCACATAGACACTAGTTTTCAGTAGTCGGCACACATAGCTTGTGCTTTGAAAGACAGAGATCTGAGAACTGGCTAAATCACCACTACCTTCGGAGATATTTTAAGGACAGTAATTCATAGGTTGAATGCCTAGAATCCTCTGTTCTTCTTGAACAGATTATGAGTAATCAGGCCACACTCCTGGGAATACAGATCTTTAGCAGGTACCTGATATGATCCCAAAGTGAGCAACAGTGAAGCTCAATTATGTTATAGTAAAAGAGTACTTTAGAACTTACTAGATATTGAAGAGAAAAAAACAGACAGAATGCTCAGCCCTGAAATGTGTCTATAGGACTTTATCATGAAAACTTTGCCTCCCTGTATAGACTGTCAAGATCCAGACAGAGTGATCAGTGTGGTCCAAAACCTTTGATTTCCTGGGCAGATTCCAGTGTGCTAAGCTATGAATAACAATTCAGCACAGCCGTGGGTGGTGGTGCCTGTCTTCTGCACACCAGTTTATCTCCATGCAGCTCAGTTCCATCCCCATATCGACATCCTTAGAGTTAGCCTTGGGCTGGGAAGGGTTGAGCACTTGGTTCCCTTTGTAAGCCTTGTTTCAGTTTCTTTACCTTCTGTGGTCCTTCATTTTCTTTCTTGCTGATACCTTCTCAGACCACAATATCCCTTTGATTCCTAAGCTGTCCTGCACCACCCTCTGTATGGTTGAATGTCTAGGTTGTCACTGGGAAACAAATGAACAAGCACCTGCTCCTCTTCCTCTTCCTTTTCCCAGCCCCTCAGGGATGAGTTAGTAACAGTGGGGGGATTGTCTTCAGTGTTAACAGTGGACATTTAGTTGTTACTGCTACAAATATTCATGCACTATGGTGATCCCAAGAGGCAGACTTACCGAGTAAGCACATACTCTATGAATACGGATGCTATAATGATCGTTCCTGATGTTGTTATTCACTCTTAGTTAAGAGGATGGTTCCTCTGTTTTAACAAGGCAGATATGCTTTCCCTTACCAATAAACTAGAGGAAGAAGGGCCTCTTATCTCCCGATTAATTAACGATTAATTAACTACTCAGGGACTCTTTACTAGATAGCTAAAGAATTACCTGAAAACTTTTTCTTTTACATTTCATAAATGCTAAGCATAGAATAATTTGATTGGTAGAGGTAATAAAATATATATATCCACATTGTGGATGTGTATAATATATGTGTATTGTTGAACAAGATGATGATTTCTGTACCTCCCTTGACTTTATTTCAAAGGGAAGATGCTTCTGCATAAACCTATAGGAAGTAAGTAGAATTTCCCTAATTGTGTTCTTTAGACTGAAATACTTTGTTTCATTTTATGGAGAAGAAAAAGAGTGGCCCCAAGGCCAAAGTGTGTTTTCCAGACAGATCCCTTGTTTTCCCTGCTTTGTCCTCAGAATGACTTTTCCTTCAAATGCTGTCAATGAAGTGGGCAGCTATGTATTTATATGTAAACCTTAGTAGCATCGATCATCTTTTTTCCTGTGTACTGAGTCCTGAGGGTACTGAAGGAGGGGTGCCATGGATGACAAAGACTTATATGCTGCTGTCGCCAGTGGGTAGATATAAAGTCCCAGTCCAGTTTTATTTTGAAATGACCGTGATTGCTTTCTGTGACTAAATATTTATAACTTATCGGATTTTTCTGATTTGTGAATGAGCTATTCCTCTGTGACAACAGTAGTGACCAGCTGTCCCACAGCAAAGCCAAGCAAGGCAAAGCAAAACATGAAGTGAGAGTTTCTGTGCCATGGTTCTATGGAACTTTCCAACCTCTGCTATTTCTTTGGGTATATTTTTCATATATATATACATACACACACACACACACACACACACACACACACACACACACACACACACACACATATATATATATATATATATATATATATATATATATATATGTATACCCTCAGATATATATCCTCAGATCTCCCCTTTGTAGTACTTACCTCTTACCCTTTCTTTATAAACTTAATAAGAATTGGGAATTTTTTTTTGACACTGAATGACTTGGACTAAATCCGAGTCTGAGGCTATTTCCACAGCACCACATCTAAGATGAAGCATGAACTCTGAAGCCTTCCTGGCTTTGCTTCGCTGTAGAGCAGGCACCCTTTAAAAGAGGCCATCCCATTTGAGAATTTGGTACCTAGTAAAAACAAGGACCAAGAGAAAGGGAAAACAAATACAGAGGTAAGTCTCACTTGCAGTCATCACTTAGGAAACTAACTTATGGAAAAGACAGAGCTCTCCTTAGAGGGATGAGTCTGAGGTGAGACTCAGAACCACCGTGTTGGCCAGTAGCCTGGAGGATGCCAATTTGTCCACTTCATATCTGGAAGTGGTGGAGCATGAAAAGTCCCTCAGGAACTGTTTAGAGGCACAGAGGTGCAAGATAGTTCTGAAAAGACTTCTGGGTATAGAATTCTTTAGGCATAAAATAGTTCACGGTTATTTATCAAAGATGTGTGGCATTTCTTTTGATTAGGGCAAAACCAAGCAGTGTGACGATGCTATTCTTTAGTTTCTGTCTATTTTATACAACTACTCCCACAGTCTTTCTCTGTAAAGTAATTGCTCTTACTTAATGCTGACTTCTGCATTGCACATACACAAACAAAAGGCCAAAGGACCTCCCTGTTGGGAGGAGTAAAACATCAGTAGACTAATTCTCTCCCTGTTTACGTGTCCATTGACAGTTCTTAACTGTTTATACACCCTAAGACTCCTGAGAATCATAATTGTCTATTGGTAAATGTTAATACCAGCTAATTTTTGGTACAATTAATTGAAATTTCACACTCTTGTATTTCCGTATCAGTCAATATTTTTGCACACTGACACCTTTAATCAAGGATTATCTTTCACAAGGAACTGCCAACAGGGCCCTAATTAATTAAAGTGATAATTGTTCCCCTCTCTCTTGCAGCTTGTTGGTTACATAACACATTCTGCAGGAAATTCACAACTTCAGCATTCCTCTTTAGATGCTCCCATTTCATGAAGGTTCCTCAGCTTCTATCTCTGCAAGGGGTTTCCAAAAATTTTAATTAATTTTATTTTTTAACTGTGAAGGAGATCATATTTATCCTCCAGTGGGTTTTCTTATTTGAACAAACAAAATGGCATATTTCCGTTATTGGAGTGTCTGGATAAAATCCTAGGGCTTCTTTCCATAAAAGAGGGAAGTTTTCAGACATTTCTCTTTTGATGTTCACGAGGTTGCTTATTCAGTTTCTTTATCACAATGTATATACCCATGGTCCATTCCCCTTGGATCTGTTTTCTGTCCCCCAATGCTCAGTGATTAAATTGCTTCTGCAACAGTATGTAAGGTTACTTACATTCCCAGGGCTGATGTGGTACCATGACTTCAGTAGACATGAGATCTAGATTGTACTTTGCAAATGGCAGCCCTGCTGCGCTATTCTTTAATAGACATTGCCCCTCTGCCTTTGTGTTGGCACTTCTTGGTATCTGGGATACTCTTTCAGAAATAATTGACAGGGCCTCAAAATCCATGAGACAATTCCCCTAAGTCCTCAGAATCCATGAAATCCCCATACTATACGTTGGTGAGATCTTCAAAAGGGGATAGGATCCTATTTGCTTATTTTTTATTAACTTATTGTGATTTCTTTCTTTCAGTTGCAGCAAACACTTGCTTAACTATGTTTATAAATTACTATCTATCCCAAACCCATGTGGTCTTACTTTATATTTCTAATATAATTGAAATGAGACCAAATACCAACAGGTCAGTCATCGAAAACTCAAATTGCTTTTCTCCCCTTACAATGTATAAATTTTTCATGCTACATTAGGCTTTTAGAATAGACTTTATGTTTTGGAACAGTTTGAGTTCACAAAACTGGAGTGAAAAATACATTGTGTTCTCACAAATTTCCAGTCCTTATACACCCAAGGATTCTTCACATGACGAACATCCTCTAGAGAGTGACAGTGTTATCATCTATCCAGGCCTATCACTTACATTAGACATCCTTCTTGGTGGTTTTCATTATATGCACTTGGACACAAAGATAATGATGCACATAGATCGAGATAATACCATAATGTATGCTTCCGTTCCTACGAAAATCTTCCATGTTCCACTTACCCACCCAACTACCTTCCTAACTACTGACTATTACTCATTTGCTCTTCTTTCTGTCCCCACAATTTTCTCTTTTACAGAACATCAAATCAGTGGGATTCTTTAATAGCTTCCTTTCTCCTGGTAGTAGGCATTTACCTTTCCTTCCACTACTTTTCACTATTAGGTCGTCATTTGTTTTCAGATCTGAATAAGATTCTGTTGTGCCAGTTTTCTCTGGAATTTAAAGCTTTCCCCCCTTGTCCCTCCAATAATTTTTTTACCTATACATTATATAAATATTCTCCTCTCACCATATATAACACACTATTTTATTCTGATACTAGATTTTTCTCTAATCTTTCATTTCTATGCTCTTAAATTCTGGAAGTTTCTAATAATACCCACAGCTCTCATACTTTAAATATTATAATCCTCTCTGTTACTCTTTCTGTAAGTAACCTACCCCCATTTCAGTGCTTAATAATAATATAACACTGCTACTTGCCATTATGTGGATTTTATTAACTATTTCTCCACTACTATATTTTACAGGAGATGCCTTTAATAATTCAAACAAAAACTGTGTTTACCCAGTTGGGATGACTCTTCTGCTCCCTGGTGTCTAGCCAAGGAGCAGGGAAGAAAGGTCCTCACAAATCTGTGTCTTTTTCATTTCTCTTTATCAACCGGTTTCCCAAGACTCAGCAGTCATGATAATGCCACAGTTCAATAAAAAGGCTAAACACTTCAATGGAAGTTTCAACTATGAAAGACATATGACCCTTAGATGAAAGGTCATGAATTTGAATTTGGCTTATCAATATCCCCATTTCTAGTTCAGAAGTAAGAGGAGTCCTAAGGGGTCATTTAGCATTTCTCTGGACTGTGCCCTTTCCTTTATTCTCAGACTTCAGGCAAGTTTGATATCTTGGTCTAAGCATCCCAGCTATTAGACATGGGCTGTGTACTCGATAGCTAATGATATCCACGAACTATAACGTGACTCTTAGCACCTCACTGGGCCCTACCCTTCAAGCACTTGAATTTATATTCATGAGACATACAGTAATTTTTTTTCACTGATATTGTCTGTTTCTGTTAGAATAACCCTACTGCATGAGGGCAGAATTTTTATAATTTTTCCTTTCTTTTAAAAATTATTTTATTTTTTGCCTTCTTCTTAACATTGAATCTAGTATCTATGTATACTCTTAGCACAGAGACAAATGCAATAAATATTATCTAATGATGATTTTATACCTTAGTCTTCCAAATTTTCCAAGTATCCTACTATCCAAGTATACTTCTGTTGATTCTACAACATTAAGTTAATTATCTTCTGAAATAATATAAAAGACTGAAAAACTTCCCTTTGCTGGGGCCAGGGTGGTGGTGGCATATGCCTTTAATTCCAGCATTCGGGAGGCAGAGGCAGGTGGATCTTTGTGAGTTCAACCAGGTCTACAGAGCGAGATCCAGGAAAGGCACAAAACTATACAGAGAAACACTGTCTTGGAAAAAAGAAAGAGAGAGAGAGAGAGAGAGAGAGAGAGAGAGAGAGAGAGAGAGAGAGAAAGGAAGGAAGGAAGGAAAAAAGAAAGAAAGAAAGAAAGAAAGAAAGAAAGAAAGAAAGAAAGAAAGAAAGAAAGAAAGAAAGAAAGAAAAAGAAAGAAAGAAAGAAAGAAAGAAAGAAAGAAAGAAAGAAAGAAAGAAAATAAAATTTCTTTTTGGGAAGAATATTACCTTAGAATACATTTCCCACATTGTAAACCAATACTTCATTCAAGCTTTAGCAAAAGTTTTCCTTGGCTTCCCTTGTAAATATATGATGGTATCATTTGTTTAAACTTAATCAGTTCTATATCAAGCACATGAAATTGCAACAGGACAAAACTTCTCAGTGTCTGTAAAATGCATTGAACATCACATGTGTTTGAAACAGCACAGATTTCTCCCCATTATTAGGGATAGATTTAATATCATTTTTTTTTCTTTTTACTTGTCTCTACCTAACAGGTATATGAGCAAAAATAAACAGCAATTTTAATCATGAAACCATTTATTATACTTAGTACTGATAAAACTGGAGCATTCATTTATTTTTGCTTGTAGTCATTAATTGAACAAAAAATTGCTATACATGCATTTTGTTTATAAAACTGTGTTCATTCCATAGCTAATCTCTCTGACCCAACATCCAGACACCCACTCTGTCTTCATATCTCAACAGGGGAAGAAACTTAGTTTACTTAAATCCCAACTTCCACTCTCTATGCTAGGAAGCTTTGCATTTATCCATGTTATCCTTGCTATAACCTTTCATAGCTGCAGAAGGATTGCGCTACCTGGTAGGGGCCTTCAGTATGTACTAAGACCTTAGAAAGAGAAGATTCAGTTTTCTTTGAAGTATGATCCAGATATGCCTCAAACAGAATAAATTAGTAGTAAAATATACCCATTTCATGTGTTTTTGTCAAAACTTAGTTTTTTTTCTCCATCTACATACATTCAGGAAATCAGTAGAGTGCTCATTATGATCAAATCTGATGTTTATTTCACAGTTAAACATACTGGGACCAAGAAGCAGTTGTGGGTTTATAACTCATCTTCTGTAGTATTGGAACCAAGTTTAGAGTCTGAACATCCTGGTATCCAACCCATTTTCAATGTTATCATCACTCTAACTGCCTCTATGGAATAGGTTGCTACCTGATTTTTAATCTTAGACTTTAGCTCCTTCTAAGAAAGCTCTTGTCCCATAAAATCCCCTTGATTTGAGTAGATCTTCTTATTCTCTTTCTTATTACTATCCCTCTTTCCACAATGGCTTAAATCAGGTATCCCATGATTTAATAGTTCTATTTTTATTGGCAACACATGAGTTAATCAGTGATTTCAAAACTTTAATGACAGGTAAGAAATTATATCAACCCATCAGAACCTGTGTTGGTTATTATATCATTGATTTCAGTCCTACTGAAAATCAACCCTGGATCAACAGGCTGTCTAATCTTGACAGCAGCTACTTTCCCATTCTTTAGAAGTTTTGTGAACATTATCCACTGTTTTATTTTTAACATTCATGTAAATAATTAAGGATTTTATTAATTTTGGAGTATGTCTTTGGACTTGCTCATAATACTTTGTGTAAGTCAATGCTTATATAATGACATAAATTAAAATTTTAACATTATATAATTGAAAAGAAATTAGACATTGTATTGATGTTTGTTCCCTAAAAATGTACAACTTCAAAAAGTAAGTGGTAGCATGATGAATGAACTGTTTTGTTGTTTTTTGAGACAGGGTTTTTCTGTGTAGCCATGGTTGTCCTGGAACTTACTCTGTACACCAGGCTGACCTTGAACTCAGAGATCCACCTGCCTCTGCCTCATGAGTACTGGGATTAAAGGTGTATACACTCAGCCATTAAAGGCTAAGCTCACAACCAAAAAGATATACAAACTTTTTAATAGAACTGCACCAAATTCTACTTCTCTTGCTTCCTCATTTTATAAGGTCAAGAAGACTCTGTTCTCATATCTATTGCCAAGTTTATAAAATTGTCGAGGCAGGATCTTTAAGAGTGAGCAAGAGACAAATTGGAAAGCCACATTTTTGTGTCATCTCTCCTAATGACATCAGTGGATTTTCCTTCCAAATAGCATTACTTCATCCTCAAGTCCCAATACCTGTACATGTAATCAGTTTGTCATAAATCTTTTTGAGATGAAATGCCAGGCTTTTATTATTTTTGTTTTGTTTTTCTTTTGGTTACCATTTTTGCCATGTTTTTATCTGGAGAAGGAGAAAGGAGACAAAATTGGTGGTGAGTTGTGGAGCTGGCGCTGTCTGGAACACCAAATGTCTCATGGACCTGAGCAATTCAAAAGGAGATGCCAGAATACAGTAGTCACAGACCACTGTCATTCTCAGTGGGAACGTGATGTGCCCCTGAAGAATGCTGGGAAGGCACTTGCAAAGCTATTTTAAGAGGCGTTTGGAACAGACAGAGGACAGAGCAGTGTAGGAGAGCGTGCCAGAAGCCTAGTTTGTAAATACTGTATTCTCTTCAGGGGTTACTCAGTGGCAAAATTAAAAGGATGCCTTGCCAAGGAACGAAGCTGCTTATCTCCACCTCATGAAATTCCACCCTAAATAGAGTGTGCAAATTAAAATTGAAATGTTTCACCCGATGACAGGAGTTCTGCTTCTGTTCATTTGCTTTGTGTCTTTTTCATATGACTTTTCCCAACTTACAGGCTGGTGCTATGAATTGGTACAAGAAATCCACTAGAAGACAGATGAGATGCTGTCCTCAGAGAAACCGTATTTGAAGAGGCTGGAAACTAATTTGCTTCCACCTATTTAGGAAAACGGTTCATTCATCTTCATAAGGCCCAGAGGGAAAGGAATTTGGACAAGAATGACCATTTTTCCTTGGCAGGAGGTGCCTACTTGACAATGGATCAGAGGAGAGACAAATAAGGACCCAGAGTTTGAATTCTTGGTCAGTGAAAACCCCAAGGTTTCTAGAAAACTGGGACAGGCTACATGCAAAGACAAGTAGGTCTTAGAAGCTCCCTTCAACTGCACCTCTACCTCAAAAATAACCTAAATCTCAGAGGCAGCAAAAGTATCTATGCACTAAGAGGATGCTATCCACACCCCATCTACCCATACCCTGAAAAAAATACCCATCTCTCATGTTTTACTTGACTTTTCTGATCCCACATTTGAAATTTCACTTTCTGTGTCCCTTCAGTATTCATTCATCTATTATACAGAAGACAGATGCAGGTGCTTTGTAAAGGATAGCTATTCTTACACCAGAAATACTGGTGACTTATTTGCTCTTCAACATATATTGCTAAAAAATTAGGTGCATCTAGATTTTCAGCTAGACGTCTGAAAATCTAGGGTTCATTGTAATTCTAATTCCTACAGTCTGTGGTAGGAGGTAAGGTGAGAAAAGAGAAACTATAAAATATGGGTGTTATACTAGAGACTTTAGCACTCCCCAAATCACAAAATGAGACAGTGATTAACTCAGCTGAAGCTGGGTTTAATGGAGGACTAAATGGCCAATAGGGTTTCAGTCGATTAAAAGGAAGTAATAAGGACCTCGCAAAGATTGTAGAACATGTGCCAAAGAATAAGAATGGAACATTTCAAGACTGTGAAGAATGAACAAGTCGTTCCAAAGCTACCTTACTCATTACCATGTGCAGAACCTATCACCAATGGCAAGCATTTCTTATATGTCACATCTGCCCCCCCATTCTATTTCATTAGAAAGTCACATAGTAGGACCATAGGAAACTGGATAAAACTATTGTGGAGGAAGTTAAATTATTCAAATGGCATCATCTAGTTTATACCTACCACAGTGTGCTGTGCTGAGAAAGAGTGGACCCATGTAAATATGAAATGAATATTCTTCCTGAATTCCCCCTTTCCTACCCTCCGATAATCTGGGCTTCAGATAGAACAGTAAGATGATTTCATTGTTTATATTAAAGCACGTTCAGCAAGTCACTGAAGGAAACAGAAAACTATCTCATTTTTTGTCTGTGTAGGTTCACAGATGCTTGTCACTTTATGAGTAATGTCATGTTGAATAAAACAAGATGAGAGAAATACAATGAGCCCAAATCGTGTTGCCTTAATGGATGAATCCTACATCTCTTTATATCTCAAGCAGCCACTGAATTGGTAGTAAAGATTGGGTGATTGTTTTCTTTTATGCTGGATTCCCTCTCTTGAAATGTTCTATTTGTAGACTAATTATGACTTGCATACATTTCCTAAAGGAAACATTTACAGTCTGAAATGAATTAGTATATCCACCATCTTAGTTTGTCTTTGCTTTTTTATAAGGGTATTAATAACAAATTGAGGAAATATAAAATTACTAATTTAGGGTTACTTGTCCCAGCTGGGATGACCTGCCTAGGAATGGAGTGTATTCAACTCCTAGTCCATCGTGTTTCCATCTAGAAATTTCACTGCCAGAAATGTCCCAAGCTAACTCATCTACCATAAATCCCCTGGGTGAGTTATGGAGAAGTAAATTAGTAGTGATGAGTTTGAACCTGTCTGTTGAGTCACCTAGACTTCAAAAAGCATAGAATTTCATTGGTAATCTCAAAATTTCATGGACCATGCCTTCTAGTAATTATTTGCCACCTCGTGAGAAAATCAAGTGTCCAGTAGAAAGGAGGGACCAAGTTTTTACTGTTTGATCTCTATGAAGTAGTTCCCCTTCTGGGGGTACTTAGAATTTTTGCTAGCTATTATTATTATTATTATTATTATTATTATTATTATTATTACTATTACTATTATTATTATTATTACTATTTGAAAACATTGATTTCAAATTTTCATTTGGAAAAGAAGATGTCGAGAAGAAACGTTCTCTATCTTAGAAAGTGTTTGATGATTTTCTCTGTCTTTCTTTCACTGAAGTAAGTCCAACTTGGATATCTTTGGGAAGGCAAAGATAAAGGGGATTTACCTCAATAAATTTCTCCTATCAGTCATAAAGGATCTCTCTGGAACTTCCAGTAGACTCCACTTTGCTTAAGGCCATTCTCTTTTTATTCTTGGTCCTGGCTTTCCTAACTGTTTAGCCAATGGGTTAATGTCTAGTAAGAAGCCTAAGTAATGGTGTCTCAGAACATGTAGGAGACCAACTCCCTTCTTCTCCAAGTCTTCTAAAACTACACATCCCTTCCCATCTCTGCATGGAGTAGAAACAACAACTCTCAGACTCTTCCTGATTAACTTTTCCTTCTGCCTGAAGTGGAGCAGCTGATATGTGGTGTTAGAATCTGTGAGGATTCAGTGAGAAATACTTTAATCGAGGAATTTCATACTTGAGTAGAATTAACATTTTCAGGTCACTTTCATGCTAGGTCTTTTACCTATGTCAATTATGACAGTGAAAACAGTCTCCTAGAAACATGTCCATGGGCCAACCTGATCTAGACAATCCCCCACTGAGACTCTCTTCATAGGTAAGTCTAGGTTGTGTCAAGTTGACAATTAGAACTAACTATCACATAAGGTTATTCATGATCAGAACCATTGCATTTACATTTTGGATCCATTTTATAAACACTGAAAAGCTATACTCACAGAGTGCTCTGCAATTACAACCACTATTTAACAATGACTTAGAGTCACATGAAACCTCCTACTGTATTTTATGGTCTATTTGGTTATGTTAGTTATTATAAGGAATGCGATTTTCTTTCTGATAAACACACTTAACATTATGTGCTTGTTAGATTTGCTTCTTATTCCATTTAGAGCTGGAGAAATTTCACAAATGCAACATAAAGACTGGGCATCTAGGATGCCTGGAAGATAAGTTAGCCTGGATTCCCCCGTGTAGAACGTAATCTGTGCAGCAGATCTGACCATATATAGCTCATCATTATTGCTTTCTTACTTGCAGTTACTTTTCCTGTATATTTTTTCTAACCTGGGAATATTGGTTGAAGTTTTAACTAAATTATCAAGAGATTTCTTTAAACTAAGACAATATGTTCTAAATTTCTTAATAGAGTTAAGAGATATCTAGAATATAATTTTCTGTGCGTGTTGACTTATATCTTAGATTGGGAAGGGAGTAACTGAAATGTAATCTAAGAAAATGGGTGAGCACATGTTATGAGAACCATCATGTGACCTTGACAAGCTTTTTTGGTGTGTGTGTGTGTGTGTGTGTGTGTGTGTGTGTGTGTGTGTGTAGCTAAAGATAACTGATATATTGAGCATATTTTCCTGGGAAAGTATCTGAACAGAGAGTATTCTGTGGCCATTGGCTACCTTTCAGATTAAGTACTTTTCCTTTGCAAAATCCCCAAAGAATGTCAGTACGAAAAAGAAAATCACCATGTCCTGCAACAGTGGAAATCTGTGACTCAGAGACAACAGGAGAATGAATAGAAACAGTCTGTTTACCAGGAGTATTCTAGAGAGAAGCCCCAGAAGACTGCCTTCATTCCAGTGGCCAGAAATCAGGAGCTATGCTGTAGTGGGAAATAGAACAAACTTCTGGATAGAAAAGGATACAGGGCTGGCTTCCTGGATTTTTGCCAAGACTGATGATAATTCTATTAAAAGGTATAGTTTGTAGGAATTAAACTCCCCTTTATCAAATACATATTAAACAACAACAACAATACACACACACACACACACACACACACACACACACACACACATAACCACACTACCATCTACTAATTCTATAAGCTCAGAAACTTACCACTCACTTCTTTTAAAGTTACCTTTCCATTTTAGGACAGTTAAAGAGATACAGCAAAGACTGCATGGAAAGCTTCCATGCACCATCATACACTTCCTTTTATGAGGATTTTGTTATGCTGCATTGGACACTAACTAACCACCATTGAAATGTTATCAACTGGTCTTGCTTCGTTGAACTCAGAGTTGTTACTCAATGTCCTTTTTCTGATTAGGAGTCATATCCATACCCAAACAAATGTAGTTGTCATTTTTTTCTCCAGGACACTATGATAGTTCACTATGACAGAGGTTTTAGATGACATTGACAGCATTGAGGTTTACTGGCCAGACATTTCACAGCAAACTTTTTAGTCTTGGTTTGTCTGCTGGTTTTATCATGGTTAGTCTGTGGTTATAGGAAGGTATACCCAGGACCATGCTATCTATGTGGATCATCACAAATGATGTTGATTTGATCACCTGTGTCAGGGTTTGTATGCTGTGACTCACATGGGACTCTTAACTGCCTTATCTCATTCTCCACCAAGGTCCTCTGGAAATGACAGTGAAATTCTCATATCTCATGTTAGCCATCTTGAGTTACTGCTGCTTCATAGTGATCCAGCCACACTTATTTGCTTTAAACTTTATTGGACAAGCCTCTCCTGCTGTCTTCTATTTAGAGATTTTCATAGCATAATATAGCATTGTCTTTCATGTGTAGCAGTGGTTCTCAACCTTCCTAATGCTGCGACCCTTTAATACAGTTCCTCACATTGTGGTGACCCTAACCATAAAATTATTTTCATTACTACTTCATAAAACTGTCATTTTGCTAGTGTTATGAATTATAATGTAAATATCTGTGGTTTCCAATAGTCTTAAGCTACCCCTTGTGTAAAGGTAGTTCAGTCCCCCTGAAGGGGTTGCAACCCACAGGTTGAGAATCACTGATATGAAACTTTCCATGAAGAAATGAGATTGACCTAGTGACTAATCTAGCATGGAGAATGAAGAGATCCAAGAGACCCCATTCCAAACTGAGGAGCTATAGACAGTTGATGGCTTTGTTGGGGGAGGGAGAATTGGATTTGTTTAAGGGTATAGCTCTTGTTAGGATGACCACTCCAATGGATACCTCCATACCCAGTAGTATATGGGCAGCACAAAATGGGGTTGATGATTTACTTTATAAAAGAAAATAAAGATCAAATAAAGTTGGAGTGGTGAGGTAGGGGTAGGTCTGGGAGAAATTATCAAAACACATTGTATGAAATCCTCAAGAAATTAAAATGTATTTTTTTAATGGGATTAGCTTATGTCTTGGAACTTTGCTTCCTTCCTAGAATTTTTGCGGTCCTTTATTTTTATTTTCAGCTCATAAGAAGCCCAAGAGTCCAGCTCCCAGAACTGTTCCATGTTTTATAGAATGCCTCAGAGTATCAAGGGTTTAGGAAAAAATACTTATCTATCTAAGGGTCTTTAGGAAAAACTCACACATTCTGAAGGTAACTTTATTACTGGATCTTGAAATTTTTTTTCTAAAATTCTCTCCACATAGCTACATTCTCCATACATACTACCCTCTAAGTCTGTCACTTCTCTCTATATATACCTCAGCTACATCTCTCTTTCAACACACACACACACACACACACACACACACACACACACACACACACAGTCATTCACACACACACTCACTCTTATACTCACTACTCTTTCACACTTCTCCTGCACACTCAGCTACATCTTCTTTTCAGCACACACCACACACACACACACACACACACACACACACACACACACACACACACACACACACAAATAGCCAAACTCTGGACAATTAAAAGTTACATATACAGGGTCTGACACTTTCTCATAACACAAGATAAGTCACATAGTTTTTTCCAGGCTATGGGGGTCACACTGACTGGCCAATGAGTAATGCTTGAACGTGCACATAGCTCTGAGTGATTAGCATTCCCAGACAGAAAGTGACATTGAAATTATGGACTTAATAAACAGTTTGTTGGCTGAACCTTGAGACTTATATCAAAAGTAAGGCTAGGAGTACATGCAGAAAGTCCACTGTTGGGAGGACCTGTACAGGGAGCCATGTCTCAATGCTATCAGCCTGATTTTTGGTTCAACAGAAATGTAGAAATTTGTCCTTGTGTATTCTCTGCAGGGGCAGCCAGTCTGTTTTGAATTTTTCTGAAGTCTAAATTTAGCTGTCTTCGTGGCTGAAAATACTGTTATTTTCTTGTGTCAGTTATGAAAAATATCCTAGTATTATTTCTATTCATCAGAATTATAATGTTTAAGCAGAAATCATCTTCCTGACCATCCACAGCTATATGCATGCCCAAAGATGGAATATTTTCATGAGATAAACACACAAGCAGTGGAGAAAATATCCATAGTTGTTATGAGGGAAGAAATGTAGTGGCACATGTAGAAATTACAGACAGTCATTTACAGTCAGTGACCCCATGGCCTTGCCAGGTGGGGCTCCCCATCAGAGAGTTATTCATCTGGTAGGTTGATCTGTTGAAAACTAGTTGTCACCTGTTGTGGCCTCTGGTAAAGCCATTGTTACCAGCAGCTCTCAGCACTTATGTCTTGGAACTTTGCTTCCTTCCTAGAATTTTTGCAGTCCTTTATTTGATTTTCAGTTTATGTTTTGTTAACCAGGGAGAAGGTCGGAACAACAGCTACTTTACCAATGGGGCTGGTGTCTAGTACATGATAGATAGTAATATTGCTTGAGGAATTAAATCAATAGAAGAAAAACAAGGATTGAAATTGAAAGCTGAGGGAAAAGGCATGTACTCTGAATTATTTCTGGTGATAATTTCTATTTATGACTATCTACCTTTTGTTTAAATTGTTGAAAATTGTTAAATTGTATTTAATTTAATGTCATTTATCTTCTTTGCTTTGTTTGATACATGGATTGAGATGATATGTTAAAAGAAAAAAATAATATTAATTTTCTGTAACAAGCACAATAAGATGACATTTGTCTTAAGAGGCCTTAAGAGGTATGTTGTATGTTTAACATGCATATTATATATATAATATGTGAACTTCTAATATAGCCTAGACTGGTATCAATGTAATAATTTTTCTGCCTCAGCATCTTAAATCTGGAATTATAGGCATCTATCATTCCTGGCTTGGTGGAACATAGTACTTCTATTACATATTCTATATTTTCTATATGCAAGGGTTTCAATAATATAATGAATGCAGAGTAACTTTATAGATAAAGCAAGAAATAAGTGAGACCACTTGAACAATAGCAAAATTGTCACTAAATACAACAGTAGTAGACTTATTCAAAGAGATGACATATTCAAATGGACATCAGTGTCCCCCATCTGAACAGTAGAGAGCTGTAGTAGAAAACCTTTCAAAGACATGTGATGCATCCATTAGAGGCACTTGGAAAGTCATCTCAGTACTCTATTACAGAGAAAATATTGATCTCACAATCCCCTGACATGTTAGAATAATTGCTATTTTCATGGATTCCCATGAGTCTGGGACAGGATCTTAACGAATTTCTCCAGTGTGTCTATGGGCAAGTTTCTTTACTCTTGAGGATCAACTTTCTAGAAAGAACGCAATGATTCTTCACTAAAGTGTGAGACCATTCAAATCAAAGAGAAAGTCCCATAGCTTTCAATGAAGTAATTCTACCATGCATGATGTGTGTCTATTCACATGTGTAATGTATTTGAACAGTCATAATAATTGTTGTTAAAAGTGAAAGTACACAAGAATATCCTTAGGGTCATGCAATCTCAGGAGAGAACCACAGGGGAAAAAAGGGGGAACTACTATTATTCCCAAATTAAGGAGGTGAGTCTGATTATACCAGAGGATGATGGGTTGGAGAGCATGGCTGCATATGTTGGCAATGACAGGTTATTTAGAGTCTCAAATAAAACCTTAGTAAGGTTGAGTTTGGGTTAGTGGAATGTCACTAAATGGCTAATCAAAATAAAATACGACTGGATTATGATTATGCCAAATGACCATGGTTTATGACTGCTACATAATTTAGAAAGTAGAAAGACTAAAAAGGCAGCTGCAGATGAGCAACTGCACATATGCCATAGTTTTTAGCTTGGAGTTTATGTGGGACTCCTTACAGTGAGAGGGGGAATGTCTCTGACTATTTTGCCTGGTCTTGGGACTCTTTTCCTCCTACTGGGTTGCTTCGTCCAGCCTTGATACGAGGGTTTGTTCCTAGTCTTATTATATATTGTTATATTTTGTTTGGTTGCTGAGAGACTTGCTCTTGTTCTGAAGGGAAACAGAGGAGCAGTGGATCTGGAGGGGAGGAAAGATGGGAGTCTGCTGTGGGGATGTATTGTATGAGAGAAGAACAAGAAAGAAAGAGAGAGACAGAGAGACAAAGGAAGGAAGGAAGGAAGGAAGGAAGGAAGGAAGGAAGGAAGGAAGGAAGGAAGGGAGGGAGGAAGGAAGGAAGGAAGGAAAGAACTGCTGTTATACAGGCTGGTTTCAAAATGAAGTTAATGTCAGTGCATGTGGTAAAGAGGCAACAAAGTAGGGAAATAATAAAGAGCAGAATAGACTGGCTTGTGTAGTTGGGTGTGTTGGAATTAGTGGTGGTAGGCTGGACACCTGAGGAGCAGTAAGGTTTCCAGGGTAAGCTATTGGACAGGTAGGAATACTGAAGATTACATATGAAGAATAATTAGTTCAGTTATGAATAGTTAATTTGGGGGGTTCTAATGTGTATCTATAGAGTCAAGTTTTATATCTTTCAGAATCTACAGATGATACTGAAAGTCTAGGTACCCAAATCTTCAGGTACTAAAGACCTTTCTATGGAACACCTTAGTATTTGAATATAACTACACACCTTACTATATAGAAAACTACTGCTACAATACACTTTAAATCATTTTTAAATTATTTATAACACATAATGCAATGTAAACAATGTGAAAATAATTATCATATTATATTATTTAGTGACTGATGACAAAAACAAATATCTGTTCATGTTAAACATAGACATAGTTTAAAAAAATACTCAACTGAAGTTGGTAAAATCTGTGGTTATGGAGAACCAAATATCTATTAGTGGAAAACTTGACTGCATAAGAATACTTAGTTATACACATGCTTGTTCTCAATAGCACTCACACTGGATTCCTTCAGGAAGTACAATTGCCAGGTAGGAGCAAACAAAGGCAGACTTGTTATAAATGAACTCCTAAAGTAGAAAGTGATATTAGGTCTCTTTTCTTAATTGAAACAGTTTATCTTTTATTCATTTCTCTGCTCCTTGTTTTCTGTCTTTGCTTTTTGAATACTGCAGGTACAATTCAAAGTATAATTAAACAATATAATGGTGGATTGTGCCATTATTAGAACCATTTTTAACAAGCAATAAAAGGAGTCATGAGAAGTAAAACAGACATGGCTTCAGCTTCCAAGGAGAGAGCTCATGTGCATATCCACGTGGCTTCTCATTCCTTTTTATGTTGGCCTCACCAATGTGCTTCCTCACCTTTCTTCCTTCCTTTATGTCTTTCTTGATGTGATCCTATAGGAGTTTTATACTTTTGAAAATGAGAATGCTTGTCAAAAGAAATTTCAAATGTTACAACTACTTTATTTTTGTGGCCATCTCTGTAGTTGCAAAACCTTGGCTGGCTTATACAGAGCAGTATGCTCCTCTAAATACCTTGGTACAATGACTGGTGTCCTCCAGGACTACAGTGTAATGGCAATAACAATTCTCAGCCATCTTATGATGGTGATTAGATATTTTAGTTGGAGGACTGAAAATCAAATTAATAGAAATAGAGAAAACTCGCTTCAAATTAACATAAAAGATTATGAATTTATTTTCTTGAGGTTTATGTGTGTCTCATAGTCTACATCCTTGGTTTACGGAAAGCTTACCTAATAAGTTCACGTTACCATCATGTAGATTTTAAATTGCAAGCAAAAGAGCATTCATTTGCCTCTTATTGAAGTGTCAAATCTAGTAAATGTTCTTAATTGAATAATAAGTTATCCCTAATGTCAATGAATAAATACAGATAAAAGAGATTGTACAGGCCAAATCAGTAACTGATTTTCAGTAGACTGATTTTATAATTCATGTAGTTAATTACCTCATGTCAAGTCTCTAAAACTAATTCACTGTCTGTCTGTCTGTCTGTCTGTCTGTCTCTCTCTCTCTCTCTCTCTCTCTCTCTCTCTCTCTCTCTCTCTCTGTGTGTGTGTGTGTGTGTGTGTGTGTGTGTGTGTGTGTGTGTGTGTTCAATTAAGGATTATAAAATGGCTTTCCTGTCATCTGATTAGAGAAAAGATGAAGTAAATTCTACAGGGAAAGAAGAAGAAGCTAATCCTAGATGAGGCATATTTTGACTCATAAAATTTTAGTTACATTTTCATTGCCGTTCTAAGACACCATGACAAAGGCAACTTATAGAAGAAAGAGTTTATCAGGGCTTACAGTTTCAGAGGGTGAGTCCCGTAACATGGTGGGGAGCATGGCAGCAGGCAGGCAGACATGATGCTGGAGCAGTACCTGAAATCTTACATCTGACCAACAATCAGAAGGCAGAGAAAGAGAGGGAGAGAGAGAGAGACAGAGACAGAGACAGGGAGACAGAGAGAGAGAGAACTAAGTGGAATTGAGTGAGCCACACCCTCTAATCCTTTCCCAAATGTTTCACTAACTCAGGATCAAGTATTCAAATATATGAGCCTATGGGGGCATTCTTGTCCAACCCAGTAAACATGGTAATATAGTATGAAAAATTTATTCAATATCTATTGAGTTAAGTAGATTTTGAAAGTAGAGAAGTGATACAATAATGGCCACCCAGTGTAATGAGTAAAGCAGCTAAAATAAATGTTTTCTTAAAGCAACCATCAAAACGGACACATTAGCAAAACATCTAAAAGAACTTCAGGTCTGGTTGTTAGACTGAACCATATGTTTATAGTTTTCCAAGAACAGAAAATCTTAAAAGAGTTAATAAACTTAAAACTTCATATATGGGACAGATTTAGAGTACTCAAAACTGAGTTGGCTGATGTGTAGTTGACTATGAATCCATAGTAATACACAAATCCAAATTGTGCAATTACTGATAATCTCAGGAAACTTACTCCTACGGACCATTATGTGATTCTGATATTCAATGTTTTGATTCTGTTCCATGGAGTCTCTGGTACTTTATCATCTACCTAGTGTCAACAGCAGTGTGATGGGCATAGTCCATTCCTCTCCAGATAGGAACCATTTCATTTGGAAGAGTTTTTTAGATATATGCCACTCATAAATTATGCAGGAAAAATCCTTGATTCTAGTTTAAAATTTCATCCTCTGGCAAACTGACAATATTCCCACAACTGGGTACCCCAAGAGGTGTTCTGCATTCTGCAATGGGGCAGTGTTAACCACATCATCAGCATAACAATGGGAAAAAACCAGGCTTCCCCACCAGCACCTGACCCTAGACCCAGTAGGTCACTATAGGGAAGCGATCCAAGAGTTTGTGTGCATCTGTTTCACTTTTCTACTCTCCAAATGAAATGTGCAATATGAAAAACGTTCTAAACTCCGTCACATCTTCACATGATTTTTGTTGAACAAGCATGATGTTATGATGTTGAAGTATCTAATCCCTGACATTTTTGAATCAGAATTCACGCCATTCATTCAAAAACAAGAAATTAAGGGGATAGTAAGACAAACAGTTTGAGCCACACTTCATTAATCATGGTAGAAACAATTCAGTTAACACATAGACAACATCATCTGTCTTCTTACTGTGGTTCTGTGCATTGTAAAACAGAGAATGCTCTACCTCTCATTTGTTTTCCAGAATTCCTTTCTTTGACTCAACAGCTTGCATTTAAAAAAGCAGGGATTTTCTTTAGAGTTAATATAGGGGAGGAACAATACCAAACATTGTGAATTAGGAAATGAGTAGTAGATGTGGGTGCACTCGGTAGCTGGAAAAGCTTGTGTTCATGAAAACAATCTGGCAAATCTTTGCAGCAAAACAAATACTGAAAAATTATCTGATCAAGAATAATCTTCTCATTTCCATGATGAGATTGATTTTTCCTTCTCTGTTTTTCTTTTTCTCTTAAAGTTTATTTTATTTTATTTGTAGGGGGGGTGTTGCAAGAGCAGAGGATGGATACGAAGGGGCAGGGAAATGAATGGGATGGAGATGCATGATGTGAAAGACACAAAGAATAAATAAAAAGGGGAGAAAAAAGAATCATCTTCTCTAAGTGGGAGTTCTTAGTTTTTATTATTGCCATTATTTTTTATTTTAGTTTCTCAGGAATCTTTGAAGACTGTTGAAATAAACAAACACCAAGCACGGACTCCTACCAAGCATCATTGTGTCTACACAGATTAACAGAACAACAGTTGCACCAAAACACAAGGCAGGGCTCATTCCAGTAGGATTTTCCCCACCCCCTGACTCACAACCAGATACTGGTCCAGCATAGACAAGGAAAAAGGATCCTTGGACAACTATTAGTACAACCGTTGTCCTGCTACTGGCCCACAGTGTAGCCACAGTAAGCCACAGGGAAGATGAAGACTGAACAGAGGTTTAGTGAGTGATTAGGAGCTGTCCTGAAAAGCTGTCATGAAAAACAGGAGAACCTTTGAGGCAGCAGCATCTGAATGACTTTTCTTTCACACCTTCTCTACACTGGCTTTCCTAGAAACAGGATCATTTGAGAACTGTGAGAAGCCATGAAAGGGGGAGGGAACACAAAAGAGGAAAGGGAAAACATCTGGAAAGGGGGTTTGTATAAAAGCAGGGTACCATGGGGATGACAGAGCTTAAATGCAGGAGAAATTCTAATAAATGGTTTAAAAATCACTAACTTCATAATTATCTTGCCAAATGCAGAAATAATTGTTATTTGAAAGAATCTGCTCCTAGAGTTATTAATTCCTTGGACATTTCTAGTTTCCATTAGGGGTGGGAAGAGCAGTCCTAGATATATGTAAATGTTACTCCAGATGTGTGTAAATGTTACTGAACACTGGGAAGTAGTTACTGCCATGTGCTGTTATCAAGAACCCATGAATGACTGGAATGATACTGACTGAAAAGTCTATAGAGAATGTCAGTTGCAGACCATCTCAGCACTGCAATATTTTCATTTGTATTATTTCTTTTGTTTTGTTAATGTGAGGGTGAGCCCCAGGGCCTCATACATGCCAGGAAAGCAAACTATTCCTCAACATTACTTGAATCTTGATTAGTGTATGGATATTCATTCATAATTTCTATATCTATATATAGATAGATATGAATATAGATACAGAATTCCTGGTTTATGTATAACATGTACAAATTTCAAAAACAAGATCAAAGTTCTTAAGAACAGTGTTTTTCCTTGTTTCTTTCATAAGCCAGTGGATTATCTTTTACAGCCTACAGTGTGACTCAATAGTCCAGTGCCCTAGGAAAGAGAAAAACTGAAAACCACTCTTCAAAGATCTAGACATAGCTGAATGCCATACTACACATCTGTAATCTCATTACTGAGGCAGGAGAATCACGATTCTGAGTGTATTCTGGACTAGATAGGGAGACCATGTCTCAGTTTTTTTGAAAGCAAAAAGATTTGAATGCATTTAACAACAGCTTTTCTTGTTGCCTGGGTTCTTCTATCAGTAGATGGTATCGGTACCATGGGTTTGCATCTACATTCCAGATGGAAGTGGACTGAAGCAATTCAGATTCATAGGCTCTTGAGGACAAGTTTCCAGTGTCACTGTGGCTTTGCCTTCCAAACTGATTCAAACACAGACCCTTTAAGTACTATTCCAAAGAGAAGCAAATAATGCCTTTATGCATATTGGACATAGTTACTTAGCATTTACCATGTAGTCTGTACAACAGTAAGTCAAACGGACCAGTTGTTATGCAAATAAAGCTGTGGCATTGTGATGCAAAGATCAGTGACATTCAGAGCTCACCTATCCCAACTGTCACCCCTACTGTAATATTTCCTTTTACTTTAATTGCTATCTTTAGCAACATCCAAATATCTTTTCATTGTTGTAAGAGTCAAACCCTTTAGCCTTTAGTTAGCTGCATTCATTAAAATAATTTTATTAATAATTTTTCTACCAAGCAATTTTTCAAGTTTACAAAAACTTTTTCACACTGTATTCTTCATGAAATCCCTTTCATTTTTTTTATTTAATACTTAAAGAAATATGGGCTTGGAGACAAAATAACTTGCCAAGATGCAGCTGGTGTTATTGCTAGAGGATCAATATGTAACCTAAATCCAGGTACCCAGAGATAGGAGTGTCCTAATCCAATACACAGTCATACAGGGAGAAGAATGAGTGGCTTCTGATCAGTTATCAAATGGAGGTATGTTTAGCTCTCAGCTTCCCTTTTATGGATCATTGACATTGTTTGTATGTCATGGGTTTCCTATCCCATGGAAACTTACTCTCAGATGAAAACAGGAAAGCAGGCGTTTAGTACTTTTATTCATACTGTGATTTGTTTATTATTCTTTAAGACTTATTTATCTACACTCAGCATTTATTACCTATATTCTATCCATCTGTCTACTTTCTCAGTCAGTTACCAGTTATTAAAGTCATCAGAATATTCTTCAGAATTAATATTTGATGTAAGTTTCAGAAGAGTTTGGATTTAAAGAGTGAGTTTGGCATCAGTGACAATTTAATTTGTGATACCTTTTAAGAACATACGCATCTTAAGTTTTGTCTTAGTCTTTAATTAAAAACTGATATTCATCTACAGTTATATGAATCTAAACACCAGACACAGGGGGAATATGGGTAGTAAACATAATCCTTGTTAGGTCTTACTAACTCACAACAGGGACTTTATTTGACCACACTTTAGTCTAGCCTAGGAACTTGGGCTGTATTTTTAGAAAATACAAATGTAGGGCACTGGAGAAGCAATTGTTCCCTTGTATGTGTAAGGAAGGAGCATAGTTGAAATAGACAGCAACAGAAGACCTCCAAGATCCACCAAATACATCACCCAGTAGCACTAATGGCAAGCACATGAATTGAACGGCTCAGATTTCGAGTGAAGTTTAGGACAACCTGGAATGTAAAGGACAGGTCATAATCAACGAGGTCCTTATAAGATGGTGCAACAAGTCCAAATCAGATTTTCACATGAATGCTAGCAAGACACCCATGTTCAATTGTGCAGATATAGACAACTACAATCAGATGAGTAGGCAACAGAATTTGAAATTTTACTGCAACATGGAACTATGAGTAAGTAGTTTAATATATTTGTTACATAGAAGCTATACTGAACCAAATTTGATACTCACCAGGTTTTTATGATATGGTCAACACTACTTGCAAATGTTTGCTGATTCCTTTGATCATTTTTCTTTTTTTTTTTTTTTATTAATTTATTTTGCAATACAATTCAGTTCTACATATCAGCCACGGATTCCCTTGTTCTCCCCCCTCCCGTCCCCCTCACCTTCCCCCCAACCCCCCCCCCCATTCCCATCTCCTCCAGGGCAAAGCCTTCCCCACAGACTGAGGTCAACCTGGTAGACTCAGTCCAGGTAGGTCTAGTCCCCTCCTCCCAGGCCGAGCCAAACAATCCTGCGTAGGCCCCAGGTTTCAAACAGCCAACTCATGCAATGAGCACAAGATCTGGTCCCACTGCCTGGATGCCTCCCAAACAGATCAAGCCAATCAACTGTCTCATCCATTCAGAGGGTCTGATCCAGTATGGGACCCCTCAGCCATTGGTTCATAGTTCATGTGTTTCCATTCATTTGGCTATTTGTCCCTGTGCTTTATCCAACCTTGGTCTCAACAATTCTCGCTCATATAAACCCTCCTCATTCTCGCTAATTGGACTCCCAGAGATCCACCCAGGGCCTAGTCATGGATCTCTGCATCCAGATCCCTCAGTAGTTGGATGAGGTTTCTAGCACAACAATTAGGGTGTTTGGCCATCCCATCACCAGAGTAGGTCAGTTCGGGCTGTCTCTCGACCATTGCCAGCAGTCTGTTGTGTGGGTATCTTTGTGGATTTCTGTGGGCCTCTCTAGCACTTTGCTTCTTCCTATTCTCATGTGGTCTTTATTTACCATGGTCTCCTATTCCTTGTTCTCCCTCTCTGTTGTTGATTCAGCTGGGATCTCCCGCTCCCCCAAGCTCTCTTATCCTCAACCCTCGCCTTTCATTACCCCCACTCATGTCCAGGCTGTTCATGTAGATCTCATTCCATTTCTCTGTCATTGGGTGATCCCCGTGTCTTTCTTGGGGTCCTGTTTTCCGGGTAGCCTCCCTGGTGATGTGAGTAGCAGACAAGTCATCCTTGTTTCATGTCTAGTATCCTGCTATGAGTGAGTACATACCATGTTTGTCTTTCTGAGTCTGGGTTACCTCACTCAGGATGATTTTTTCTAGATCCATCCATTTGTCTGCAAACCTCATGATGCCATTGTTTTTCTCTGCTGAGTAGTATTCCATTGTGTATATGTACCACATTTTGTTTATCCATTCTTCAGTTGAAGGGCATCTGGGGAAATGCAAATCAAAACAACTCTGAGATACCACCTTACGCCTGTCAGAATGGCTAAGATCAAAAACACTGAAGACACCTTATGCTGGAGAGGATGTGGAGCTAGGGGAACTCTCCTCCACTGCTGGTGGGAATGCAAGCTTGTACAACCACTTTGGAAATCAATATGGCGCTTTCTTAGAAAATTGGGAATCCATCTCCCCCAAGATCCAGCTATACCACTCTTGGGCATATACCCAAGAAATGCTCAACCACACCATAAGAGCACTTGTTCAGTTATGTTCATATCAGCATTTTTCTTTATTAAAGTAGAAATGTGCAAACCTAAGGTTATTCTGGAATACCAGAAACATGCGTAATGGCCAGAAGCTTAGACAGTATTGTAGAAATGGAATGTAACAATAAAAGGGGCAAGTGATGGGAACTGTTTGGGGCTAGATAGGGGTGAGTTGCTGATTCTTCAAGCACCACTGGTGAAGAGGAACACCCCACACTTTATGGAAGCCTGGCTGGTTTGGAAAGTTCATTGTTCGACACCATGGATCTCCAGGTGGGTCACGTTTAGAGATACACCAACCTGGAGGACTCCATGCTGTTGAGCTGTTCACAAGCAGCGGAACTTCTAACTCCATCTTCCAGGAACTAAGTTGGAGTCTTCTGTAGTGTTATTATGCAAATCTCCTTCATCAGGGAACCTCACTCTTCCTCTTTCAGAAGTGGAGACCAATGTCACATTTCTGCATCAAATATATGTTATTTTGTGGAACTGGTTAACCTATTGTAACAAAGTACTCTATAGGATAAAAATAAGTGTAAAATGATGATCTTCTCAAAAGCTGATTAAAACTGAGGAAAGTATAATTACAACCTCATTGTGATTTTCAATCATGTCTAAAGTAAATTCTAGTAATGCATGAGTCTGGTATCTAAAGCAACTATCATTTTTTTTCTAAAATTTAAAGTTATTGAACATCTGAAGATGACATAGCAGCATGTTATTTTTTATTAATGAAAAATGAATTTTGTTTTGTAATGAGTACATATAATTTTTATATTTCAACATATTTTTAAATGTTTTTTTTCTGGATGTTTTACAATACAGTAGTTCCCTCTTCTCTATGGAGAATATAGTCTAAGACACTCTAAAGACCCCTAAAACTGCAGATAATACCAAACACTCTTCCTGTTTATGAATACCAATGACAAAGTCCAGCTTATAAATTAGCTATAGTAATTGATCCACAACAAAGACTAATAATAAAGTAGAGTAAGTATAGCATTATACCAGACTAAAATTTAAAAAATTAACTTAAAATTTGCAAATTATTTCTAGAATTTTCCATTAATATTTTTGGAACGTGGTTGTCTACAAAGACCTGCAAGGTTAAGAAAATGAAACTGTGGATGAAGGGGAAATACTGTAATATTCAGTTAGACTGAAACAGTCATCCTGATGGAGTTTCATAAGAATTCCACTTTTCTCTCAACAGTAACATTGCATTGGGGTTTGGTTTAAGGTAGGTGTGTGTATGATCTTAATTGGTTTTTATGTAATGCTTTATTCTTCATGTATTCAGATGAATCATGCCTATGTTTTTCTAATTGGGACTATTATGTAGTATCATATTAATAAAATACTATAGCTGTAATTGTTATGATGTTACTTTTCCCATGCTGTTGAATTCCATTTGCTGCTGTTTTACTAAAGCTTCATGCACAAATTAACTTCAAGCTTTTTTAAAATTTTGAGTAATATTAGCCTATACTCATGTAAAAGTCTCATTGGATATATGAAATTAATCTCTGCCTCTCCCTTCCTTAAAGCTTTAAAGAGTTTATATAGAATGCAAATCACTGTGTTAAATGTTTCTATGACTCTACCTGTAAATATTTCTGTTAAGAAGCAGCAACTATTACCTATAAAAAATTTAAATATTGTACTGGGAAGATTGTTTAGTGGTGTAAGGACCTGCCATACAAGTGTGAGAACCTGAGTTTAGATCCTCAGCATCCACATGAGAGCCAGATCAACATGGTGAGTCCCCTGTGATTCCAGAATCAGAAGACAGATCCAGGGACCTCTGGAGCAATCTGGTGGGTGGGACATCTTAGCAGCAAGCTGTGGGTTTAGTGGAGAAACCAGGCCTCCAAGAATAAGGTTCAAGAATAACCAAGGAGCATTAATGACATCAGTCTTTGGCTTGTACATCCACACACTTATATGTGCTAACATCCCTGTTCACATGTGTGCCTGCATGTTATGCACACATGTACATAAAAAAGAAAAATTTAAGTCTTTATAGGAGTATTTCTCTGAGTAATATTTGAATATTCATATTTTATACATATTTTGGCAAATTATAGATTTCATGTTGATAACCTATGTAATGAAAACACATTTTTATCAGATAATTATACACATAATTATACTAATCATTTCCCAAGTTGACTGCTTTTTGCTTTCTTTCCATATTTTATTTGTTTTACTCATCCATTTTTGGTAAGTTTTGGCATAATTTTGTAAATTTTAACATTTGTAATCATTTTGCTTTTGATACAAAATGATAAAAATGCTTTACTTATGCATTTCCTTTTATAATTCCCCAGATATTTTTATTTCTCTTCTTAACATAACTTCTTCAGTTGGTAACCTCTCCCTCCCTCCCTCCTTCTCCCCCTCCTTCTGTCCTTCTCCCTTTCTCTCCCTCTGTTCCTGTCTCTCCCTCCTCCTTTTCTCCCTCCCTCTGTTCTTCTCTCTCCCCAACCCATCCCTCTCTCTCACTTGCTCCCTCTCTTTCCATCCTTCCTTCTTCTAGCTATCATCTTCCTTCCATTTTTCTTTGTTTTCAATCCTTCTTGCATGGTATTTAAAACATTAGAGTTGTGATTTAGATTTTGATATTCTCTAGTCTCATTTAAAGTACAAAACAGTTAAGTGAACCACAGGATTGGAGTGAAACAGATGATATTCAAGCGACTTTACTTCACTAGAATTCTTCACTTCCTATTTATAGTGAAATAGCTCCCTTATAGTTATTTGTGAAATTAGTAAGGTAATATATTTGTAATCCCATAGTATAATAACAGCAAAGTCAAATGTTCAACACAAATAAGAATGCTTTAGCAATTAAAACAAGGCTTTCATTTTGACAAATTACTTAAACTTGAAAATCTAAAGTTCTGGGATTTTATGACTTTTAATTTTTTTCTCTTGCATAAGCATATATTTTAAATCTTATTGTATTTTTATAGAGAATGTGGATTTAAAATGTATTTCTATTGGAAATTTCTCAATTTTCCAGGTACAAGGACCATTGAAATTGCTTTTTTGTTGTTGTTGATGGGAACAAAGTTGTAGGCATACAGATATACACATATGAAAAAGCAAACTAGGCATATTTTATTTTTGTTCCTAAATCCTCACATTATTCATTTCTTTTTCCATTTGCCTTGTAACATCCTTTGGATTTGTAGTTGTATTCTCACATCTAACACCTATTATATTTGGGTCAAAAAATAACCAAATTCTATCTTTTAAATATATTTTGAATTTTACACATAATTAATTATTACCACTGCTTTCAGTCCCTTCAAGTCTATATTCCCCATAATACCAATTTATCCAACAGCAACCTTGTTTCCTATTATGTCTCTTCTTTTAGTTTGTCTGGTTGATGTGTAAAATATTTTAAAATTTTTATATACAGCATATTTTGGTTACATTCTTTCCCCTATTTTGAATTTTGAATTTCCTGTGAATTCTCTTCCTCCCCATTCTTTATTTCTCATTTTATACTTTCACTTTGTACTTTTTATGATTCATTTCTTCTGCACCATCTTCTACCTCTCTTTATGAAATTAGTGGAGAGTATTTACCACCTAAAAATTTAGCTCTTAATTTTACAACCGAGACCTGTATTTCATCATTGTCATTTTCTGACGATTATGAAAACTATCCTTGCATGAGATACTTTTTTTTAGATTTAGTTGTTATTACTTTCACACCCAGCTTCAGGTATTTTCTGATATACTATGGTCATTTCGTCAATTTTTTGCTGTTAAATCTTTCATTTTGTTATTCACGTGTGTGCATGCTTCTTCGCTTGGGATATTTTCAGTTAGTTGCATTGTAGAAAAGGTTACACCACTGCTCCTCCCCCCTGTCTCACCAGCTCTGGGACACCACGTCTTTACATGAAAGGATCTATATCTAAGTTCTTTTATTCTGATTCAACTTCTTATAAATTATTTTCATATTTAGTTTTACTGAACTTATTTCCTGAGCCAATGCACATTTTTTTTGTCTTTATCTGTCCTTCATATAAGATCCTACTTCTACACTCAATAATATAAATATTCCTTGTGTAGCAAGGGAGTGTGGATTCAGAAGCATTAGCTGTTTGATTGTGTCTCTAACATGGTTCATCCTGAAAGAACATAAGAAACCATCACTCAGCCCACAGGTGTTCATTTAAAATGTCACTGGCTTTTCACTTGAGCTGACACTGAGGGCATCGAGAAGCACCAGTTTAGGACGATTTAGTGTATTCACTCAGTATCTTTGTTTCTGCATTTCATCCCAACTCTGTATTTTTATATCCAGGAGAAATAAGTTTTTTAACACGAAACTGAAAATGCCCCACTCTGCCTCCCCCAGAAGTTCCATCTCTCCTGACTTCAGAAGTATTGTCAGAACCTATGAAAAGGGATTCAGACCTTCACAGTCTCTGGCCCAGATGGGTTCCATCTCTTGTCTATTTCTCTTTTACCATCACTGTTCTTTCTCTCTGAAATGGTTCTCCATGCCTTCCTCAGAAGTATTTGTCTGACATCCTTGGCAACGTAAGAATGACTTTACCAAGGGTCATTTGAGTTTATATTAGGTTACTAGGTGGGACATGGTCAAATAACATTGTAGATGCAAAGAATAATAAACATCTAGTTCTTATTACATATGCAAGTTATTTGTATTTACTTTTTTATTTAATGTCAAAAGCAACAATGTGCAATCACACTTTAAGTTATTAGCCTTTCAGGAGACACATGAACTGAGTTTTGACTAATTTACTCAAGATCCAATATCTAAGATGTGAAAAGGACAGTGACAGCTGCTAATTCATAAGTGTTGCAGAACACCTTCTCACTGTCTTAACAATTTTTAACTAAGGGCAGAATAAGATATGACATATGTAATTGTGTTTATTCATAAATTAATTCATATCCAAATCATATTATTATACTAGTCTTTACAAAGTGAGTTTGATTATGGATCATGGCAAAGGCTTTACAAGCCTACAGGGTGGCAAACTGAAGCCATTGGGGTGCAGAGGTGAGGCTACTCCGCATTAGGTAGGAATGATGCTCCGTGGATTCATGGAAGAAATTTATGTAACATGAATTGCTGAACAGTCTTATTAATAAAAAATTCCCAGAGCCAGATATTGGGGTGAAAGCCAAAAGATCAGAGAAACAGAACAAGCCAACCATGTTCTTACCTCTACAAAATCCTCAGTCTAAAGAGAGTGAGTTCCTGTTTCCTCACTCCTTATATACCTTTTTCTGCCCTGTCATCTTACTTCCTGGGATTAAAGGTGTGTGCTTCCCAAGCAAAGGCATGAGATCACAAGTGTTGGGATTAAAGGTGTGTGCCACCATGCCTGGCTCTGTTCCCAGTGTGGCCTTGAACTCAGAGAGATCCAGACAGATCTCTGTCTCCCGAGTGATAGAATTAAGGATATGTGTCATCACTGTTTGGCCTCTATGTCTAATCTAGTGACTGGCTCTGTCCTCTGATCCCCAAGCAGGTTTATTAGGGTACACAATATATCACCACAAATTTCTCTCTGTTCTTTGACTCTAATGTTACACTCTGTGCAGTAAATTTTGAATGATCAGATAAATAGAATGCATTTTGATCATATCCATGACCCCTCCAACTCCACTTGGACATCCACCAACACATCCCATTTCAAATTCTAGTCCTTTGTACCCCAACCCACTGAGTCAAAATTGTGCTGCCAGTATGTGAATGGGTAGGGAGCCATCTGCCGGAGTATAGGAAAGCTACCAAGGACCACACCCCTGAAGACTGTCGACTGCCAATAATTCCTCAGCTGGAGGTGCCCTTCTCCAGTCCATGTTGAAATGTTGATTGGCTCGATCATGTGCAGATCCTGTGCAGCAAGATTGTTTTTTAACTAAACAATGCAAATGGCCAGTAGTACTTTCCTGGTAAAGTTCCTAATTCTCTCTGAAATCTCTCAGTCACAGTCTTTTGTCACCATCCTATCAGCATTTTGGGCTTCTATGCTCCCACCAGAATGAGCTGGTAAGCTCTGCTTATAGAATTCTGGGATCCCACAGCCTCTAGCTTCACATTTTCTGCAAATTCCTCTTACAAACCAGTTCCAAAGGCCTACAAACCAAGTGGTCGGGATTTTCTCAGCGATGACGCCACTTCTCAGCATCAATTTTCTGTGTTAATACGTTTTCCATAGATGTGATTAAAAAAAATATTGTTTAAAGAGCTACTTAAGAGAAGGACTGTGTATACAGTACAGTTGAAGGTATGGACTCATCAGAGTAGGGAAGGCATGGCAATGGGCACTATTCACATCTGACTATTCAGGAAGCAAAGAAAGGGGAATGTAGTACTTCAGTATCTTTTGTATGTACATAAGTTTCTCCTTACTTACAGAAGATATTTAACATACTTAATATAGCTAAGTAATGCTAAATGTGCTTTTTTGTGAAGTTGAGGGGTTTGATTGCAGCTAGCCCTAGCAAAAAAGTCTACATTAGAAGAGGCAAGGACAATATTATATTCAAATTATTTAAGCAATTTGATCAAACCACAAAGATGTCTCTTTAATTATTTCACTCTAACATCTAAAGCACTGTCCAGTCCCTTGCATATAGTTATGTTACTTGCTAAGTACTAATCAGATATTAATTACTATGATTTTGATTTGTGTAGTAAATTAGCAACATTCTATTGTATACCTGACGTTCCTGCTTCCTTTTCATCTGAGTGTTTGAGTAGAATCCTTGTAATTATTGCTGTAATAAGATAAATTCTTTGATGGAATTTTGAATCATCCTTCAGAACTTTAGTGTCCTGTTATGAAAGCATCAAATGCTTTATTGAATCTGTTACTACACCTGTTCCCATTGTAAGATATAAATACTGTGAGTCTCTTTTCATTGCAGAGATTCTCAGAATAAAACCTTCCATCTTACTAAGGTAGGACATGAAAAGAAACATGATTGGAGGTGTGCAGATACTTGCAGCTCTTCACATACAGCTCAGACTCTCATTGCCCCACATTTCAGCAGCAGGCTGAGTTCTGTCTGGCCCATTACTGTTACTCATTTTTGTGCCACTAAAGCTTCATTGAAGAAGAGTATTAACTAGCTTTTTATTGCAGCATTTTTAGACTTGGGTGAGTTAGTTCCAAACTAAAGCATGTATGCAAGCACGTATGTGTGTGTGTGTGTGTGTGTGTGTGTGTGTGTGTGTGTGTGTGTGTAAGAGAGAATGGTGAGGAATGAAATTTGATTCCAAATTAAATCATTCAAAAAGTCACTTGATTTTCATTCAAAATGGTGTGTTTTTAACTTACTCATGACTGCATAACTTAGTTGCAACAATATTTTAATTCTGTTCCTGCACAGTGGAACAGATTTTGTGTGGTTTCTGTCACTTCTAGTGAAACCTTTATTTGTCACTAGTCAACCACATTCCAATGCCTTTATTGATGAGCAGAAACAAAATCACAAAAGCCAGAGTCTCACAGTGAAGGAATTCTAAATTACATATTGAAAATTGTTTTACCCTAGCCAACTAAAAATTGGATTTCAGTAATGTTATGGATAAGAGCTAATGTTCCATCCCTTCATATGGCCATTAACAGATATACCTAATATATGTGATGTAATAACGTGCTATATTGATAATTGATAACATCTTACACAGACACTAAAATCCACAATCCACACACATACATAAATACATACATATATATAATATATATATCATTTGCTGCATATTTAGGACTTTAATTTCAGCTACGTGTAATTTATTATATTCATATTGGTGAGAAGAAAAAGAATAAATATTGCTCACTAATTTTCATCTACACCCAAGAGTGTGTGTCATAGTATAACAAAATAAGGTTCTGAGATGAATAGATATCACAAATCTGTCCCCTGTCCTGATCAAACTAGGACCTTCTTTCTTAGTAGCACTTGTTATCATCCTTCTCAGACCTATCACATCTACCTCATATTCACACATGTTGATCACTACATCTCCAGTGTGGAGCAGAGAACTGGAGCCCAGAACTTCTGACTCTGTGCAGCTTATTAGATGATAATGTTTTTGCTACACAATGGAAATCTATTATGAAATGATAACTAAAACCAACAGTTAAGCATTATTACTACTAAGCTGCTAGTTAATTTTAAATAAATGTAATGCTACATAACAGAATTAAATTATGGAAGTTTTAGCTTCATTTTCTTGAAATTAGGTAATAATATCACCTGTCCTGGAGGGCTGGGCACTGAGATAATCTGACAGTTTACTCTAAATCTTTAACATGTCATAACAAATGTAGGTGTGCTAACAGAGCTATTTAGTTCCTTATGGATGAGAAAAGATGGAGGAAAACCCAGACTTCCAGAGGAAAAATACTTTTTATATCTGCTACACAGAAAATAAATCCATAAGTTATGTATATATGTTAATCTCCTGCCAAATGTCTGCTTTAATGAATATTTCCTATCTACACAAAGATGTCTATAATATAAAGCAGACTAGTCTATTAATTTTTATGATATGTTTGAAAATCGTTTTTGTTTCAGATTGAAAACATTAGAATAATAAAATAAATGATAAATTAGCATAACATGAATCTTAAAATGTCTTATTAATAAAAACAAACCCGGAGCCAGATATTGGGGTGAATGCTGAAAGAACAGAGAGACAGAACAAGCCACAGTCACTTCACCTTGCCAATTCCTCAGCCAATCCTGTTCACTCAGACTGAAAGCCTCTGAGTCCTCATGAAATTGATCTCAGCTGAACTGCTGCTAAAAAGCCTAAAAGCTTAACAGATTCTAGTTCCTGGTTTTCACGCCTTATATACCTTTCTGCTTCCTGCCATCACTTCCTGGGATTAAAGGCGTGTGTCACCATGCCTGGCTGTTTCCAGTGTGGCTTTGAACTCACAGAGATCCGGACAGATCTCTGCCTCCAGAATGCTAGGATTAAAGGTGTGTGTGCCACCATTTTCTGGCCTCTATGTCTATCTAGTGCCTGTTCTGTTCTCTGACCCCAGATAAGTTTATTAAGGTGCACAATATATTGGGGGACACAATATCACCACAAATTAGCCTATTTATTATTCATGGTAATGGAATCCTAACTTTCTATAGGAAGAAGTGATTCAAAGGGACTCTACTTTCAGAGCAAAAGCTCTTTGGAGAACTCGCCCAAGCAAGCTCTGTTTCTGGAAGTCCTGAAAGCACATTTCCATCATTGTAATGGAAATACGCCCTCTCAGCAGATGCCCAGGGCACATGCAGCTGAACTCTCTCTCCCTCCAAAGGTTTGAGATCTATAAGATCACTTGACCAAACATCTGATTATCTTCTGGTGTTTCTCAGCTCTGTGACTTCATTTCATTGTCAACACAATGTGGTGAAGTGAGTGCTCTCATTTCAGGACAAGAATGACAAGTCCAGAGAAAGGATCAACTGTGTAGTTAGCAGACCTTCAGACTTTGACTCTTTCTTGCCTTTCTTTTCCATTACAATGGGACACTTTTTCATTCCCATGTAGGAAATGAGTCTGACTGCCCTGCACATCAGGATGGCTTCCCAAAGGTCATTTCCAAATGTCAGAACGATACTGATTGGCACTGGTGATTCACTGTGCTACTGCTGGCCACTCGTCAAATACCACTTCCACACTCTGAATCAAATGCCTGTACTTGTTTTGAAAGATCCACAAACATGACAGGTGAAAACCAACTTCACCTCCTTTCCTTGCCTGCCTAACTCACTCTCCTGCTTTGTATCAGGATTCCAGAAATATGCACGCAATTGCTTACCTTTGCTCCCTTTTATTTCGTGGCATTGTTGTTCCAATTGTTAGCTTCCTTTCCTGGTTCATGCAATCTTTCTCAATTGATTATGCAATCACTGAAGTGGCAACTTCAAACTTACCCACGTTCCAGTTGATTGCAAAGATTCATAAAACAGCATCTGAAGAGAGAGAATATTTGAAAGAAAAACAATTATAGTTTTCATTCATTATTGCATATGATAGGAACAGACACTCCAGCCAGTTTATTTGGGAAAGGAAGAGCTGGGCTCTTTGTGGGTTGCCGTGGGGCATTCACACCATGTGCCCACCTGAATTCTATTTCACCCTTCTCACTTGGGAGCAATGTGTAGAAGAATCCTGACCTGCTCCCCAGAGAAGCCTATGGAGAGCATTAGAAAGAGCCCCTTTAAAATAAAACTTTAAAAATGTGGCAGTTATGTAAGAGGAAAGGGACATATTTCCTCACACAACTGCAACCTTCCTGGTATATTGAATAGTTCAGAATACAGTGGAGTTTCTAAGCCATGATTTTCTCATTTACAAAACAGAAATGCTAATCAAATATATCTTACCAAAGGAAAAAACAGGGGATCTTGTAAGTTACATACAAATGTGTATATTCTAATGAAAAAGGGCATTTCTGAGTGAATGGCCTGTGAGTCTTTGGGTGATTTTGTTTTTTAAGTAGGGTGTTGATTCCTTTACATAACTGCTGATTTCTTTTGGGCACAGAAAGAATTGTGATCTGACAGCCCTCGTAGAACTGAGGGAAACATCAACACACTCACCAAGGTGCCCACACTATGTAGACTTACAGACTTTTGGGGACTGTTAACAACATTAATTAATGGACTATCTTCTACTGCTATGCTGATATCTTTCTTGAAAAATAATGAGCTTTTGAACACCAGCTACATATTTAGCAAAAGACAGGTACAACTATGGTGGGGTTTATGTTGGGAGCTCATGTAAGGGAAGAAACAGTAAAATTAAATAACTTGCTTAAAGTCGTGAAGTGCAGTCATGAGCCCTCAATCTCAGGTTGAAGAAAATTAATGAACTAAGACAGTGTATTAACACCATCAGGTTAATTTGCTGAATAATTCATTGAGCAAAGTCTAGTCAATTTTCAATTGCTGAGACAGTAATGAGTGACTAATTTGCCGCCCTTGAACCGACTGATAGTTATGAAGGGATCCATAGTTTGAGCATATCAATCCCATCTTATAATACGGATATTACTAAGGGCTGGAATATATTTTTTCTTAATAGGGAAACGGAGGTATTGCATAATCTCTCAACTGGAATATTCTCTAAGCCTACATTTGTCAGCTAGCTCAGCTTCTGCCCAAAAGCCTGACACAAGAGAGGATGTGTTGGTGGAAATAAGCAAGAATCTTGGGGCTTCCGGGAAGAAGGCTGACTGGGCAGTGCCTACCGTCTTCTCTGTGGTAGAGATTCTGTTTCATCCATGCCATCCTGTTTATCCTCGGTAACTTGGTCCACTGTGACAGAGAACTAGAGAATATGGTAAAAATAAGAGGAGATGAAAACAAGTAATTTACTCTCATCTCTTCTTCCCTCCTCTACCCTCCCCTCTTCCCCTCTGCCCTCCCCTTCTCTCCTCTACCCTCCCCTTCTCTCCTCTCACTCCGCCCCCTCTTTCTTCTGCCTTCCTTCTTTCCTTCTTTCAATGAGTATAAAATGAGTTTTGGAGAACCCCACTTACAAATAGGAGACCTCCAATTTAGACTCTCTCTCTGAATAATCTCTAGCTGTGGGTCTCTGCACCCACTCCCATCTGCTGATGATTAGGCAATTCACCGTCTATGAGTACAGCAGAATATCATTAGGAATCATTTCATTGATTTTTCCCGGTCGTGTTTGGTTCTACCCTAGGTTTCTGGACTACTCAGTGTCCAGTTCCTGGCTGTCCTGCCAGTATAGAACATGGACTGCTCCTCATGGCATGGGCCTCAAGTTAAAACAAACATCAGTTGGCCACTCTCACAAGTTCTGTGCCATTGTTGCCCAGCACTTCTTTCAGGCAGGACAGATTGTAGATTCAGGATTTTCGTGGTTGTATTGGTGTCAGAGTTTTTCTTTCTATAGTATGCAGAGTACCCTCTTGCACCAGAGAAACTAGAACATAGGGGTGAAGGGTCCATGAAGGCACCAGCTCAACCCCTCTAAGTTTATGAGATGTGTGGACATTGTCCTTGGCATCATGTGCCTCCCCTTGGAGATGGAGGAACCTGCTGAAGGAGGGAAGGAAAGACTGTAGTAGTCAGAAGGGATGGAGGACACCAACAGAACATGGCCCACTGAATCAACTAAGCAAGACTCACATGGGCTCACAGAGAAGGAAATGGCAAGCAGGGGACTGTATCAGAACTGTCTGTTTATATGTTATGGCTGTTAGCTTGATGTTTTCTGTAGGACTCTTAACAGTGGGAATGGAGGTATCTCTGACTCTTTTGCCTGCTCTTGAGACTCTTTCCCTTCCTTTGGGTTGCCTTTTCTAGCCTCAATATGAAGGCTTTTGCCTTGTTTTGTCATATCTTTTTTTGTCTTGCTTGACTGTTGTTTCTTGGAGGCCTGTTCTTTTCTGAAGAGGAAACAGAGAGGGGTGGATCTGGGCATGAGGGGGTTTGAGGGAAGCTAGGAGGAATGGAGAGGGGGAAAACTGTGGTTGGGATGTATGAGAAAATAACCTATTTTCAATTTTTAAAAGAAAGAAAAAAATAGGAGCCAATAGGATAAGTTATTTTATTTATTTATTCTTCATAGGCCTCCTTGTTATACATACTAATTTACTGATGTTGAAATAACAGGTCAGTGGATGATGCAGACCACTGGTGTCTGCCCTGCTTTCAGAACTCATGACTACATCCCATCCTGCTCAGTGCTTTGGCAAGACTCTTCCTCTTGCTAGGTGCATGCTTTCCTAACACTTCTCTTATATAATAGTTAAAATTACTGTTTTGATTTCCACATCAGCACCTTGATAATTTGAAATGCACATAAATTAAATGTGGTCTGACTTTATTAGTGCCTCAATTGTCGAAAGAGATACACAGTTTTGAAATCAAATTTAATGTTAGAAAAATAAAAGACAAAAATGAACACATTCAATCTTTGTTTCATATTTCACACTACAAAAACAAAAGAATGTAGGAAGATAGGGCCCAGAAAACTATAAGGCCATGGCTACCAAAGCTTTCTCAAGCTAATTGCTAATGAATTCCAAGAATGAAATTCACAGTCTTGAGAAGATGATTTTATGAGAGAGATTCACTATAGAGTCATATGTAGGACTTTAAGGGGTAGTGGAAGAAGAGAAAGAGAGAGGGGAAGAGGGAGAGAGAGGGGGGAGGGAGAGGGAGAGAGGGGGAGAAATGGAGAGAAAGGGGGATGGAGGGAGAGGGAGGAAGGGTGGGAGGGAGAATGAGAATGCAAGTTTCTTTGTAGCAGGAGGGGGACCCAAGAAAAAGAACACCATTGAGCTAGTAGTCTGGGGTCTTTTCACAGGAATGATGTCAGAGAGTGAGGTGTGGAGAGGGGAGGAGCTGTCCAGTTCAGTTTTCTCTCCCAGGTATCCAGTTTCCTCCTCTCTGTTTCACCGACAGCCCTTTAGGCAAAGGTATCCATTGACCAAAGAAATGGGGCAGAACTCTCTCTAGCATTTCTGGCCTCTCTCAAGGACATCCTCTGAACTACTGGGGCCCTGGCCCTAACTGAGCAGTTTCTATCTCCTGTTCTCATCTGGAGAAGCCCTGAGTCTTCAGAGGTCTGGCTTGGCCTTCATTGAAAAGGTTATTTCTCTTTACTGTATTAAAGGATCTCGTCTTATCTATAAGATAACCTCGTGATATGGACTCTGAGGATACATTACAGATCAGTTCAGTTGAAGATCGTCCCCTTTTTTTGCCTGCTGTTTTTCTATTGTCTCTAAATGGTTTTGCTTCATGTTGTATTTTCACAGTATTTATCTGGTTTTTTTGGTCTTCACATTCTATTTTAAAGTGTATTTATGATAGTTTTATTTAGTTAGCCCCTTTCTTCTTAAATGTATATCTTTTCTCATTCCGCCAACCATTACAGGATAAAGTGTGTGTGTGTGTGTGTGTGTGTGTGTGTGTCTGTCTGTCTGTCTGTCTGTCTGTCTGTCTGTCTGTGAGAGTGTATATGTTATTCATATAAAGATACAAAATCGTAATTCCTTTTACAATTCAGGATTGGGGAGACTGTCAATTCAATGTTTCCTTCCCTCTCTCAGTCTATGGTCCCTTCACCGTGCTTGCTCACTCCATCCCTCTCTCCTTCCCCCTCCCTTAACCTCCCTCAGTCATTACTCCTTCCACTTGGGTGAATGAATGCATATTTAAATGTGTGTTATTTATCCATCAGGAAGTTCAAATTCAGCCCAGTTTTGAACTTACATTCAGATGTTTTCTATTTTACATTTCTCAAATAATTTCAGTTTCCAATTTTTTTGTTGGATGGTTATTCTTTTTATTTGATTTATTTTGGGCACTCCTGCTGTCCTGGGCCTTATATTGAGGTCCTACTACATGTTTTTATTTATTTTTTGTTGTAATTTTTAGTATTGTACTTCAGTCTTGTCTCAAGCTTTGCTATATAAGCTGAGGATGATAAACTTCTGATCCTTCTGCCAAGTGCTGAGACAACAGGCATGTGCCACCATGCCTGGTTGGTTGATTTTTTTACCAGCTCATCTTTGAAAATAGATGTATTGCGAGCTTAAAAAGAAAATGTGATAACTTCTACATTCAGTTCAATCCTATTCACCACTGTTAGCTTTTCTTTGATTTTTCCTGCTCTGTCCCTCTGTTAGACTGGTATAGCTGTTACCAGGTTATTTCCTCATACACAAATACCTTTCCTCCCCTCCCTTCTACCTCTTTAAATATCAAGTCATTTATCTGTTCATCATTGGTCATTATATTGTGAGTTTCCTTATCCTTTCTTATGGTCTAATGTGGGGAAATCACATATGTCTTGATATCACTCAGTATTCCTGTATTAATCAGTTTCTCAATAACTGGGGTTTACAATGTCTCCTATGTTCTGCCAGTATCTGTGAATACATTGTGTTGAAGTTCCCAGTCGATGCAGACTGCTTTTGTCAGCTATTCCCACAGTTGTATATTTTCAAACTTATTTTTGTGTGCTTTTTTTTCTCCCTTCATCTTCTTTTTTGCCAGGCTCTCATCAGTTCTCACTGACAACCCACTTATGCATCCTTTCAGTTAAGATGGTGACATCTTTACTCCCAGATTCTTCACCTTGCAGGTGCCAGTGCATTGAGGCTCTCCTAGTACAGTGGCTGAAGAGCTGTCCACTCATGTTTCAAGTGGCTCACGTCTTAGTCTAAAAGCAGATCTCATTCATTTGCTGAGGTTGAGAACACAGTGTGTCCCTTGTCACTGGGGTGAGTGGAGTTCGTCTGCTCCACTCACTCCATGCGAAATTCTTCATGGCATTTACAAACTGTGTCTTCAAACAGTTCTGGGAGAAGGGAGGTGTTGCTCCAAATCCTGTTCTGCTGTGTTCTACCCTGTCATGGTCTTTCAGTCCCCAAGCTAGATATGCATACTAATTATTTGGAGGGAAGTGGTTGTACTCATTTTAAATCAATCACACCTTAGATTCCTATCATTGTCCCTCGAAGTCCACACCAGAAAACTGTACTGATTGGTGCAGTTTGTATTCTCTGTCCCCTGATGCTCAGTGTTTCTTCTTTAAAGTCTTCACCAACCCGTTTATGCCCAAACTTTCCACCACCACTCGTAACATCTAGGTTTTGTCAGCAGCGTATTTTCTGGCCCCAAAAGAAGAGTTTCCAGCTCTTCACCTGCGTCTCCCTGTACTGCTCAATCTTATCTAACTCCTGGCTTTCTCCTGGGTACCACTTTCCACACAGTGATCCCAAATGGAAGCTCTCCAGGGACTTCCAACTTGAGAAGCAGGAGCTAGAACCTTGCACCTTCCCCTGAAGATGTTTCTGAATTGTTACCCAGTGGTACAGAGCCTCTGCTCCCTCACCTGCCAAGCTCCCCAGCATCCTGCTCCCTCCATGGATACTTTCATGCCTGGTGCCCCCTCCACATCTGTATTGTGAGTCCTCCCATCGTCTTAGGATCTTAGGACATTAACCTCTATCCTAGTACTTCTGTTATTCGGTTCCTGTTCTTCCTTGTCTAGGATGAAGTTTGTCTTTGCTTCACTTAGACCTCCGAATCCAATTGAATGTTATCACCAGGGATAGCTCCAGGAATTCTTGAAATCCTGAATTCAAATGTTACCCCTCCTGCCCACAACCTCCCATTCTTACACCTCTTTTGTTCCAATTACCTGCATCCTTCAGTAGTGTATGGGCCTTCACTGCCACTGGCCCCTTCATTGTCTTAGGAGCTTCTTTCATTTTCACTTCCTTCTCTCCAGGTTTAAGTGCCAACACCCAACAATCCCTCCTCTTTATGACTTCGAATCAGTTCCCCAACTGCCTGCTAGTGACTTTGATTAAGGAAGTGCCTTTGCCTAGACTAAGTGGTGCTTGAGAAATGTCATCCATGCAAAGTAGACACATCTCAAGCCATGGTCTCCAGCCTCAAGTGGCCCTGGGAGACTCTCCTTAGTCAGTACTGTCATTTGTTCCCTCCCAAAGCTCACTTACTGAGGCAGCAACCCGGCCCTCCCCACCCACGCTCCGCTTCCATCATGTAACCCAGAAATGCTGTCAATTTTCCCTAACTAACATTTCTCAAATTCCTCTGCATTTACAGAGCCTCTGCTCTAGTTGAGTCACACCCCTTCTCCCTAGATGACTCTCTCTTCTCTCCCTCTCCTTCCCCCACCCCGTCACACACACACACACACACACACACACACACACACACACACACACACACACAAACACACACACACACACACACACAAATACACACACACACACACACACACACACACACACAAATACACACAGTCAGACTGCTTCCCTGGACCTGTACATTTCTACCCAGGATATCATGGTGTCTTGGAAGTGAAACTCTGTACACTAGCTAAAGATGTTCCTCTTATACTTCTTAGGGGAAAAAAAGCCAATCTTTTATATAACACCCTTCTGCCACAGATCATTACCCCAGTTTCTGTCTTTCTACACTCTGGACATCTGCACATACTCTACACCTACAGCTTCCCATTCTCTGCCTTTTATGAACTCCACTCCCACCATATTCTTTCTTCTGCATCTGGGCACTGCTATTCTTCCCAACACACCTGGATAAGTATGATTGATTTTGCAATGGTTGCACTTGATGGGATTCCCCTGAGAAGCAACTCTGACTCCTTTCTCACAAATTGAGAGCAATTAGAAGTTTTCTGACACTCTGATCTCATTACCAAAGGTTCTGCATGTTAAACTGTTGTTGGTTTTGTTCCTTGACTTTTTAATGCTACTGCACAGTCTGACACAGGACTTGGATTTTATTAGAGGTAAATAATCTTTACAAAAGACTAAGAGAAAGCAATTCCCCCACACACACTTGGAGTCCTATAAGCCTCGGTGTATTTACCCATTGAATGGATAAATAAGGAATGATATATAAACAATTCTTTCCTACAATGGAATTAACATGTAAAATCTCTAAGCCAGATTTTGAATTCTTGTGACCAAAATAGCATGGCATGGGATACTCTCCCACTCTTCCAGGAAGGTGTCTCCCTTCTCACTCTATACAGATTTATGGGACAACTTAACTGTGAAACTATGTTGTTCAACAGGCAACTAAGAAGTTATTGACCAGGTGCTTAGTTTAGAGATGAGTGAATTCCTAGACCTGGTCATGGGTATGGAATTAACACAAAAAGATGGACACTGTGATAGGGAACGTGAAGCTACCAAGCAGAATGTGGGCAGGGATGTTTCAATTAGCATGTGCATACATCCTGTATCCTAGTTATATGTTATCACTGATGAAATCGACTTTTTATGTTTTCACCAGAAGATACTCTTACATATTGGAAGAAACTGCACTGTTTAGTTTTCATCTCCTGAAAATAAGCCCGTAACAAGTAACTTCCCATCTGTTCACCTGAATATAAGGTTCCTAGGAAAAGGGTGCTCTCTCTCTCTCTCTCTCTCTCTCTCTCTCTCTCTCTCTCTCTCTCTCTGTGTGTGTGTTTTGCATATATTACTTCTAAGAACCTATAAAACTCCATCCCATTGGTACTTTGACATGAGGTTTTAGATTTACAGTTACTTTCAAACTTTGGGATCAATTATCATAAAAGCATAGATTATTCAGATAGGGTATGCCAAACATTTATTCATTACTGACTCCCATATAACATGTAAATTGCAATCCCTTTTGCCAGCTCTGACCAGCAGGCTTTCACCTTGTGCTGAACAGATCCTGCATAGCTTCATCACTATCCACACTCTGTCCCTGACAGCAATAACTGTTACAAAACTCTTTTGAGAGTGAGTTTAATTTTGATTGTCAAAACTTCCACCTATTTGGAGACACCAAAATGGCTCAGGAGAATAAAGCACCTGCCAAACCTGATGACCTGAGTTTCATCCTCAGGACCATATAGTAAAAGGAGAGAATGAACTTCCATGAGCTGACCTCTGATCTCTACATGCATTCCATGACATGTACCCTCCTCCAACACACACACACACACACACACACACACACACACACACACACACACACACACACAAATAAACACAATCTTAAAAATCTTCCAACTATTTGTTATGGCTGCACTGGAGTAACACAGATAATTTCAGAAAAAAATAATGTTTCCCTTACTGTTTTCCAAACTTTGGCTTACTATGCCATAATGTTGTCATTGCCTCTACAGTCATCCATTCAGCAAACATTTATAAAGCCTTTACTATGTGTAGCTCATGTGTGCTGCTGTAAGAGATAAAGATATGTAAAACAGGATTTCTTCCTTCAAATAGCTAACACAAACCAATTTGACAATATCCTTTTTAAAAAGCGCATCAGTTTGAATAGAAATAACATTCAGAATGTGGTCTACACAATCTCAACTATGATAAGAATGCTGTATCTTCTGACCTGAGCTCCTTTCCACTGATGAAGGCTGCACTGGCGTTGGCTCTGTTGTTTTATAAATCAGATTGCTGGCCAAGTGAAAACTCTCATCGCCCTCTCAGACAGTTGGACTAGATATGGCTTTCTGTCCTTCTCCCTGATAACCAAGGTGTTATCAACATCATGCTATCATGGAGACTGAAGACTCAGAAAAGTTTTTTCGTGGATACAACTACATAGAACAATGAACTAGTAGTAAAAGGAGTCTAACTTCTCAGCAAGTAAGGCAATTGATGACTCTCATATTTTCTTCAAAATGGTGAGAAAATATAAAAATAAAAACCACTTTATAACATATTGGTAATAAAAATATATATGTTGGCATATAGGCACTCATGAACCTTTGATATCTCCCAAGAATGGCAGAGTCCCATTCAATGTACTAGGTATTGGGGAGTTAATTATTGGCATCTTTGGTATCTATAAATGTGTTCAGTGCTTTTTATTTAGGATGGCTCTCAGTTTCCTTTCAGTTCCTTTTGTCTTTAACTCCTTGGGCCTGTTTGTTCTCCATTAATAGCATACAGGACTTGTCTTGACTTGAAACTTCTGGGTACTTGCCACAGCAGAGTCCATCATCTGTTTACCTACCGGAGAAAGTGTCTGCAGTCATTAAATTTTAGTCCCTGGCTTTGATCTGATTCTCTTGATCCTAGTCATAATCTAACTCAGACAACATTATTTAACTCATGTTTTTGAGCACGAATAATGTGGCTTGAAGGAAAAGACCACTACTTTTGAACATAGAAAGTCATTCATATACCAGTGCCAGTGTGTGTGTTGGGGGGCGGGGTAAAGATCAATGCCTGACCCCATTCACATAACCATGCATCGTACCCTACCACACAAACCCACCACTCTAACTTCAGAGCTTGGATTTTGCACATTTGTGTTTTTCTCTCAAGATGTTAAGGTAAATTATCAAATAACTACTTTCATTATTTCGTGTCTCATAATGGAGGCAGTGGGGTTCAAATTCCTTACAACAGATATTGCATGCAACACTGAGGAGGAATAGGTGATAAAAAAGAGCTCTATGAAGGAAATGACGTGTTTGTGGAAGAGGCATGAGCTCCAGGAGTCTGTGGAGCCTGCCTGCATTCCCCTGCACATGTTAGTCTGTACTGTGCTGTGAGCATCCAGGAAGAAGGCAGTCATTGTGCTTGCACGGCCTCCTCATGGTGCTCCTGCTGCAGCTGTCAGATGGAGGAGACTTAATTGATGAAATTCTATTTATACCCAGGGATAAACTTAGAAAACCAAGCTATGCTGTCAAAACTCACATATTCAGTGGATCCCCTTCTTGAAGTCTCTACCATTTCAGAGACAACATCTACAATTCACATTTTATGTTTGCTTTTGAAGTTACCAATAACTTGGACTATACTTAGATGTGACAGATTGGAGTGCGGCTTATGATATTACACAATCTTGGTTCAAATCAAATTCTATTCATAAATCAGATCTTAAGTTTATCAACAGCTTCATCAACAGAATGAAGTTAGTAGTCTCTATGGTTCAATGTTATCTAAGAGTGATTAAGTTACACCATATAAAACTCTTTACATGATGTCTACGTGCAATGGCTAGCCTTCCATGCATATATTGGTATTTTTATTTTATTATTAGTGTACTTCCAGTTCAGAGGAAAAAGTAGAATATAGAACAGAAAGTTCTCTGAAAGCCTGAATGCCTAGATTAGAAGACCAAGATGCATAAAACTATGTGGCCATTTAATGATATGGCCATGGATACAGTGGAACTTTGCTGGGCATCTGTTTCTTTGTGTGTGAAACTGGATGTATGTGTGGTACAATTGTTTACATTCCCCTGGATTCTTTTAGCAGTGGAAGTGATTGTCAATACTACCAGTTGATGAGTCCTCACAAAATACACCCTCGAAAAAAATAATTGAAATAGAACTAAGACATTATACTCTTAATGTACTTAAAGCATTTAAAGAAGTAGTTTAGGCATACATATATAACATTCACAAACCAGAGTATACAAATTACCTCATAAATGACTTTATAAAGAAGGGTTTGTGTACAGAATTTCCAGAATAACACTGGAGTGAGAATTGTTCAATTGTGTGAAGAAAATTTCATCATGTCAAAACCATGAGAGACGACTACATGGAAGGACGAAATTCCCCATGTAACAGTGATACTCAGGGTCACCACGCCTAAAGAGCAGGCTCATGAGGTAGACAGTTCAAGCATAATTAGTAAGTTTAGAGCGTTGCCCCAATACTCAATAATGTTTGTGATTACCGATCTTCTTAACAAAAATCTGGGTTTATATACATATTTTTATTAAGGAATTTTTTTTATTCATCTTACATACTAATCACAGATGCCCTTCTCCTCCCTCATCCCATCCCTCCTGCCTCCCCCTACCCAACACACCCCCCATTCCCTCCTCCAACAAGGCAAGGTCTCCCATGGGGAGTTTACAGAGCCTGGTACATTCAGCAGAGGCAAGTCCAAGCTCCTCCTCCTGCATCAAGGCATAATAGAGACAGTTGTGTAGCTTTATCTCCTTAAGAGGCCCCCTGGCAGTAGGATCAGGATCCATCCCTGGTGCATGAGCTGGCTTTCTGGGTTTATATTTTCATCTCAACTCCTTTCCAAGAATCAAAATTGTTTCTTGCATTTTGAAGTTACAGAGGAATTATCACTTGAATCTTGTGGATGGGAAACATAACTCCATAAAAAAGAGAAAGCACTATTAAGAGAAAGAAGCAGAGGAGACAGGGGGAAGAAAAAAAAATGCTGTCAGGGTTGAGTCCTGGGTCAAATCTCAACTGTATGTCTGTGTGACCTTGAACAAGTTATCTATCTCCTGTGAGCCTCAAGGCGCCCATGAGAAAGCTGAGATAAAAATGTTATGTTTATTAGATTGTAAAGTGAATGAAATATTGAAAGTTTCTAATGTAGAGACTGGAGAGTAGTGAATGTTCAGTAATTTGTGGTGACTATTTTCTGAATGTCAAGGGGGGAAGTTTGCGCATCATATACTATGTTGATCCTAGAACACGGTCATGTGCTTTGTAACTCTTCCAAATGGCAGCGGGAACAATGATTTTAATATTCACCCACTTTGCTTGTATTCATTGTAAATAATGGGACTGATTTTGTGAGCGGTGCTGCTATTCCAGCTGCTATTTTTTTTCCTAAGTGAGATTATTTAGTAAATATTCTTTGGAGAAGAATTCACTCATGATTTCAACACTGCTGCTGCAGCTCTGCCATTCTTGATGGTGTTCTATGTTGGAAAGAGTCCATGCTTTGGAATCAGATATCTTGTTTGAATACTAACTCAACCACTTACAGGCTTCTGTTTCAGGGCTAAAGCATTTAACCTTTGAGAATATGTAAATTGAGATGGAAATAGAAATAAAAACAGCACTGTAGCAAAGGATGAATAAGAAGACTCTCATGCATGCATTTTTAAGGGTGCAGAGTACTGTGAATATGGATGTTGGTCATGGCTATTGACCCAAGACCGCAAGTAAATGGATTCACTGCCCCTTGGGTACTTCTGTCTGCCTGAAATGTGAGAAATGAAGAACATCTCTGTGTCTGCACCCCCAATAACCTGTCGTTTTTAAACAACTCCAAATTTGTTAATTAGGTTACACAGATGTCTTAAGTCTTAGTTGAATTGAAAGTTTTGTCACTTTTTTATTCCTTCAAATTCCAAACTATTTTTTTAATCGAGTGAGGAAAACAAATGTATTTTGATAACCAACTTTAGTGGACAAATCCATTCATCAGGAAAGAAGATGGTGCATTTTGCCTCAGAAGGCTTATTGACAATCTGTGGATGCTGGAGGAGATAAACACTATATACTATATTCACTACTTCCTCACCCTCCCACGGGTTACAGCACCTTCAGAAGGTTCAGGGCCAGCGAGGAAGAGGCACTCCCTTCTTACTGCTCTCTCTCTGTCTAGTAGCATTATTTCCCATCTTCTTGCCTCTGAGACCTATTCTTCTCAAATCAGGGCTGCCAATCAACAGATGTCAACCTGACATAGAAGAGCTTAGAGGAGTGCAAATGACAACTTGTGGGTTAAATGAACACCAAAATACCAATTACACAGCGAACAGTCTCAGAAAATGCAAATGATTGTGGAATAGAGGAACTGAGCATACAGGAAGAAGAATGGAGTGTTTGGCATTTTGTTTTCAGGTAACGGAAAAAGTGTATGCCTATTTATCAGGGAGGAAGGAGAATCACTACTGTGAGAGGGGCAATGTGCCTCCAAATTAACAAAGAAAAAGCTTTAAAAAACAAAACCTTGATCATGTCAGAAAAATAAGGAAGAACCCACAAGGAAGAACAAGTAAAAAATGTAAAAACTAAAGGGATTGATAGCTACTCTTTTAGTCATTACACTAAACATGAATGGACTGAATGTTCCATAAATGACAGAGATTATCAGATGATATCTAAATATAGGTTAATATATGAATGAATAAAAAACAATTACAGTAAATGCAGGAAGTTTCATAATAAAGAAAAGACATCGACATCAGAGTTGTATGGAATTGCAATTTCTTCAAAATTCATTTTGCTCAGATATTGAATATTGGATGAAATGTAACCTTTGGCTTGCCTAAAAGTGTCCTGAACTGTATACTTCATAATTTGTGTGATGCATTTATAGTTTTATTAAGCACATAGAGTGACTTCCACTTTCTAGTGTATATTGTGGCTAGCATCTTTAATTTTCTAATCTTCAACACACTTTTTGAGTAACCTATGCCACTACAGTCTCCGTTATCTAGTCCTCTGTCTGAGCGCAGGCGAGGATACAGGAAAGTACCTTTTTCTTTGAGCTGATAATCTTTAAAACACGTTTCTATTAACTGTTATTTTGTACTGTTGTTACTATGAACATTGAAGTTCCTTTGGGGGCGGGGGTCCTCAGTCTCATTATTAAAATAACTCACAGTGTTCAGCAGGAAGCTCAAGTTCAGTTGAATGAGATTTTGAGACAAAAACTACAGCAGAGGCAAGCTGAGCATCCTAGCAGTTGCTGGGAGGAGGCAGATGAAGATAAATTCTTGCCTTATAAATCATGGAGGTCAGAGAAATAGCAAGAAGTACCAGAGTATCAGGGGAAACATGCTTAAGAGTGATGAGCCACAGATCTAAACCCAGAAGACAGCCAATCTCAAGCTCTGTGTCCCAAGAACTCACGATTAGAAATAGAAACAGAGACAGCTTATTAAGAAGGGAAAAGTGCCCCAAGGATGGAAGTGAGGTAATGAGGTGAGGAGAAAGCCTAAAGAGCATTGAACTACACGGTAGCTATGGTGAATTGTCCTCTATAGAACATTGTTTTCTGCACACAAGGTGTCAGTTAAACAAAGCAAAGGTTAGTAAAGGCTTCTAGTATTCCTCTGAAAACTAGCTCCTTCCATGCATTAACCTTGATGTTTCAGTTCAGTCCCTCTTCTGCCAAACCACTAATACTTGAAAATCTGTTAAATTATATTAAGGCCCAGAAAGAGATTTAATTGAAAGGGGGTATTATGTAATGAGTAATTAAAATTCTAGGCAATTTGCTACTTTCTTTCCTTCATCTTTAACTTGAGGACTATAATTTTATAATCTTCTTTTAGTATTTCATAAGAAAACAATTTTGCAGTTGTGTGTTGCTAAGTTGCCATATAAATATCAGAAGCATGGTCCTTAAGGCTCTCTCTCTGCTTCAGTGTGGTACAGAATCCAGTTGGAAATGCAGTCGCTTGGGTCCCAGCCTCTCTGAGTCATAGTCTTGATGTAACATGATCCTAGACTGATTTGTTTGCACATTAAAATCTGAGAAACTCTTCTCCGGGAGATTTTTATTTTAGCTGACATATTAATTCTGTAATTAAAATAATAAGTGCTTTTTCACAGTCAAAAAGTTAAATATTCAGAATGATCTTTATTCCATATACCCTCTTTGCATATATATATATATATATATATAGTTTTTGAATCATAGACTGAATGTGGAAGTTCAAGCTCCTCAAACCCCCAAAAATCTGTTTGACTATTTTGACTTAGGTAATGATTTCCTAAACAAGATGTAACAAATGCTAAAAGAAAAATATAGATAATTTTTTTAAAATACACTGTCTAGCTCCTACCTCCAGCAGGTAATAGCTTGCCAGCCACTGATCACTCAGCCCACACTACTGATCCACCTAGATGATGGGGCTGATAGGTAAGGGGCTACTGATGTTGGAACCCTTGCCTGCACTTTACAGATTCATTAGCTCCTGTTGTTGACAAATAAGCATTCATAGATCAAGAGCCCCAGTCCTACATTTTCGCTCAAACCCAGTAACTTCAAATTCCAAGTCTCAGTGCAAAGCAGAAACATGTAAATCCAAGAAAATATGCCTCTTCTCAAAAGTACTTATCCCATAACAATTAATCCCAATGAGAATGGCCTTAATTAGCTTCCAGGCAACTAATCCAAAAAATTGTTTATAACTGAATTCAAACAACTCAGTGACGATGAAAACGAGATAAATAAAATAAAAAAAAACACAAGAAACAAAAATAGAATTCAATGTAGAGATAGAATCACAGAAGAAATATCAAATTAAAATTACACTAGAGGTGAAAACTTCAATAAGCTAAGTAAAAATCTCAAAGGCTAACCTCACCAACAGAATAAATCATGAGGTAAATAGAGTATGAAGCAAAGTAGAGAATTTGTTTCACTCAATAAGAGTCAATTATTTATATAAATCTATGAATAGAACACAGTAGAGTGTGGGGACACAATATAAAGACCCAATTTTCAGATTATTAGCATAGAAGAAGCAGAATACCATACCAAAAACAGAGAATATATTTCCAGTGAAATCATAGAAGAAAACTTTCCATACCTATGAAAAGAGATATCTATCTCTGTACAATTGTTCTACAGAATTTTATATGAACAGGATTAGAAAAGAATCTATGGAAAATTATATTTAAAATATTAAAAACAAAATAAATAAAGGGTATTAAAGGCTAAAAGAAAGGTCAAGTGTTAAGTCAGTTATAAATGCAAGACTATCAGAACACCTGATGATTCAATAGAAAAATTTAAAGCCAGAAGCACCTGGAAAAGTGTATTTCAAGTTCTGAAAATTTTTAACTGCCAATTCACACTATTATACCCAGTAAAATTTTCTATTGAAATTGAAGGAGAAATGAAAATCTTCTATGAAGAAAATAGATTAAATGAGTTTATGACCTTTAAGCCAACTTTATCAAGACTATTGGAAGGAATAACTTTAGTCTGAGAAATATTAACAGTCCTCAAATTATTCAGTAAAAAAAAAAAAGAAAAAAAAACTTCCCAATTATTTTTAGGAAGCCATTAATATTCTGATATCAAACCATCAAAAAAAGAGAGGAATCATAGGCCAAATTCCTTAATGAACATAAATGTGAAAATTTTCAATGCCATATTTGCAAACTGAATTCAAGAACATATCAAAAAGATCATCACACGCAAATCTATTTGGCTTCATGCCAGAGATTCAGGATGGTTCAACATATATAAACCAATAAAAATGTAATCCATCATATTAATAAACTCAAAGATAGGACCACCTGATCATCTCCTTCGATGCATAAAAGGCTTTTCTCAAGATACAACATCTATATGTGTTAAAAATCCTGAAAAAATGGAAATACATGAGATATATCTTAACATAATAAAGGCAGTATATAGGAAGTATGCAGCCAACATCATCCTAAATTGAGAAAACTCAAAGCATTTCCACTGAAATCAGAAACAAGACAAGGATATCTACTCATCTCACTCCTTATTCAGCATAATACTTGAAGTCTTAGATAAAGTAATATGTCAAGGGAAGAAGATAAAACAGCACAAATAGGAAAAGAAGACAAAGTATCTGCATTTGCAGATATGATTCTATACATAAAAGGCCCCAAGGACTCCACCAGAAAACTCCTATAGCTTAAAAACACATTCAGCAAAGTAGTAGTATGCAAAATTAATACACAAAAATCAGTAGCCTTCCTATATGCCAATTATAAACACAGGGAAAGAAATCAGGAAACCCACCTCAATCAAAATATCTAAAAATTAAAATGTATTGTAAAAAAATAAAATTTAACCAAGAAAGTGAAATATTTGTATGATGAAAGCTCTATGACACTGAAGAAAGAAATTGAAGAAGATACCAGAAATCAGAAAGACCCACCCACCCTTGTTCATGGACTGGCAAGATTAATACTGTGAAAATGATTCTCTTGCCAAAAGCAATCTATACAACCAATGCCATCCCCACCAAAACTCCAATGCAATCATCACAGAAGTTGAAAGTATAATCCCAAAATTTATGTGGAAACACAAGTGTCCAAGGATGTACAAGATAATTCTGAACCATAGAAACATGTTGGAAGTATCACTATACTTCATTACAAGTTATACCACAAAACTATAGTAATAAAAGCACATGGTATTACTATAAAAATATTAACTAAAACTGAAAACAAAGATATAAGCTTACAATTCTACATCCAGGTTATTTTTGACAAAGACATTAAAAATGCACATTGGAGGAAAGACAGCGTCTTCAACAAATGGTACCAGTCAGATGGAACAGCCACATGTAGAGTAATGAAGCAAGATCTTTATCTTCACAAAACTGAATTCCAAATGGATCAAGAATTCCCTTGACATTAAACCTGTTGCCCCAAATCTGATAAAGAAGAATGTAGGGACTATGCTTCAACCTGTTCTTCAGAATGTAAGGACTCTGAAGAACAGCCTAGCAGTGCCATCATTAAGTCCAACAAAAGTTCACTTGTCAAAAGTACATTATTTGATATATTATCAAATGTTACCAATAAACTGGAAATGAATGCAAAAACTGCTAAGCATGAATATAAATAGCTATGAAACTGTGAGGGATGTTGATGAAGACACAAATATGTTTTTACTTATCATTTCACTCAAACTTAGGGAGACCATGTTTTAAAGATACAATGTCTCCCTTACTGGCACTTTACATCCAATGTAATTCTAACTAAAATCTCTTTTCTGAAAAAAAAAATCTGATCCCAAACCACATCTTGGGAGACCAAAAACAAAACAACAGCAAACAACAAAACAAAACAAACAGAGACAGAGATAACCAGAATTAGGATAGGTAGACAATGATTTATTGGGGAATTGCACAAAGATAAATCTCTTGTGCAGCAAGGTAGGTATATACTCATGGTTTTGATCACAGAGGGTTAAGCAGGACTTGCTTGTATAATGCAGAGGATAAAAGTTATTTCATCCCAAGTGGAAAGTACCAAGTTTATCTCAAACTAATACCAAGGATACCAGGCACATTCCTGGGGACTGATGGCGTCAGCATCTGGTCATTAAGTTCCACACTGCTCCAATGAGTTTCCTTATTTATAATACACTAGAAAATTATGTGGGGAAATTGCCCAGGCTTACTCCAGGGCAATCGATCATTAGACTTGAAAATGGTTACTGCCAGATCAGGATGCATCTTTATTACTTCTAGTAGGAATTTTCATAGAATGCAGAGCAATCTCTAACATTTTGTGGTAGACTAAGAGCTCAGGAAAACTAGAGCTTTCTTTTCTAGTAGAAATTAGGACAGTTATGAAGTTTTAACAAGTAAGGCTTTCATTATTATTTTTATGCAGGAATAGACAAATTGGTGAAAACTCAGACTTTAGAAACAGTTCTGTGCTTAGAATGAAAACTATTTTCTTAGAAACAGTGAGAAGTGTAAATTATGAGAGAAATTGGATAATGTAAGAACTAAACAAAGCACTAGAACTGGGATGAGTAAATAGTGCTCTGTTTGGAAGCAGTAGATTTGATAGCTTAAATTTGAACTGTATTTTATTAATTAGCAAATATTAATGAAAACTTACTGGTGAAGCTTAAATAAAGATAAGTAAAACACTTTCAACTACTGATACTGAAATACACAGATTTTTCCTCAACTCTGAATTTTCCTCTTAGGGAGCAGGTCTTTGGAAGCTGATTTGGAGTGCATGCTAAGATAACCCCACCCAGCACTGTTTGCCTCAAGACCACATTCTGCAAGTATATCTGATCTAGTTATGTGGAAGTCAAAGAGGTACCTTCAAACATATTACCTCTATTATTACTTTCATTAAACAGAAAATGATAGATTTCACATAACTGTTCCTCTGTTCTGAGACTGTAAAAACTCCATGTTGACTATTAAGTGCACCAGCCCACTTTCTCTTGACATAAACATCACCTCCCTGGAAAACCTAGCCTTCCTGATAAGAAAAACTGAATTTAGCTCCAATTTGTTGCTCTCTTGCCAGTGACACCACCTGTCCTGGACCTTTGAGAAAGTAGCACTTGATTAAAGTGTAAATGATCTTTCACACAGACAACACATGTGGGACTAAACAAAAAACTTAGGTTTAATAGTCACATTTATGTTTGGGCAAGATGAAGGTTTTATGTCAGTTTAGTCATATCATACAACATGGCTGCCTAGTATTCCAAAACATATAAAGTGATGCTTTTTTTCAGTATTTTTTTTCTCCCAACAAGTGGCTAGCTACTATGACAATTGAAAGTCAAAATGGTGTTTCTGCCTTTTAAATACTTCAGATTGAAATAAGTATTCTTTCATGTTGAGATGAGGAGAGCAAAAGGAATATTATGGAACGTCTCCAAGTCTTTGAATCTTCATTCGCAGGAAGAAAAAGAGGCACCACGATGTCATAACACATTGTTCTGTAGCTGAATGTAATATGTGACTGACAGTCATCTACTCACCGGATTACTAGTTGACTTTAGAAATGACTTCGCAGGAATGATAATTCAAGCTATCAAGTAGGTAGAAGCAGATTGTTATAATATAGCAGATCAGTTACAGAGAAATTATTTAACACTGTCCTTTGTGTGAATGAGGGTGTGAGGGTGTTTATGACTGAGTTCTATGGGGGGGCAGGATTCAAGTAATACACACCTTAAGTAAAATCATAATTTCCACCCTGTCCTTTTCCTATTCTTTCTGCTTTCTTCCCTATTTTGTCCTCTGAATTTTTTACAGATATTTTTGCATTACCTAGTAGTCAGAAGCAAAAACAAATTATATTTTTTCAGTGTTTTAATATAAGGTATAGATAATAATAAGGTTATAGGTAATGTTTTATTCCACGTTAACTCTTCTGACTTGGCTTGTTTTCTCTATAGGTAGTAGTGATTGAATCCAGTGTGTCTGTTTGTAGCTGCAGAACTTGGATTGCGGCTCTCTTATAATCAGCTTTATTTCAAACAGATCAAGGTCACACATGCCTTCAAGCCTTAAGATAAATCATTTCTATCAACTACTCAGCATCAATAGAGTTTCTTATAAGCTCAGTGATTTAAACCAGAAGTGCATTGTGCCCTGTTGCGTTCTGAATACTAATACACTCCATGTCTTAGTTACTTTCCTATTGGGATAAGACACCATGAACATGAACTAACTATGAAACTAACAGAAGAAAATTTATTTGGGGCTTACAGTTTTAGAGGGTTAGAGTCTGTCTCATCATGTCAGGGAGCATGGCAGCAAGTATGCAGGCAGGCATGGCACCAGAGGAACAGCTGAGAGGTTGCACCTTGAGGCAGAGAGAGAGAGAGAGCACTGGGAACAGCTCAAGTCTTTTCAGACCTCAAAGCCCACAGTGACACACCTTCTCTAATCCTTCTCAAATAGTTCTGCCAACTGGGGACTAAACATTCAAATATGAAAGCCTATATAGGGCCATCCTCGTTCAGATCACCAGACTTGGTTTTCCTCTCTCTAGATCTGATGAGAGATGTTTTTGACTGAAATGGAAGTGAGTAGATTTTGCTACTTTTTCTTTCTTTCCTTTTTGCTAGTTCATACTGGGATCAACCAAATGGCCATAGCTTTCATTGGCTGAGTGAAGTTTGAGAACTCAGTGGCTTAAACATCAAATTGAGGATAGGTTTAATAACTTTCAGAGTTAAGGAGAATCCCAATAAGTTTCTCTCTTCAATCTTATGGGTGAAGCAGCCAAATTGAAAGTAAGAGTTAATTTGACAAGAGGCTCTAATATGCAGACTACTTTTATCGTTTCGTTTTGTTCTTTTTTAAAAAATATTAGTGCATTTTCTCAGCTTTCTCTTACACATAGGTTCACAGTACTGATATTAGAGTGTAAACTTACCATTTGGTTGTTGTGTTATTTAATAAGCTAAAAATAAGACAGGAGGCAGTGACTGTGATTACATTGGAATTCAGCACTCAGGAAGAGTGTAAGGAGTATGAATTGATATTATATCATTGTCAAAAAACAATTGCTTGCCACATCAATTGGTGTTAAACACAGCATCTGGTTCAGTATAATTAGGTTTTCAAGTAAGCTGATGAGAAAGCAAGCTCCATGAACTTATCCAAATGAAGAAGTGTAAAGAATTTTCTTTTGATTGACACAAATATATGCAATGGGCTTGAAAATTTGACAATCAGATCTTGAAAGATTTCCATGCATCGGACATCAAGCATGATGGTTAATCTCCCTTAAGAAGGCAGAGTGGAGCTAGAATCTTCTCTGGTCACACAGTTTATGTAACATAACTTGCTCATAGTAGGAGAGTGTGTCCTGAGAATTTGTACTAGATATAAAACAGATTCTAGATGGCTGGCTTCAAAAAAAAAAAAAGTACATCAAAACTATCAGTAGATCTAGCAGGGCTGTGAATGCCACTGTATTCCTGGGCTTCATTTATACAGGAACAGGGAGGGCATTTCTGGAGTTTGGAATGGGCAGACTAAGTGAAAAGGAATTATGTGGCCTGCTCCTCATCTCTTCCTTTTTCCAGGTTCTAAGAGCCCTGATTCCAACTCTAGAATGATCCATTGCATAGGAAGCACAGATGGCCTGATGGTGGGGTTACGATTTAAACAGCTCCTGTTCTATCAAGATAATTAGAGTCAATCAATTTCTGACTTTTGCTTAGGAAACTTAGTCTCTTTTTCCAATTGCATTTAGAAGTCCTCTGCTAATTTAGATCCAACTTGGCCATCGCAGACACCAATCAGCTTGTCCCCAGGAGACAGCAGCACAGAAAGAAACTGCCAGTGGAGTCCCCTTGGAAGGCAAGGCAAATCTGTTGACACTTCTTCTCGGAGAGTGGTTTTGCTTGGCTGTGGAAAGAATTACTGGTTTGTATCTCCTTTTATGGAGTCATGAAAGTGAGAAGCCATTTACCTTCCAGTTTCCTTCCCAGCTTGATTGGGCTTAGTAACAGAAACACAGGCTTGAGTTAAGCAAATCTGACTCAAATTCTAAATCTACTGATGAGTTCTTTAAATTAGGTGAATTTGGGGGAGAACTTCTACAGTTTCACTAATTCTGTATTTACTCAAGCAATAAGCTGTAGAAGATACATGAACAACACACACACACACACACACACACACACACACACACACAAAGGCTGGTCATGTTAGCATCCTGTGCAGGTGTAATTAATTTTCCTCTTTCAAACAGGATTAGGAGATTGAAAGATAAGTTCAGTAATTGGACTCCAAGAAAGCTAAGTAGAGTAAGAAGAGCAGATCGTACTATCTTGTTTTTCGAGCAAAGAAAAAGAGCTCTATGGTAATTAAATAATTAAGAAAAGCCATATCCCTGGTGCAGTGGGAAGAATAAAACCCAAATTTTAGACTATTTTAAATGATCAAGGGACCAGTGGGATGACTTAATTGGTAAAATACTTGGTGTACAAGCCTGGAGACCTGAGTTCCATTTCCACATAAGGGTGAAAGGTGAGAATTGACTCTACAAAATTGTCTTCTGACTTCCATATATGCATTGTGGCATGTACACACACACACACACACACACACACACACACACACACACACTGAATAAAATCTTTAAATTTTTATTAGATAAGATTCCACAAGAGAAAAATTGCTCGTGATAAAAAAAATAAATATTGCGAAATAGAACAGAACTTATATGAATGAATTCACAGCCAGTTTAAAAAAAATCTCAAACATTGATGGTGTACCAGTGATGGTCTCAGGATGCATTGTTAACTGTGATTTATCCCATGTTTGGTTTAAGGACTCAAATGAAATCTACAAATAAATAAAATAATATGTAGGTAATAATAGCTGGGTAGGATAGGACTTTAGAATGTAGATAACAACAGGTTTAAATAATAAGCCAAAAATAGCTAAGTGATGCTTAAATTAATACGTACAACACTATACATGGTTTGAAAAGACAGAAACTAAAGAGGAACAGAAAATAAAAGTTTATATTATGGAGAAGAACTGATGTGGCCTGGGGCACTGGCCTTGAACATATGTAAATAAGGAAGATCTGTAGAGGGAAACAAAAGCCTGGTGGAGACTGTGTATGGGGCCAGATCCTCCTCTGCTGACTCCCTGACCTAGTAAGGAACCCCAGGGTGAGGACTGAAGTGCACTCCCTAAGCTCCAGGGGAGACCCAGTGTTAGAGCTGAAGAATGGCCCGCTTTCTGACTTCCAAAGGGGGACCAGACTGGGACCAGGCTGAAACTCATTAAATGGCCCAAGTGCTGAGAATAGTGGAAGGCTGAGCCCTAGATAGGACAACTGTATCACTTCCTCTAAAACTTAAGGAACGTCACAGAAAAGAAGTGGAAAAACTGTAAAAGTCAGAAGATTCGGAGATGCGTAGCAAAAATGTGCCTTCTGGATTTGGTATAGTAGCCTTGCACTAGTGAACTCATCACAGTTGAGGGTATCTGCACAAGACCAATGCAAGATTGGCCCTCTCAACATTCATGGAGGAGGAGTCATGAGGTCCACCCCTCCTGAAAGGACAGTTGTTAGGGCGGGAATATCAAGTTCTTCTTTGATAGTGTGAACACTGATAAGTTGCCCTTACTTCATAATCTCCCATGCATGCTCAGTCAGGAGATGCTAATTAAACTCAATGGGCCTCGCACATAAGATAGTAGAGAGGAAGGCTTGCTGAGAAGGAGAGGGACAGGAATAGGGGGGTGGGGAAATGGAGAGTCTAAAAGTCTAAAAACTCATTATACAAATGTAAAGAACCGTTAGACAATAAAAAATTAAGATGACTTTCATATTCGAGTTATTTATGTTGAGAGCAGAATTAATGCATCAAAGGTGTAATTCAGATGATATAAAGGTAAACACGCCATCATGGGTCATGGACTGATTAGGAGGCAGTGACTCTGCCCATTCTGTGGCAAACTGCTCCCACAAAAGAAACCTTCCATAGTGGTTACTGTAGAACTAGATGGCCTGGTTAAGTAGGGACTTTGTCATTGACTTCTCATTATGTGAAACTGGGGACCTTTTCTTTGATCATCACATACTGTTATTTTTCTTTCCAAGTGGAGTTAGCAACAGAATATGACTTGTAGGGTTGTTAAGAGATTTACAGTCCTAGCTAGATGCTCAAGATGCAACCTGGCCTAAAGCCAGTTAGCCACCGCAGTTACCATGTGGTTTTCACTGCTGGTATTACTAACCAGAAACTGAGGAAAACACAGCTCAGCTGGAATATTTCCAGAGGAGGCAGATAGGATGGCATTAAGCAGCGATGCACTGCTGTTAACAGAACACACATGGAGTCCTACCTCATTTCCTACTGTCTATATTGCGTTGGTTTAATACCTATGGGCATTAGGTATGGTTGCTTTGATGTCTCATGTGAAGAAAGTGAATGAAAACAAACCAACTCTGCAATAGACTTTTGCTTGTTTTTAAAATATCATTTCCCAAGAAGAAACACTTTTTTAAGGGCCAGTTGACAAAAACTTAATTTAATGTTGGCAAGCACTGACCATGAGCAAGCATAATGTTCCCTTCCATTTGAAGGACTGTCAAGTAGACCAGGACTCTGACCCTGCCCAGCTAATAGTGCATTCCTATATAAAGTTACCAGTACAGGGCAGCAGTTCATCCCCTTATCTGCTCAGGCCTGAGTTTACTGCATTAACCTCTTATCTGAACTTCTTACCACCAAGCTTTTCTTAGTACCATTCATCCTGCATCCTGTGACGAGATTAATGTCCTGAAAGCACCACTGCTGCTACATCAGCCTCCAGCCTAAATCTTCTCAGTGTGTCCTCTGTGGTTTTCAGGATAAATTCCATATCCTTCAGACTTTCATGGCTTGGTAGCAGCCAACATCAGGGATCCTTCCTTGTAGAATCAAAAGACATCTGGGACATAGTGTAGATCCGTGTAATCAACCATTACCAAATAGTAAGACAGGGCTTGGAAAGACCTCATAATTGATCAACAATGTCAGCTAGCAGCAAAGGGGTGTGAATGGATGTCCTGGTCTCTCTAGCACTGTTATAAACAAAGTGTTCCAATCATGACCGGTGGCTGAAACAAGGCCAGGTGTGTTGTCCTGGGTTACATTGGTAGACTATGTATTTTTCCCAACCTAAGGGAGGTGTATAATTTTACATTCTGTCGTTAGTACTTTTCCTTTGAACCTGTAAATATACCTGAACTGATTTACTGGAAAAGAGATACATAATGTACATAATGGCAGGCTAAGCCGAGGGAAGTGCTACTATTGTGAGTATCAATGTTTAGAGCTTGCTGAAACCTTTGCCATGCCCTTTGGAGGGTTATCCTTCATTGAAAGTCCACAGAAGGTCTCCCCATGGTAGGAAATGTATCTTCTCAATTGCTGCTGGAATGTGTTCATGGTTCACTCTTCAGACAAGTTCTGAGTTTAGCAGTCCGATGATAACGCTTCAGCCCTAATCATGTCCAGCTGTCTAACCTCAGCGTTGTAAAACTCCTTCCCAAGCCTCAGTTTCCTAAGGACTGGCCATGGCCCTTTCTATTTTACATTTAGCCACTGAGGAGATTTGACGGAAATAACAGTGCATCCCTATCAAGACATTTTGGGGTTACATCAGGTCTCGGAAGAGGTCAGCTATAGCTACAGGCAGTCATATTTTGAAGTTCAGTGCAGAACTGTGCACACGAACCTTGCAGGATACATGCATTTTTAAAAAATCTACACAACACAGGGTATGCGTTCCTTCTCTCTTTATTATCCCACCGTCTCCCTGAAGGGACCCTATCTCCACAGCAGTCAGAAGGTTCCATGAGGAGATTCCTATCCAAGCACATCATAGCAAGCATTTTCCAAACTCCTGTTCTATGTGTGTGTGTGTACAGGAGATTTCAGGATTCGGGGTCTTGAAAGCTTCCTGAAATCTACCCTTCTCTCTCTTGGGAAATAGACTCTCAGCCAATTGTTCTCAGGACCCTTGTTGATCCTGTTATTGAAGTGTAATAGCAAACTGTCTCCCAGAGGTACTCGATTTTAGCATGCCCACTCTGAAAGATAAAAGATATTTTTGTGTCAGAGGGCCAAAGTCTGCTCTCTCATTCTTTCAGAACTTGTCCCTTTTCTCTGTGATGTCTGGCATTTTTAGTTCTCCTCTTGTCCCTTTGTCCTTTCATTTATCACATCACTCCTTGACAGTGACTCACCTTCACTGCCAGGGAAGAATCACCCCAGGGCAGGCCATTTTCTCACAGCCTCTGTGGTGCGGAGACATCATTTTAGTGCTTTTTTTCTTTTGTTTTGTTTTGTTTTGTTTGGCCAAGCATCTTTATCACTTGCTTTCACTCCTGCTTGGCCGGCTTTTCCATACTCATTAGGGTGACCACAAACAGTGCACCAGAGAACTTTTTTTTTCCATTCAGTTCTTTGCTCTTTTTTTTTCCCACCCTTCAAAATGTGTTGCTTTCCTTCAGGTCTTCACCCAGTTTTCTAACCCCTGACTTTAGGAATCTTTGTCCCAGGCTGGGAGTTGCTTATAGGTTCAGATTCTCACTCTAGTCATGACCCCTGAGGACTGCAGGGAACTGGAGATCAGGAAGCCCTGCTCACACATGCTCTGTCTTCATCAGATGTGACAGGCAGCCATTTTGCTATTTTCTTTGGTGTTTCCAATGTTGGAGAACTCCCTAGGTTGAGCATAGCCCATCTCCCTGTGGGACTGGCCTCACCATTCAGATTCTTTCCTGTAATTTGTCTCTTTGTGATGCCTAACTATTCCCGAGGCTGTCTCAGGAGTGACTGGATATATCTGTAATCTAATAGACATGTTATAACTTTGCCTGACACTTTTTATGCTCCACCATTAACTGTCTCTAGCTTCCTGTTTAGTTTCTTTAATTTCTGGCTGACATCAAGCTTGCAACTATTTTTTTCTCCAGAATTAAAATAAAAAGACCAATAGTACCATATTTTGGGATACTTGAGTAGGATTTGGTCTCTTTTACTAATGGAACCTAAAATCTTTACATTATCATAGTGATTCTTCAATTATTTTAATTTTTACCCATATGATACAGTACATTCTGATCAAGCTTTTTAACAGTAGCCAGGCTAATGTTTTGTTGACCAAAAGTCTATTCTCTGGTTGGTGATGTGTTTTGCTTTGTATTATCTCCTAAAAAATATTTTTGAAGAGTTCCTTTAAAAGATTAAGAATAAAATGCAGGAAGACTTTCAAGGCAGGATAGTGTTGCAAGCTGAAGTTGTATCACATGATATAAAGAGAATTCGACATGAAAATGGAACCAAGATTCAGATGGCCTATAAGCTTCTTCAATAAAACACTAAGTATTTTACAATAAAGGCCACAAAATAAGAGAATGTGCATATTCATAAAGACTAGAGAAGACACTGGACAATAGATTACATTCAAACTGTTTCATATATTTATGAAATAGTAGAAGCCACCTGTCCATAGGAGGCAAAGGGAAGTTTGGTCTCAAATTCATATGTTGGTATAAGGCAAAACTGGAAATAGTCCCCAGCTCTTTGGCAAGTTTAAGGACTCAGGTGTGGGGAGGGTATTGGAGAGGAAAGGGAATGTAGATATTATAGGACTAGCCTGACCCTCAGTTGGTTTTTACCTGAAATGGGGTAGAAAAACAGAGAGAAAAGAGCGATAATGCAGAAGGGTTACATTCACCAGGCTACTGAGAAGCCTGGGAACTGTCTGCAGATGTCAGAATCTGGGTACTGATACAGAAATAGACACTCAAAAAGGAAGATCCTGATATCCAAAAGGCAGTCAGAAATTGATGGTGGATAGGTGGTCAGGGAATTCTTGGTAAGATAGATCTTAAGCTCAGCAAGGGGTGGGGGACTTAAAGGAGGGGGGAAGTGAAGCTTAATATTGACCATCTTCCATTACATACATGATGTTGGGAAATCTTCCAAGTGACTTACACCCTCAATCTGTAAGAACACATTTCCTTATATTGTATAAATAGTAAAATAGTACAAATAGTTTATATGTCTCACCAATCATTTATTAGGCACCTATTTGGCAAAACAGTACATGTTTCCTATGGTTCCTCTGTTAATTCTCACAACTTGAGAAAAGTAGATATGTTATTCTTTTATTACTGACCAGCAAGGCCAGATAAGAAAGCTAAAATAAAGATTCAAGATTACACTGCTGGTATTTCAAGATTCAACTCAGCTAAGTAAAAGATCAAAGAATATAAGCTCCATCCCATGAGATCACACAACGATTCTTCATATTCACCCAAATAAGCTCCAATTATCAGCCTAGTTCCTCTTACTGTGCATAGATTATTGTTGCATGGAATGGAAAATAACAGCCCAAGTGTTGGAAATGAAAAAGAACTGGCCAGAGAATGTCAAGGCAGAGATGCTTTCCCCATACTCCACCTTAGCTACGCTCACAGCAGGGAAGTCACATGGTTCTCTTTGGACTCATTTGTGTCATCTGTAAAATGGGAATACAGGCATCACAGCTGTTAATATATCAAATTATATGATGTATGTCAAAATTACGGGAATATATGAATGCAGGGCATGTGGAGCAGGGAGGCTGAGAATCTTACAGGAGTCAAGTCAGAAGTTGGAAGCAGTATTGAAATGTATGCTGAAAGAATACTGAGGGCTTGATTTGGAAGGCATTTATGAGTGGATCATGAATTAGTATCATAAAGAATAATAAAGAATTCGAGGATCTATAAGACAGCCTTCCCTCCTTCCTTCAATAGATTCATAATCTAATACTTTCATTGGTCTTGTTGAGTTTGAGAATATACACTCCTGTTTTAAGCATACACTTATGTATTGAAGGACACATGTTTGTTTCTTCATAGATTTCTTATAACTGAACACATAGTAGATAAAATTGAGATTTGGGGTTTGGTCTGGTTTTTTATTCACTTCCATTAAAATGTATGGTTTCCCATAGTAACTGCACTCCCTGTGTTTTGTTATATTCATACTCCACATAGAATGATGCACTATTTGTAAGTCACTCAGATCTGGAGAGGCATAACACACAGTAAAAGCCCAGGTGATGACGTGGATCTATTTAGGAGCAGAGACATGGGAGCATTTTTAGATGAAGCACTTTCCTTCCCAGAGGGTGGAATAGAACAAGAGAAACACTTTCCCACCCAGTAGCACTCTGACTCTAGAAGACTTATGGTTGCCTACAGCCTGGGAGAACAGCAGCTGGGAGACATAGGACGACCGTGTCCCCTAGTGGAACATTATCAGGGACGAAAAAAGTCTAACATGGGATTCCTTCCACCCAACTTCCTCCTCCTATAAGATCCTTCTGTTTTATGTACCCAGACAGCCTTTGTATCTCATCCATGGTAAGAGTATCCACAAAATCATGCCTGTCTCAGAAGACTAGGAAAGAACATGACCAATCTTATGTTCAAGGACAGTATGCACTTTGGAATACCTTGAAAATACGTGTTCTTGATTCTTTTTTTGAGTGTTTTTTTTCCTTCTCTTTCTCAGACATGAATCTAAGTTTAAAGAGAGAGAGAGAGAGAGAGACAGACAGACAGACAGACAGAGAAATTGATAGCTATTTGATGTAGAAAACACATATGTACCCATTTTCCTCATGTTCTCCCATTTTTTAGGATCTAGAAGTAAGGAGTGATTTAAAAGGATAGTGATAATGTTACAGATAGAATGAAAACAAATAAAAATCTGATAATTGTGGTATATGGATTTTTCCCATTTTTGTCAAAAAAGATTAATGTAGATATTCAGTAAAGTGATTATAGATTTTTATCTAAGTAATGACATGGTCTGCATTACAGGGAATTTGTTGTAAGTCTTACATCATCATGGGTTTGGCCGTGTGCCCAGAAGGCCTCCTCAGCTGTGTCATCTACCTGTTAATCAGAAAGAAGTGCTTCCTGCCTGGACTTTCTACTAAGAAGCTCTGCTTGTTTGGAAAGAATTATTTCTCCCATTAATAAGATTATTAATTATAATTTGCAGGCAAGAAAACAAGGATTAAAGACCTAGAAGCTGGAGTCAATGAGTGAGGTAGTTAAATACAGTTAAGAGATGGTGCCTTCTGTGGAGCCAAGAGAAAAGATTAGGGTCAATTGGCGAGAAGTCGATATGTTCAAAGAGGAGTGAGCAGAGATTTCTGTCTTGACATCTTCTATTAACAAACAGTGAGGGAGACAAGAGATGCTGTGATAACAGGGGACATTTCATAGATCAGTGGAGGTTTGAAATAGCTAGGTTAAGTCTAGAATGAGATAACTATAGAGGACCTGGTTGGGGTTGGGCTCTTGTCTTGGTCCTGGTTTCAGGTCTTGTGGTTAGTTGACTGGGCAGTGATAGGCTGAACTGAGTCTACACCCTAACATCTGGAGCAGTACACTGCACAATATGGATGATTCTGTATAATGGAAAGGAACAGATGATGGGAGCTCACCAATAAGAAAAGCAATACACTGGAGTACAGAATATGACAGGAATGGAAATGTGAAAATACAGTCAGGGGTTCCAATAGGGTCTTTCTTCAATTAAGATGTCACTATATTATAAACAAAAATAGAGAGCTAGGGTACAAGCTGTAGTCAGAAGAGATGATGAAAGATCAACACTTCAAGGAAGGAATAATTCTCTCTCTCTCTCTCTCTCTCTCTCTCTCTCTCTCTCTCTCTCTCTCTCTCTCTCTCTGTGTGTGTGTGTGTGTGTGTGTGTGTGTGTGTGTGTGTGTGTGTGTGTGTGTGTGTGAGTGTAAGGGTAGATTATGTATATGCATGTAAGTGTGGGTGTAGGTGCCCATGTACTGCCTATGTAAACGTATAGGCCAGCAGTCAATGTTCGATGTCTTCTTCTATTCCCCCCATACACATTTATTTTCTTTGAGTCAGGTTCTCTCATTGAACCTCTATCTTTCTGGTTAACTAGGGTGGTTAGCTAGGGAGCCCTCAGGATACCACAATCCTCCCAGTGTTGGAATCATAGGTGTCTTTACTATGCCCAGCTTTTTGCATAGGTGCTGGCGATCTGATATTGGATCCTCATATTTGCACAACAATCACTTTATCCACAGAGCCATCTCTACAGCCCCCAAGGAGGGAATAATTCTGATTTATTAATAGGACAATCCTGTGAAATAGGGCTGGGCACTGAAAACAAGTGGGAGTGAAGACAGATGGAGTTACAGAGTCTCAGGAAATGGTAGCTTTGAGCACTGCAGGAGTGAGCAGGCTAGTGGTTAGTGGACTCACAAGCGCTGACAGATGTCTCAAGAGCCACAGCATTCTAAAAGTAGATGGGAGACAATGGGATTGAAGAAGTGACAGATAATCTAGTATCAAATGGAAAGAATATCACCTGGCTCTTACTTGACTAAAAGGAAATGTTTTGAACAATAAAAAGGAAATAGATCCTCTCTCCTACCACAGACCTGTCTTGTCCAGAAAATGAGAGGATGATCAGTCTCCCACTGGTAAAGAAGAGGCAAACCAGTGGTGAGCAGAGCCATAGAGGAGGGCATGCATGACAGCTGTTGACGACAGCCAGGAGGGCTGAGGAGGACCGTGAGCAGAGGGAGTCAGTCTGTGGAATGGTGAAGGATGTCAAGAATAAATAACAAGACAGAACACTCATCTAAATATGACTTGAAGGACGCTTATGCTTAGTCATGCAGAGACACAGGGCAGCATCCTGAGAAAGGTGCCGTCTTTCTGTCTGTGGCCCATCATAAGGAGGCCAATTAGAGAGGAAAGGAGTCAGAAACCAATATATCACACTGTAGGTAAATCATGTCTTTCAATCATCCAAACAATATCAGAATGTGGGCATAATTATCCTCATTTTTTAAGAGAAGACAGAAACTCAGAGAGGTGAAATATTCTTCCATGCCAGTTAATGCAATGCTCGGTGCAGAAACCAACCTCTCATGTGTCCAAACCTTCTTGTCTTACATCATTTTAAAATAATTAATATTTAGCTCTGAGTCACAATTAGTGAGTCAATAAACTCCTAAGTTATCTAGTTCTATATCTCAAAAATAAAAAATAAAATAAACCCAAACAAAGTTTATCAACTTTATTCTGAGAATGGTAGTAGATGTCTGCAAATTCATACTCTGGAGGTAAAGACAGGAAGAGCAGGAGTCAAGCGCAGCTTTGACTACAGGCCAGCCTGAGCTACATGAGAGACTTAAAAAAAAAAAAAAAAACATGTTGGGCAGTGGTGGCGCACGCCTTTAATCCCAGCACTCAGGAGGCAGAGGCAGGTTGATCTCTGTGAGTTTGAGGCCAACATGGTCTACAGAGCAAGTTCCAGGACAACCAGGGCTGCACAAAGAAACCCTGTCTCAAGCAAGCAAACAAACAAACACAAATCCTGCAAAAACAAGTTGAAAAACAATTTCAACATATCACATGTGTCTAATACTGTTTCTCTTTTTAAATGATCAAATGGAGCCAGGGAGACGGCCCAGGGAATGAAGTACTTGTCAGATCCCCAGAAACAGCGTAAAAGTTCTAATAGCATGTCTGTGATCCTAACGTTCTAACAGTGATCAGAAGTAGAGGCAGGAGGACCTCCACAGCTCACAGGCAGCTAGCCTGGTGTACAGAGTGGTGATCTACAAGAAGGCCTCCTCTAAAACAAATGAAGGGTAGGGAACCAACATCTAAGGCTGTCTTCTGACCTCAACACTTTCCTGCCTGTACTTACACACCTATTGTGAAGGAGCATGCACACACACACACACACACACACACACACACACACACACACACACACACACAGATGCAGAAAAAAAACAAGTGACACATCTGTAAAAACAATTAGTTATGAACATTTAAAGTTGCAGAACATCTATTGCCTCCTCTGTGAGTGTTTACTATTGCATCCTTAAATCTCTCTAAATATGGGGAATTCACATGCTCATTTCCCCCACTAACTTGGACTATAAAGGCTTTCTGTTATAGATGCCTGGATTATGAGCCGTTAAATCTAGAAAGAAGCATTCACCTTTATAGGACAAATCATTTTGTACAAGGGGGAACTTTTGTGGTCATGTCTCTGGTAAAGAGGTCATTCCTGTGCTTTTCCTTCTCCTGACTTCCCACTGTGACATTCCTTTGCTCTAGTCTCTGTGGTGCAATTGAAAGGCCTCTGACCTTCCTTTGTGTTTGTCTGATTACTAATCTGATTACTAATGAGACTGAGTGTCTCCTCATTGATTCGCTGGCCATGTTTCCTGTCCTGTGAAGTATCTGTTTATGCTTTTCTTGCATTCACACACACACACATATTTTGACTGGGGTGATAGAGTGCTCTTCTCAATCAGGACTGCCTCATTTTATAAATGTAGCACTTGCATCCAAGGGACAAAAAGAAATAAACAATAGCATCACCTGGGGAAGTGAGTGAAAGAGACTGAGCCAGGCACGCAGGGATCTGGAGGGTATATAGAGCTCTGTGGCAGCCTTTCCCCCACAATCCCCCATCCTCAAACAGGGGTGGGAGAAGCCATTTGCACAGGACCAAGTAGCTTCCAAACAGAATGGATCTTATTAGTTCACTTTCATTTTTTCTGAAAGCAGTGAAGCAAAACAGGCTGTGTACAACAGTTACAAGA